>NC_136426.1:198549616-198914616 GCF_052849685.1 Lactuca virosa
GGTTTTCCCAAGGAGTGGTCGCCTTAGGGTGCTATTTATACTTGAGGCTAGCTAGGGTTTCAAGGTGGAAACCCTAATCCCTTAGCTTAGGGCCTAAGCAAGTCCATGGACTCCTTTCCTTAAGCCCTTGGACGAAAACTCCTAGATCCTTCTAGGATTTTCGTTCAAGCCTTAATAAAGGTGATCCAATAGCCCAATGTCTCAACTATCAAATAATTACAAAACAGCCCCTGTACTTTTAATTAATTCTTTTAACCCCGAAATTAATTCCTAATTAGTTTCTGATTAAATAATAATTAATAATATGATTCCAAATTATTATATTAATCATATAATATAATAAATAAATCATATTTATGCCCTAATCAACCTCTCTCCTCAACTGTCATCCTGTCTAGTCACCCGTGTGAAGGCAACCCAAAAGGATCATGCTCACAATCGGGTCAAGTACATACCAAAATAGTTATGGACTTAGACACTAATCCAACAGTCTCCCACTTGGATAAGTCTAATAACTATTCTGCGTATGACTTCAGATGCTGATCAGCAATCGTAGCTTTCAAAAGCCGCTGTCAACTCTGATCAGTAACTTGTCCTTTAGTTAAGGGATCGTATATTCCTCCATTCTCAAGATATCGTATAGACACGAGACATGGATTTAAATCATTCTCTTTGTCTATGTATTGTTTCCCGACTTCTGATTCATGACGACTGACAACGGACTACAATTGAACACATCAACTTAGTCCCGGCTTGGCCAAGCGCTTAGGTGTCATCACTAAATCATCGAGGGGCCCACAGATATCGCTTTTATCCCACTTTGGGTAAAAGGAATGGATAAACTTCGACTCAAATGCTTGCTTGCACCTACTAATCGAATCACACACAACAATAAGTTTTATAACACCAAGTCACTGGTGCGTTTACTTATCATCAATGTGCAATCGACCAGCAAATAACAACTCACACGTCTCGGTTTCAAGAATATACAATGTTATCGTCTCACTAATCACCCGTGATAAATCCATGAAGTGATTCAAGTGAGCGTGGGTTTAATCCAATACTTTAATCTTACCAAAGCACTCATGAACTCTGCAGCAAACTTGTGCTATGTCTAACCACTTTAGACAATCTGCAGACAGATTCATGACAGTCTTCCTTCATACCTACTTCCAATGTATGACCGACTGTGGAGGTTCGAATAACCCAGTTATTCTGGAAGTCAAAACATGCAAAGTGAAACGCAATAATAATATTAATCCTATATGCCCCAAAACTTTTGAGCATAAATAAAACACTTTTATTTAAACACCATATTGATTACTCATTATTCATTGCTCACTGTTTCAGAAAATCAACTTATTACTAGAATTACAACAATAATTGTCCCATGCTCCAAGCATGCACACTTTGTTTCCTATGGTCCATGCTTTGTGAAATAGATCAATTGAAAACTTTTCCAATGATGCTCATTTCACAATTCCTAATCCTCATCATTAGTGTAAGAACACAAGGTTCTCGCCACTTTTAGAATATATCAGATTCTAACATTTTATGCAATGATTCTTTCGTAATGTCATAGCACAAAAGTCACCAAGACCCGGCTAATGAAATTACAAGGTATTCTATCAGAAATTGTTACAAGACAATTCCATAGACGTGAAGTCTCACATTCAAAGTACATTCCTTTGAACATCCTTCTGGCATAAAATTTTCTAATCTAGACATAAATTCTTAATTTCCAACTCCCATTAATGGAAACATTTCCATATTTACCATATGACAACTCATTCTTAATAGAATCTTATCTATTCATAATAATAGCAATATAGTCCATCCAGTACTATACTTCCAACTACTCACAAGCGACAAATCCTCAGTGAACCTCAGATCGTCCTTTGATAGTTGTTTAATTATTTTAGTCAAAACCGATTCTAGTCCTTTTTCCCTCTTAATGGCCTAGGCATTTGGAAAATTTTAGAATGGTCAAATATTACAGCATATGCAATCAATTCTATACCTGAAGCGTATTGGACACGATGCATAATGTCTCACATAAAGACATGATACTTTATCAGTCTTTTGCCATAATATTTTGTTAGCCATGTTCTCACAATTCGAACTATGAAGAGGGATGCCATAATCATAATCGAATTTTGAGAACGTGTTATGTATCCTTGACTAAATTTTATTAACATTTCTTGATCTAAGCTTTTAGATTTTGAAACGAAGTATAATATTCTCTCCCTTAATTATAGCAAAACAACTTTTCAACCCCTACAACTTTGCAAAGTTAATCTTGTTTTCTATAATTAATATTGCTAACTCGCAATACTTGAAATAATAATCATGCTCCCACTAACACAATGATTATTTCCATACAAGCATAACACTTATGCTCCCACTAGCTTTGACATGTATTCAGAAAACACTTGAACTTCTAGAAAACAATGCTTATTGAATTCCTTAAGTTCATATTCCTAATACCTAATGCTTTGATAAGCCTTTATCTAAGCTTTTTAAGCTCATACACCTTTCCTTAGATAGCTCGCATGTGTGTCTAAACAATTCAGAATTTATGTTACTAAGTCCTAGATGTTCAGACTAATTGTCAAATCTCACAATTCAAACTATGAAGAGGGATGCCGTAATCATAATCGAATTTAAGAATATAATTATCACAATTGTTATCTTCTTTAAAATCTCTCTTAGTGAAAGCATTTCCTCACAATCATTTTCATGAAGGAGGGAGACCTTATGACACTTAGATTTTAAAGTGTATGTGTTCCTATCCATTCGAATTTATCATAACAATAATCGTAAGACAATGTTCGTGACAAATCTAACTCATATGGACTGAACTTATTCACCCTTTCCTATCAATGTACTTTCAATTGATTAGGGTGCCTTGCCTTTATGCAATCAATTCATAGAACTCATATTGCATAGTTGACTTCATCTGGAATGGAGCAGAAACAAAATTATATCAACACGATAGGTCGCCAACCTCAAGTCGTGTGCTAGTGATTAACTATCGGTTTATTCTTGATTTGTTCTTGAAACTTTTCAAGGCAATTGAGACTCCCACTGACCTCTTGACATATATGATTCTCTTATCAGGAACCTTTCCTAGACAAAACAAATATTCAAGAGTTAGTGTAGTTCTTATCAAGACAAAACACTTCACATAATTGGTCCTAGTGGGTCTTTGTCTTATCCAAGACAGCACAACTTACCAATTTCAAATGTGCAAGAATAAGAAAACCTTTTCCAAACTCCACATTTGATGAGTGTTATAAACCTACTTAAGACTTGTCACTCAATTCACAATCTTGGAATATAACTCTAAGACTTGATATTGGAACGAAGTATGATTGACTTCTTGATTTTAACCATTTCTATAATTCTCGATTCCTCTTCTTAGACATACAAATGCACTAAGACTCACTTGGAGGATCAATTGAGATATGGTTCTTAATCATTAAGACTTATCCTAAAACACAATAAAAGGTACTCTCCCTTCTTCTTAGAATAGAGAAACTTTTATCTTTCTGCCTACTTGATTCTTCTTATTCGTTCTGATATTGATTGAAACTCTTTCAATCAACTCAGAATTATACTTAATCTTATAAGTATAACCATATTTACTAAACTTTAGTAAATCATGACGAATATCTTTATCACTCTTGTGGTGGACTTGATCAATGCACAACCTAGTGTACTCGATCTCCTAGTCCTTCTCTTGACACTTTGTCAAAGAATTAGTCTAATTTCCAAATATGAAGTTTCTTATTCATCACTCAACCAAGTTGCATGACTCCAAGTTTCTGTCCAACTGAAACTTGGGCGATGAGAATCTTCCCTTATTTGGCAAATTCTCGACATTTCCACAAATAACATAATTAAGAATCAAATCCATTATTGTTAACGATAGAAACAATCAAACATCAATTTTTCATACACACCATTGCAAGGATAAATAAATAAGACAAAATCAAAATTTATTTTATTGCGGAAAAATTTGTCCTTACAATGCAATTCAACTGAAAAACTATGTTGTTACATATTTCTTATCAATCTATCCTAACTCTAGAGTAGCAGCTCAAAAATCTGATCCTCGAGTCCATGCGATCGAAATCCATTTCTTCATGATCAGATTCAGCACACTTCTTCCTTAAGCTTCCTCTCTTTTCTTCGATCCTGTAAAAACATCAAAATGTAATCTTGTCACATCATGTATTAAGAATCAAAGAATAGGAACTTATAGAGTTAGTTAATAGATTTTACCTGAAGTAGAGTCATACGTCTTGACTCTCCCATCTCCCATCTCCAATGCCCCTTCTCTTAGCAATAGAAACAAATGGACTCTTTTGGAATGGCACAAGGAACTATCTCAGAATTTGCCTTTTCTGGATTTCCAATGTCACCACTTTCAATGTCCATTGAAGTTTGGGAGTTTGATTCACCAGACAAATTTTCTTGATCAGCACGCCAAATCATTGCTGATTTAGCAGCTATAAGCAAATAGGTCAAATCAATGAGGGTCACGTCATGGTTCATCATATAGTACTCTCTAACGAACTAACTATATGATTCAGGAAGCGACTGAAGAACCCAGTCAACAGCCAACTCACCTGAAATCTCGACACCTAACATCCTTAACCTATCAATGTGTGACTTCATCTCTAAGACGTGTGCACACACAGGTTTCCCATCTTCGTGTTTACTTGCCAAAAGGGCTTGAGTGAGCTTGAACTTTTCAAGCCTTCGAACTTGTGGGTCAGGGAGAATAATTGGAGGAGGTGGAGGAAGTGAAGCATGACTCTCATTTCCTTGATCGTATCGTGGAACGTCATCTTCATTTGGAAAGCTTGTTCCAAGGGACTTGGGAAGACCATTGTAAGATTTAGACATCTACAAAACGGGAGAAAATTCAAGTTAGCTGATAAGAATCCTTGATGTAACACCCAAATGAAACATCAAGGCTAGGATCCAACACAACATTCTACAACCTAGAAGAGGGATGTCGTAATCTAGTTGCGGAATATTTGAAGGTAGGTAAATGACGATTTACCAATTCCCACCATGAAAAACAAAAATGAAGTTTAAGTTTTAAATGAATTGAAACTCCTAGATCTTTTGAGATTCATTGAACTTTTCAATGGCATGTTAAATCTCGATTATGCCCTTCAAATTTGCAACTGGGATACCGAGGATCACAAACAAGGTGTGAATAACCATACGAATCTACGTAATGCACTCAATGATACTATCACCTAATCAATGTGCCGGTTAACCACACACGCTCCATTGATCTATGATAAACATCGAGCCACCCTTCGCCACCAATGTCAATCCCAAATTAGTGTGCCGGTTAACCACACACGCTCCACTAACATTCGACAAGGGTACGAAGTGTAATTCCATGGATTAGCATACAATTTCACATTTTGCCTAAAGTAACTAGAATTTGGGAATTTGTAAAAGCATGTAGTTACTTTGTACTTCATTATACTTATAATGGAAGGTTTCGTCCTATCCTACCCGTTCGGCTAACGACCCTCCACTAGTCAAGAGTGCGATGGGTAAGAGTGGATACCCATTCAATCGCCATTTTATAGGCAATTTCCTTAAACACCCCTTATAGACCAGCTTCGTGAATGAAGCCTACTAACGGTAAGACTGACTGTTTACTCATAGATATATATAATATTAGACTTTTAATATATATATAGTATAGGGTGTATTTTTTGCACTTTTAAAATACTAGGTGGTTTTATTAACTTTCTCTTTTAATTAAACTTTTAATTAATTTAACAAAACCATAGGGATGTAATTTGAACTTTTCAAAATTAAACTTTTAATCAACTTTTAAATTCCAAAACTTGAGGGCAAGTTTTGAACTTTTCAAAACAATTAGGTTTAAAAAAATTTCGAAAAATTAAAACCTTTTAATCTTAAATATTAAAATTTGATTTAATAATTATCCAAATTAAACAATTAATTTGAATTATTAAATATTGGAGGATATCTATTAAATTAAACACTTAATTTAACCTAATCCCTTAAATCCCCTAAAATTCGAAATTATGGGATGGGATAATTCAAAATCTTTAATTACCAAATTTAAACACTTAAAAGATAATTACAAGATATGACATTATCCAAATCCCTAAAAATTAGGATCTAATCTTGGGGAGGAGGCCAATTTCGAAATCTTAGGGTTGGATAACCCTAGAATTCGAAATCTTCGAGGCTAAGGAAAGGATTTAGGAAACCCTAACCAAATTTCGAAATTTAGGGTTTATGAACCCTAATTTCGAAAATCATGCCTTTAGGGTTTATTGGCTATAAACCCTAATATGTCAAATTCATACTTTTGTATAGAATCTAATTGAAAACAAAAACCAATGGCTCTGATACCACTGATGGGTTTTATACAAACAATCCTATGTGTGCATGCAACCCTGATTGGATCTATGTTTTCACTATCAGACATACAACTTTATAAACACAAAAAGAAACCTGGAATGCTCCTATAATTTTCGAAATCTACATAGGAGAATAGAATACATACCTTTTGTTGTTATATAGCAATAACAACTAGTTCCTAGAATTTCCTTAGCTCTTGAAAGCAAGTACCACAAGTGTAGTACCTCTAATGGCTCACAAACACACTTTGGGTGAGAGGATGAATATGAGAGAGAGGAGGAAAAATACTAAGCTCCAAAATTCGTCCCTAGTAGGGTTTTCCCAAGGAGTGGTCGAATTCTAGTGCATTAGGGTGCTATTTATACTTGAGGCTAGCTAGGGTTTCAAGGTGGAAACCCTAATCCCTTAGCTTAGGGCCTAAGCAAGTCTATGGACTCCTTTCCTTAAGCCTTGGACGAAAACTCCTAGATCCTTCTAGGATTTTTGTTCAAGCCTTAATAAAGGTGATCCAATAGCCCAAAGTCTCAACTATCAAATAATTACAAAACAGCCCTTGTACTTTTAATTAATTCCTTTAATCCCGAAATCAATTCCTAATTAATTTCTGATTAAATACTAATTAATAATATGATTCCAAATTATTATATTAATCATATAATATAATAAATAAATCATATTTATGCCCTAATCAACCTCTCTCCTCAGCTGTCATCCTGTCTAGTCACCCGTGTAAATGCAACCCAAAAGGACCATGCTCACAATCGGGTCAAGTACATACCAAAATAGTTATGGACTTAGACACTAATCCAACAGTATCATCAGATGAGAGTGCGTGATGAGGATATCCAGAAGGCGGCGTTCAGGACTCGTTATGGGCATTACGAGTTCGTGGTGATGCCTTTCGGGCTCACCAATGCACCAGCAGCGTTCATGGATCTCATGAACAGGGTGTGTAGACCGATGTTGGATCGTTCGGTGATCGTTTTCATCGACGATATACTGGTGTATTCGAGATCTAGAAAGCAGCACGAGGAGCATCTGAGAGAGATTCTCGGGGTATTGAGGACGGAGAGGCTTTATGCCAAATTCTCCAAGTGCGAGTTCTGGTTATGGGAGGTCCAGTTCTTGGGGCATCTCGTCAACCAGGATGGGATTTTGGTCGATCCGGCCAAGATTGAGGCGGTTATGAGTTGGGAGGTTCCGAGATCTCCCACCGAGATCAGGAGTTCTCTAAGATTGGCCGGCTACTATCGGAGATTTATCAGAGATTTCTCCAAGATCGTCGTGCCTCTCACCAGGTTGACCCGGAAGGGTGTTGCTTTTTCATGGGGTCTGGTGCAGCAGACCTTGTTTGAGACACTTCACCAGAGATTATGCGAAGCCCCTGTGTTAGTCCTCCCGGGAGGGATGGAGGATTTCGTGGTGTATTGTGACGCATCGATATCGGGGTTGGGTGCAGTACTTATGCAGAGGGGGCATGTGATAGCATATGCATCGAGGCAGCTGAAGCCTCATGAGACGAGATATCCCACCCACGATTTGGAGTTGGGAGCAGTGGTGTTCGCCCTCAAGATCTGGCGTCACTATTTGTATGGGGTTCGGTGTACCATATACACGGACCACAAGAGCTTGAAGTATTTGATGGATCAGCCCAATCTGAATATGCGTCAGAGGAGATGGTTGGACGTGGTAAAGGATTACGATTGTGAAATCCTGTACCACCCGGGCAAAGCTAATGTTGTAGCTGATGCGTTGAGTCGTAGGGCGGAGAGTGCCCCGATTCGAGGCACTTGTATGAGAGTGACAGTGATGACTCCAGTGTTGGACACCATTCGGGAGGCCCAGGCAGAGGCCATGAGACCGGAGAACCGCAGGAGGGAGCGGGTGATTGGACAGGTACTTGGGTTCCTTACCGATAGTCGAGGGCTGATGACCTTTCAAGGTCGGATTTGGGTGTCGTATGCAGGCGGGGCACGTACCATTCTGATGGAGGAGGCGCATAGATCGAGGTTCTCGATCCATCCCGGGGCCACGAAGATGTATTTAGACATGAAGAAAGATTATTGGTGGCCCTGTATGAAGAGGGATGTTGCATGGTTTGTCGAGAGGTGCTTGACCTGCCGCAAGGTTAAGGCCGAGCACCAGCGTCCGCATGGCAAGTTGCAGCCGCTCGAGGTTCCCCAGTGGAAGTGGGAACATATTTCCATGGATTTCATCACCAAATTACCGAGGACCGCGAGGGGTGTCGATGCAATTTGGGTGATCGTCGACCGGCTGACGAAGAGCGCGCATTTTCTTGCTATCAGTGAGAGCTCTTCTGCTGAGAGGTTGGCAGAATTATATGTGAGAGAGGTGGTATCGCATCATGGGGTACCGATCTCGATTGTGTCAGATCGAGATGAACGTTTCACTTCCAGGTTCTGGAAGAAGTTCCACGAGGAGTTGGGTACGAGATTGCATTTCAGTACCGCCTACCACCCACAGACGGACGGGCAGAGTGAGCGGACGATTCAGACGCTCGAGGACATGCTTCGAGCATGTGTGTTGGACTTCGGAGGAAGTTGGGACACGTATCTGCCATTGGCTGAGTTTTCCTACAACAATAGCCATCATTCTAGTATTGGTATGCCTCCTTTCGAGTTGTTGTATGGGAGGAAGTGTCGGACTCCCATTTGCTGGGGAGAGGTAGGGCAGCGTGTGATGGGTAGCACTGAGATAGTGCTTCAGACGACAGAGAAAATACAATAGGTTAGGCAGATGTTACTGACAGCTCAGAGTCGTCAGAAGAGTTACGCGGATCGGCGACGATCCGAGCTGGAGTTCCAGGTGGGGGACTTCGTACTCCTGAAAGTGTCTCCTTGGAAAGGAGTGATTCGGTTCAGGAAGAGGGGCAAGCTGGGGCCCCGGTATATCGGTACGTTCAGGGTGACCGCTAGGGTGGGCAAGGTAGCATATCGGTTGGAGCTACCTGCGGAGTTGAGCCAGATTCATGATACCTTCCACGTATATCAGTTGAGGAAGTGTATAGCCGACGAGTCGGCGGTGGTACCGCTGGAGGATATTCAGGTGGATGCGAGCCTGAACTATGCTGAGCGACCAATCGCGATCCGGGATCGGAAGGTCAATGTTCTGAGGAACAAGGAAGTGTCTCTGGTGCAGGTCCAGTGGAAACATCGGAAGGTCAAGGTCCGAGCTGACCTGGGAGCCGGAGTTGGAGATGCGGGAACAGCATCCAGAGTTGTTTGCCGAGCAAGACTTCGAGGGCGAAGTCTGATTCTAGTGGAAGAGAATTGTAACATCCGGATTCCCATGTATCTTATTTTAAGTATTTATGTTGAATTTTAGAAAGGGACTCGGCGAGTAGGCGCTCAGACTCGCCGAGTGGGATCGCGCACTTTGGTCTGATTTAATGGAGGACTCGACGAGTCCACGCTGTTTAATGAAACCCTAATTCTCGGGGCCTGAGCCCTATTTAAGGACCTTTATAGCCACCATTTGCGGCTACCAGACCCTTGAGAGAAACCCTAAGAGTGCTTAAGCATTTGTAAGAGGGAAGAAGCCATTATTTGATCTTTGTGGGTTGGTTTTGCAAGAAGAAGGTGGTTCCAGCTTAGAGGAGGCCAAGGAGGTTGCATATCTGTGGATTTCAAGCAAAGGACATCATCCTTGAGGTAGCATATCGATCCTTTTTCTGTTTTGTTAAAGAATCCATGGATCTAGGGTTTTCTATACCCTTTATTGGGTTGATTTGTTGGGAATATGGTCCCTTATAATGTTTAGACTTCAGATCTGGACGCATAGTGGTCCAGAGAACTCTATCCACCTTGCTTTATGATGAGTTATGGAAGAAATGGACTTAGGATGTTGTATTTGGGGCTAATTCATCAAGTAGGGTTATTTGGACATTGCATGAGTATCAAGATCGAACATTTACGTGTTTATTGAGCCTGGGAAGGTCAAATCTATGGATTAGAGGAACAGATCTGACCTCAGAAGGTCATTTGAGTATGAGCATGGCGGCAACTCACCGAGTCCATAAGTGGACTCGACGAGTCGAGTCGGGGTTGCCCCACGATTCGTGTCAGGTGTAACTCGTCGAGTGGAAGGATGACTCGACGAGCCAAGAGAGGCTGAAAGGATTCAGAGGACCCGCATGGACTCGCCGAGTCGCCCATGTGCACTCGACGAGTCGGGTCAAAGTTTGACCGTTGACTTTCGTTGACTTTAGGGTTCTGGTCAAGACTGATTCAGGAGAGTTCAGGGAAGGGTAGAATGGCCTGCTACCCAGTTTGTAGAGATGAGATCATGAGAGAATATTGATCAGGATGTTATTTGAATAATAGGAGGAGGCAAAGTCGGGACGTTGAGCACGAGAGTTTATCCGACTTCATTGAGGTTAGTCTTCTCACTATACTGTACCTGGAATGGTACTTATGTGTGACCGGAAGGTCTTGTATGCTATGATGTATGTGCTATATGCGGTTATGTGATATGTATGCGCTATGTATGATTATGTATGATATGGACCGGAAGGTCAAGAGGTTACGGACCGGAAGGTCGATACGGGTAGGACCGGAAGGTCTACCGGGATTTGGGACGGGAGTCCCCTGAGACACATGGATCGGAAGATCCTACAGAGTTGTGGCCTGGAAAGGCGTATGTGTGGCATGTGGTATTTTGGGGAACTCACTAAGCATTTATGCTTACAGTTGTTATGATATGTGTTTCAGGTACTAGCGAGGACCGTGGGAAGGCGCCGGCATGATCCGTACACACTTATGGAGTTTATGTTATTGAGATTCTGGGACATGTTTTTGTTATGACACAGTGACACATTATGTTTTGTGATTATCATGTGAATGAAAGTATGATTTAAAAATGAAAAATTGTTTTGAAAATTTACGTTGTTACAAGATTCATCTATTTCTTCTTCTTCGTTTTCTCCATTCTATCTTGTATCAGCCACTTGATTGGGATTCCGCACCATCAAGTGGATCGGATTGATACGTCAAGCGAATTTTGGGACTTATAGTTGGTATCAAAGCTTGGATTGTATCAATTAAATTGGAACACCTGGACACATTGCTAGAAATTGTCCAAATCGCACATACGTTCCCTACTACGCACAAGGATGGTAGAATCCGCAAAGAGGGAGCTTTTCCAAAGGAAATCCTTCGAGGTCACAATCGCGCAATGATGACTGGAACGCGAAGAAGGCCAAGAATCAAACTCCTACGGCCAAGAATCAAAATCATAAGGAGAAGAAGGGAATGTCGGCCAAGAAGCAAAATTCAAGAGATGCTCTAGTGAAACCAAGACCGATTAGGTCAAATTCATCTCGAAGATCGGCTTCAAGTTCAAAAGAAAGTGATAAGGCACCCAACCGATCGAACAAGAAATGGGTTAAACCCAACTAAAGATGGGTTCCGAAGGTTCACTCTCCCAAATCTTATAATGACTCTAACGTTTCTTCACTTTCTATATGTGATAATCAGGATATGTCATGGGGGAGAGTACCTTGCGTAGATGATAATGGTCAACCCAGTTTCAAAATGGACTGGGTTCCAAAGACCAACTAATCTCGCACTGTGCTGGAGCGACTATAGAGGAATATCATCAGACTTCGGTTTGTTGATAATGGTTGTTCCAGGCACATGATAGGAGACATCCCTCAATTGTACAACACTCAGAACTTTAAGTGAGGGTGTGTGTCCTTTGCGGGAAGGAAGAAAGGAGAGTATCACAAATGGGGTTTGTGTTTAACGATGCGAAGAATTTTTGGATCTGTTCCGAGATTGAAACACAGCTAAGGCTGAATTCGTTGCTGCTTGCGTCTTCAATTGCTGACTTTCAGTTTGAATTCTTTCGATACTCGTGAGTTTTTCTTAAAATGATTCGTTTCAAAGACAAATTTCTTTTAATTTTGCGCATTTATTTTATTTCTTCCCTATGCTCAAATTAAGGGGAGAAATCAAAATACAAAAAAATTTAAAAAAAAATCAAAATTAAAAAATATGTGTCTTTCTTTGGTAGGTATTATTTGGAAAATGATATGAGATTTAGTGATAAAGGGCAAGTTTAATTGCTTGATAACTTTAATCCCAAAAGCATTTTGTATTTTACTTTTGTTTTTGTTAAATTTGTTCATATTTTCTTATATGCTCAAATTTAATGGCAGAATTAAAAAAAATCAAAAAAAATTAGAAAATTTCAAAAATACAAAAATATGTGTTATTTCTTTTTCAGAAAAATCAAAAATCCAAAAATATTGTTTTTGAGCGTATTTTACTTTTATTTTTATTTCTTAGTGTGCTAAGTTTACTTTTACTTTTTATGTTTACCTCAAAAAATTTCATTTGTCTTGAAATGTGAATTCAGAAGAAGATGACAGTCAAGGAGACTATATCGAAATATTCTGAGCAGGGAGAAGAAACCTGAAAGTGGAAAGGAATTGACGGTCATTACACTTCACACTACTTTCACAAGGAATTGACGGAAAATTTAAATGCGAGTGATAGACTCTTTCATATTGAGACATATACCAGTCTTAATAGGAGTCTTCGCATTAATTGTTAATGATCAAAGGTCATTTTCACCATGACCGATGTGAAACACCCAACCATTCTTCACCCATATCTAAAATTTCCCCATCAAATCATTTCCACATACCAGTACCCCTTGAGGTTCGAGTATAAAACAACTCGGCTGACGGTTGCCAAAAAGTTTGTGTTTATGATCTTAGATGTCGTTGTCACCATGACTCTAAGTGAAACCCAAAATCCAAAACCTGTATTTATGAATAGACAGTGAACATTTTATATGTTCTAGATATTTTCACCCACGAAATTGACGGATAATGGCCCATACCTGGTGTGACATTGTACAAAATGCCAGTCGGGCAGTTTCTTTTTAAGAATTGTCATATCTAAGGAATTAAAAGTCTGAAACGGTACAAATCGTCATATTGGTCTTGTTTGCTTTCTTTACCTAAGAACTGTCACGACACCAGGGCGGTTCACCCAACAGGGAAACAGGTATCGTTGAATGTCTTTCCAAGGGCCAAGTTAACTCGTTAACTTGATAACTGTATTGAGATCTATGATCAAGGATATACAAGGGCTAACATCAAAACTCGCCAAGAGTAGTTCTCCGATACTCAACAAATCGCAGTGCGTTCCTCCGAGTTCACACAGATACTGCGAGAAGTCTCTTTCTGAGCCAATGATTCATCCTTGAACAACTGTGTTGAGAAGGGTCTTTATGATTCTATGATCCACGGGGATTTTTTTAGTCACGGTTACTTCTCAAGACGCAACGGTGATCATTCAAGAACATTCATTCGAAGGAACTAGAAGTGAAGATTATTTTTGAACATACAATCTTTCAACCCCAGAAGCATGGTGAAGCTGACTTGAAGATTATGTGACAGATTGCATTGAAGCATCCTCAATCAATTTTCTGCTATCTATGTACTTGCTGAAGTGATCCAGGAGATTTGATCTCTCTGATATTCTCTCTAAAGATTCTCAAGCTGAAAGTGCAGATTTTCAAGAATCCTTACAAGAAGCCTCCACACCCAACGTGCGTTCAAAGTCAATTTTGAAGAAATGCCCAACTTTTCAAGATGAAGTCATTCACATAGAAGATTCATATGTTCATCTTGAAGTTGTGAATAAATCGAAGATAAACGCTGAAGCCAAGCTCATAGAGTGAAGATTGACAAGAAAATAAAGCTACAAACCTAGTGGGTGTTTGTTGGATCAAAAGAAAAGAAAGCTATAAACCAAGGGGAGATTTTTGGGTCAAAAATATGGTTTATACTTTTCTTTTCTAAGCAATTGTAGTTTTCGGTCTATGACCGAAAACCATCGTGGGTTTAATTGTAGCTTGGACAAAAAACTCATGTATTTTTGGTTTGGGCCTTGGGTTTTAGTCCATAGGTATAAATAGGGTGCAAGGGGAGTGTTGTAGGGGTTAGAAAAAGGGAGGGGCGTTTTCGGTTGGGAGTGAGATAAAAAGGGGGACCATATAGTAAAAAGGGAAGCCATTGTTGAGAGGAGCATATTCTAGAGAGAGATAGTGAGAAAGAACTAGTGTGTGTTTTGGATCTTGTGTATTGTTCTTCATTCTAATCATTGAAACATAGAAGATTCATCTAGTTCTTCTTTTTCTTCTTCTCCACTCTATCTTACATCATCCACTTGATTGGGATTCCGCACCATCAAGTGGATCGGATTGATACGTCAAGCGAATTTTGGGACATACATATGACTTCCTTTCTAATGAATGTCTGAGATTAAGCACAAGATACCAAATCAACTTTATTAAAAACTATAGTAGTTTTAACTATATTTTACATGGTAAAGTATAATTGTGAAATCTTTGTTGAAGGTTTCAAAAGTTGAGATACAAACTAGTAAGAACCATCTAAGGCCTTAATGATAATAAAGGGTGAATTAAATCTTACTTGATATGATTTACTTTCTAATCGGTAGAAATATCCTCCCTTAATTTTTTTAGGGTAATACTTCAATCACTATTAATTGTATCTTGAGTAAAAATACCAACTAATAAGTAGATTAAACATTTTATATGACTTAGTATGGAAAGACTCCGTCCTTATCTTTATTAAATGCTTTATGGATTAAAAGCCTATGTTGGACTAAAGCTTCTAAACCCACAATCTACTTAATACATATTTGTATAATACTCTAAAAGTAGCTTAGATTATTATATGAAACCCCACCAAGAATAAGTTCTCTTATTCTTGTGAAAGCGAAGTTAGTAGAAAACAAGCTTCTAATGACAAAGCAAGTGGGAGGTACATGGAACTTGAAACAGCTCACGAACCATAACCTTATGTAGTAATAGTTGGCGCTAGTCTTTAACAAGGATTGTTAAATTTAAATAATAGCTATTCACAAACACAAATTGTTTGCATTAATGGTAAAAATCATCTATAACTTGAGAAATATAGAATCTCTCATTGATGAGCTTTCATTGATGGTTTATGGAAAATCCATCAAATACCAAGATGCTATGTCAGATCTCGAATCTGATAAATGAATTCGAGTCAGGAACATGAGATGTAATCCATGTATAAGAATCAATTATGGGCTTGATTAAAATTTATCCCTATAGAAAGACTAGAAGGAGAAAATGATTCTTCTGGAAAGAATAAATTACATGGATAACCATACACATTTAAAGCAAGACCTTTTGTAAAAGGATTTTCTCATACTCATGTTATTGACCATGGTCCTGATCATACTCATGAAATTGACTGTGATCAAACCTTTTTTCACAAGTAGCTATGATTAGATCAACAAAGATATTATTTTCTAGAAATTCATATTCTTAATATGAGATATAGCAAATAGATTTCAAGAAAGACCGCTTTTATTAATAGACATCTACTAGAAGATATCTATATAGATTAGCCTGGAGGTTTTCTTAATCCATGTTATCCTAACAAAATGTGTAGGGCTTGAGATCCACTTGTGGATATAAAGCAAACATCTCAATGTTGCAAACATCATTTTATGTAAAACCACAAGGTATGTTTTTATATCAAAATGGATAGAACATGTGTGTTTACTAAGAGCTAGTGGGAGCATAGTGAAATACCTAATCTTGTATGAGTGAGACATACTTAATCATTTGAAATCACATTCTGACTAAGCAAGGTCGTTTTCACATTCACTCGGAAAGTGTTTCTAAAATGAAAGACTTAGGAAGGAGAAGAGACATTCTTGTAATGTAAAATCTATAAGGGATAGATAAAATGAATGTTAAAAGTTTCATGTCCTTATACATATATTGGCAATATCTTGAAAGGGATCAATACACAAGATTCTTTTTGAGAATTATTGGCATTGTCATATGGCACCATTTTGAGCTAGCCTCAAAAGTACATAGCTCATAGGTTTGAACTAGATGAAATGATTTATATTCTATTTCCTTGGCAAATTAATTCATCATTTACGCCATATGATTCATAGGACATGGTATTTGATCATGTTGTAAGCATGTCTTAGGATACTAATTAAATACATGGTTAAGTCACTGGATGACTAAGAGAGCATTCTAAAAGTACTTTAGAAGAAATAATAGAATGTATATGAGGCAATTAGTTTAGAAAGGATATTTATGGAAAGAGCTACATAAGATGTTGATTTCTAAATAGATATAAATAATTATGAATTATATTTGGATTTTGACTTCATTATGGAATGAAAGGTAAGTTTTGTTGGAATGAGGTCCAAGCAAAACATGATTACACAATCTACTACAAAATAAGAATATACTACTTTTGAAGTTGAATTCAAATATGATTAGATGAATGGGATCATTGAAAAACTATGTTGATTATTGCCATTCAAGGATCACATAGAAATCTTTGTGACTTCGAGAGTATACTTCATCAAGCTAAGAAGACTCTATGTCACGAAAGAACACCAATCATATTCTCCAAGATATTTAACTATACTTAGAGTAAACTTAAGTATGGAGATGATAGTATTCACAAAAATTCACAAAATTAAATTTGGTCAGACCCATTGATAAATTCATTGTTTTGAGCTAAGTATGAATGGTCACACTTCAGCTGCAAGACTTTATTATTCTATAAATGGGATTTAGTATTTGGATAGAACATTATAACAACAACTACTATATAATGTTATGATATATTAGGATATATTCATCACATTAACATGTTTAATCCATGAATAATGTTATTTTTCTAAAGGTTCATAGTCGATTATAATTATGGGAGAAATTATGAAGTAAGACTAATATGAATTGGATTGGTTGACTCTCACTATATGAAAGTAGACAAGTGGTTGTAACCAAGTTTCAAAGGTACTTGTCAGAGAACTAGTATTGAACTGACCCGCATCAAGATCATCTCATGGATCGCTATCATGAATGATACTTGATTAAAAGGTACTATCTTTGTATCCTTAACACCTGAGATACAGAGTGGGACTTAAGTGTAGGGAGTACTATGCTTTGATATGGTCAAATGTTGTTCCGTAATCCCGGCAGTTATAAAAGCCATTATCAGGTATGGTGTGAACTGTGCAAGAGGCTTATGTAGTCAAGATGGGATTTGTTCCTCTAATGTGTTGAGAGGTAGACATCTAAGGCGCCTTACCAAAAGTTGAACAACTAATGAGATTGATCGCGATCCGAATCTCATGTTCAACATGATGTCTGTAGCAAAGGGATAACTGATAAACTTACCTTATACACCAACTGTAGCTTTAAGCTTTTTGGGAATTGGGCGTTGATAGAATGGCACAAAACATCGTATACTCTTAGGGGCAGTGAAATGTTGCTAGACGTTCACCACTGTCTCTATCAGTCTAATATGTGTCTTGCGTAAGTGGGAGAATTAAAGGTCTAATATGCTCAAGAGTCATATTTAAATGATATTGCTAAATAACATATAATACTAATGGGTCACACTAATAACAACTTGATACAATTGATTATTTATTAAAAATTTAATTTAATAAATATTCAATAAAACTCTTATAATTAAATTAGAAATTATTTATTTCATGGAGATAATAATTTTTATTAGCAATTAACATTAGATAATTCATATGGTATGAATTAATAAGTTGTGTACAATTATTTTGGACTAGTTGAAAACCTTTTGTCTTTTACTCAAAAGACAAAGTTTATGTTTTATAAAACTTGGTTTTATAAAATTTAAACCTATTCCTTCTCTTTTTTATATCTTTTACAGAAATTGGTGAAAGAAAGAAAAGCATGGGCTTTCAATTTGTTTATTCAAAAGAAATCATGCTTTAGAAACATGCATGGACACTATTATGACATGGAGACAAGTTTGTCTAAATTTGAAGGAACTAATGGTCAATAACTTCACTTTATGCATATAAATAAGACGGCTTTCACTTGGCTACTTGCTCATTCTTCTTCATGATGCAAAAGGCCGAAATCTCTTCTCTCCCTGTCATTCTATATAGTTTTGCTTTGAAGACTTGGAGATTACTTGCATTTATACTCTCTTGAAGTTCATACTATAGTTATGAACTTCAAGCTTAAGAGTTTAAGAGTTTTGGACTAACATCTACATCAAATTGAGTCATTGTTGATTTGTTGGTGTCTCAAAGGTTCCACATTCTTCATCAACTTCCAAGCCTCCCAAGAGGACCCAAAGAACTACAAAGGTTGTTATTTCTTCATCCTTTCTATGATTGGTGTTTTAATATTTCTATAACTTGCAAGAAGATCCTTGGTTGGTATAAAATGTTTATGTTATTTCAAAAATTAGAATCTTTCGTTGCCATATTTTTCTAGTTTATGAAACTATGTTTGAACTAAAACCCAACAACATTATGTTTGTGTCTTTTTATGTATATGTGTGTATATGTATGTGAATGTTCGTGTTTGTTTATCTATGTGTGTATTTGTATTTTTTTTAAACCACTTGTGTGTATATATGTATCTTGGACTGTGTATACATGTATTTTTCTATGACTATTTTTATGCCGCTTTTTTTTTCAAAGAGGCAAATTTATTCAAAACTATTTGGTGGGAATCCTCAGATGGTTTTCATGATGTAAAGATTTTCATGGTGACATATGTTTATATCAGTATGATATGGTTGTTAGGTGTTTTATTTACTGAGATTAATTTGGACTCTTGATAAGAAATATCTTATTATCTCAACCTTTTGTATTTGTTTTCAGGTTAGTGGTAGAGTGTACTTCTCAAATATCTTTGTTAGAAGAGAACCTATATATGCATGACCGGTAACATACAATTCCATTTTCTTTCTTTATTATTTTGCTTTTTGGTTCTTTTGTTTTACAATACTGGAATCTGTATTTAAAAAAGTTATTTCTTAATTTTTATTTTATTTTATTTTATTTTTTCTCATTTATGATAGAGTGGGGAACAACAATAAGAAGCAGAAACAATGGGGTAAAGTAGTTCTTTACTATTTCAATGGGATAATAATCGTATACAGTGATGAAAAACTGTGTTCAAACAGATGAGCCTTGATACTAGTTAAGTCACATATGGAGCTTAGCTCCAAGAGATGTGACTATCCTATCAGAGAGGTAAATATCATTTTTCCTTGATTAATATTGTTTCTTTTAAAAGTTTGGTTATCTTTAAGGCAACAAATAATCATGTTTGTCTCTATATTCCTGTTTATTTTAATGATCGCTTTCATATCTACAAAACATTTTGAAGATCTTGATTTGATTATTGCTAAATTACATAATCTTTTTATTTATGCATTTTAGGTTTTCCTTCTAAAACATAAATCGGATGCTAATTTGCTTTTTGAAAATTAGGGTATTTATTAGCTTTAAATTCATTATTTTATTTGCTTAAGCTTAAGCTTATGAGCTTTCTAAATTATTTTTAAAAAAAAAGAGAAAACAATTATAAGAATTTGTTAAATTTTTAATTCACCCAAAGATTGTGCACGGTAAATAACTTAATGGAAACGGGTTGTATCGTTCGTTGAAAATGTGCCTTTTTGGCTTATAGTTGAAGTATAATTGTAAAAAATATTAGCACACAACTATTATTCGTATGTTTTGGCATTTCATATTGAGATATGCGATTAAATATTATATTCAATTTTGTTTTGTATTTCATTTTTATAAAAGTTTCAACTATGTCTTACCATTACTTGGTGAAAGAAGGCAGAAACTCTTTTATTATTTAGCTAACTTTTTTATTCATGTGTGTCGATTTTATTTTGCATATTGGTCCAGAAATCAAAAAAATAAGAAAGAAAAAGTAAACATATGTCAAATTCAGAGCGAGATCGAGCGACTTATATTTGTAATTCCATGTATGCTATCGAACATGGAACCAACAGGATGTCGTCGACTGGAGGGTTAACCATGGATGAAGAAAGGATAAAAGCTTGGTACGATACTTAGGTTGTGGGACCCATCTTTTATAGCTTGAAAATTCTTATCCAATTTTAGAATTAACATGGTTTTGGTTAACGTGAAAGAATAGCAATCTCCTTTTCTATTTGTCCAACATTTGACTTCTTTTAACTTTCATTTGGTTGCTGCTTCAATGAATCAATGATTTGATTACAAAGGCAGCTGGGCATGCATGAATGCAATTTATCTTTTTGGTTATTAATTATAATATTAAAAAATGGGTTTTTTTCTGTAATCGTTGTAAGTAACTTAATAAAATCTTTTTGTTTTGTCCATCCATCCCCGCGGGGATTAATAACTAGTTAACTTTAAATTTTGGTGATGTATATTTTTAGTTTATAATGGTTATTAAATAAAAGATCATTTTGTACACTTATATTTTATGACAATAATTACAGAAATAAGAATTTATTATTTTTAAATATGAGGGTAAAATAATAATTTTTTCAGATTCAAACAGTTTATTTTTTGCAAAAAATAAACACCATTTCTGTCCGAAACACTTTAGCAATTCAAATATCACACTTTAGCAAAAAAAAAAAAAGGACTTTGTATATCTGATCTTAATAATTTCAGTTATATTAGCTTTATTCCGTTTTTTATATCAAATTACATTTATTCTGTACTTTTACCTTTTACACATTATATAATTATATTTCCATTTAAGTTACATATATTATATTTTTTTTAATAAAATGGTTATATCTAAAAGTAGAACGTTACAAAGACATTATCAACGATTCTTCTATTGTGAAACCACATTAACAACAGTTTCGTGACTTTCGTCAATCGCTAAATTCCCCTTTATATACAAGTGGTTCATGGTAACAATACCCATCACGTTGTATCCATTAGATTCTATATTTTGACTTTTCGATCATTTTCGAACATGCAACGTCTCCATCTTTGTAAGTTGTGAAAGTAAATAATAATAGAACGATACAAAACAAAAACGTATATATTATGTATATGTATATTTGTTAATAACAAATATACATACGTTTTGATATATATCATCATACTTTTTTAATCTATGGTATTTTAACTTTATTTCTTCTCAGTTTTGGTATGCATCTTCATAAACCATCGCTTAAACATTAAAAAAAAAAAATCAAATAAATTAGTTTTATGAGCGAAGAACTGCACACCTGTAACCCATATAAAAGTTAAATAAATTACTTCTCAAATTATAAATTTACTTTGATCATTATAAAGCCGATGGATCTTGTTCTAAATTATTTTTCAGTTTGTTAAAGTAAAATTAAATATCAAAAGCAAGGAAGAAACGTTATCCAAACAAAAGATAAAAAGCATGTGCAACATAAATAAATAACATAAGCAACCAACCTAATAATAAACACCGTACGACAATGAAATGAGAATGTGCTATTCGGCAAAGCATTTTCCCTCTGTAGTAGCTTCTATTCGTTTCACCAAAATAATTTATGCATCCTCTAGAAAACATCACAATTTAATATCTTTATCGGTTCACAAATATATTTAATTATTAGTGGGGCTGTCCAGCATCATACGCATTAAAACATTAACCAATTCCAAGTTTTTTTTTTTTTTTAATAATACTTATATTTCATTGCACCAATATTTTTATTGTCATCGTACAATGAGTAAGATGACAAACGGACAACAAGCTGTGCCGCTAAGCCTTATTATAATTGTTGAAATAAAAAATACTATAGAAATCAAATCTATAGTTATTGAATTAAATACTATAAAAGGCAAAACAGTAATTAATTTTTTTTTGAACTGGCAATATTTTATTAAAAATAAACTCACGCCTAGCATGTAACTGGACGGAGCGTGGAAGACATACAAGTACAAAGTTACAAAGATACAATGTTTAGAAGGAGAATCACCGACCAATATTAGGACAAACGCACCAATCAACCCATTTATAATGACAGTGAGCTCTCCGATGTTTTATCCATGTGAAGGATAATGATTTAGGGTTTAGGGGAAATCCGTAACTGTTTGAAGATTCTATCCCAGTAATTAATATAGATTCAAAATTACATGAACTAAAACTATAATCATCGTAAATTAACAACTATAAAGACAAAAACTATAAATAATGTGACCAAAAATATAATTATCACATTTAACTATTTTATTAATACAGAGGCTATTGTCGTAAATTCAAATATATATTGTGGGGCACTTTAGCAAATACCCATTGTATTAAGCGAAATTGAGCATTTTTATTAACGAATATTTTAATAATAATAACCAAATTATTATTATTATTATTATTATTGTTATTATTATTATTTAAAATGACCAATTTCTTCAGAATAGAGTATTCCAAAGTCAGGAGTATTGATTCAAGAGGTTTTGGTCCGAAATAAGAATCTAAGTACATTTCGAAGTTTCATTTTAGAGTACGACTGTCTTAAATTAAAATCTAAGTGCATTCCGCAGTACGACTATCCGAAACAAGAATCTAAGTTCATTCCAGAGTATGACTGCCCGAAACAAGAATCTAATTACGATTGTCAACTTCGACCTTAGATATGACAATACGTAGTAACAGACAGTCGTTTTGGATATACATTTCGGACTACAAAAAGTTCATTTTTCATCCAATATTATATAAATATACCCTATATAGTTAGACTCTTACTTAAGATCATTCATAAGTATCTCGTATAATTGTTGAGTTTTTTCACATATTGAGCACGAAGAAAATTTTACCAACCTGCCAGTTTATTTACACAACCTTACACGGACCAACCGACATGCTTACATAAACATCAAAACTGATGTGATTGATCATTTCCAAATCTCTTTTTTGACTATAGGATGTGTGGTAATTTTTTTGTTCCATATTTTTATTATTTCTTTAAAATTGATAACATTTATATATTTGAACAACCATACATGCTCATGTTGGAAATGGCGCAGTCTCCGTATAGCGTGCGGTCATGCTATTACAACATCATGCTATTCAAACATCATAGAACACTACTAGAAAAACATCCTTTTACGACGCGCAAACCACGACATGCACTGATTTATATTACGCAAAAGAGAGTGACCTTAAAATAGTGTCATCTCTTCAAAAAATTGAAGGAATTACGTCACGCATTATTGTGTTCCCTTAAATTAGTGTCTAAAGAAAAAAAATTAAAAACACGGAGGGCGCTTTATCTTAAACGCGCGTCCTCTATACATGTCGCTTTATAATTTTAATGAAACGCGCATTTAGACGGGGGAAACGAAATCCGCAAAATTTTGAAAACCCGCCTTCTACCTTTTTTCTATCATTTATCTTCTCAACCGAATCCCCCCTCTCGGTCCATCTCTTTCCTCTCCGATCCGCTTCTCCGCTACTCCTGACCTCCTTCTTATCGGTCTCATCAAACATCTCGTTCCTCACCTTTGCCATTGACCACCGGTCCTTCCCTATCGGCCATGCTCCTACCGAATGATCATCTGTCCAAGCACAATCGGCGGTGTCTATCTACTTTTCTTCTCCTGTTTTTGCACACTGAAGATGATGACGCCTTTGAAGTTGTTTTCTGCACCTCTGTATCATCAGTATTACAACCCTCCTGGGTCAAAATCACTGATTATTAGATCGATTGTGATTTGTCTTTTTAGGGTATTTTTCAGAAGAGACTGGAGATCCTATACTATCAGAAAGATCAGAGCTTTTTGATGATGATAAATTGGACCCATCCACACTCATTCTGCTATCTACTGAAGTTGATCTTCTTTCATTCTGTTGATATTCTTAGAAAAGAACCAGAGCACAAAACCTTTATAAGGCTGAGAATCAGCCCATCTGGTAATCTTCTCTCTCTCTCTCTCTCTTTGCAATTTCATCTACACAGAAACACATACACACACAAGTATATGAAAAATGAACAATCCTCCCAATGCTGCTATTCCCACTCTGTCATCTCCTCTTACTAAAAGAAACACATTCATGCTTTTAGACTGGCTTCACAATTTAAGGGCATTGGGGGTTAGTTTCCCATAAAGGTTCTTGTCTTCCATAAAAAATGGTAGCTGGTTGAAGATTACTCTGAGTAGGAATCCTGGGTACCGATCGCCTTCAGAATCATTCATGCTAAAATCATCAATTGGGAACCTTCTACAGAATGGATCGGTGCTTGTTGGCATCCCATTGGTTGATGAGAAATTTCTAGCTCAAGGTACCTGCTATGACTGTATATAGATCTTTCCAAAGTTGTTTGAGTAACATTTTTAGACTACAAGAACTCAATTGATTTTACCTTGTTTCCAGTTTAGTGATGCATGAGAACTTATATTTATAAAGTGTTTGTGGATGTTGTCATGTCTATGTGTGATGCATGGATATTTTTTTGAAATGAATTCTCGTTCTTATGTATGGTATTTTATTTTGTATTATGATAATTTCAATCTGTTGTTTAATTTGAAGATTAGTAATTCTATCAAAAATATATATATTTTTAAAACATTTAAAATTATGACATGCAAATAAGTGTCATCTTCATTTATGACAGGGGCTTTAATGATACACAATGCGTGTCCTAACCACGTGTCGTAAGGTTACGACATGCAAATACGTGTCGTCTTCCTTTATGACAGGGCCTTCCTTGATACGCATTGCGTGTCATAAATGAGTGTCGTAAATGCGCGTCGTAAATAGACGACGCGCAAAAGCGTGTCGTCTCTCGTTATGTCAGGGCCTTCTTTGACACGCATTTGCACGTCGTCTGAGCGTTTTACGACATGCATTGCGCGTCATAAAAGGTTGTTTTTCTAGTACTGGAATTAGCCGAATGGTTTAGATATATTACCGGGTTGATGTGATTCGAACTACCTACAAGACAGAAAATGTATACCCTCTTCTTCCTTCATCTGAATGAGAAATACCAGACCTGTTGATGGTCGTTTTACTGTATATGTAATCACAAATATATGTATGTAATCGATCTGAATTGACAAATGAAAATTATTATCGCCCTACTATTTATTACATATAACTAAAATAAGAAAACATAATTTAGAAATATCATAACCTTATTAAACCTACAAATAACACAATACATGTTATAAAAAAAACGAGACATATTTTAAATATTCCAAGCATGTTCATATGGAATGATCCTAAAGGGTCACACAAACAACTTGATGCAGATATATTATTTATAAGTATTTGATTCTTAATAAATAAATATAACTCTAGTAATTAATTGAAAATTATTTATTTCATGGAAATATTAATTTTCAATGTTAAGTATCATATTATATCATAAGTTATGATTTAATAAGTCATGTACATCTTTTTATACTAGAAAGATTTTTGTCTTGTAGCTAATTGGATAAGGGTTTATAAGTTGTCAAAGCATGAGATATATTTTTATAAAAATCTTTCCTTTTATATAGATAAAACCTTAGGTTACATGCATGTGGACAAGGAGAAAGCTTTTGCTTAATATAATATAATATAAGGAACATGCTTCTAAAGTGTGTCTTGACATAATGGTGAAGCATGGGCCTTAAAGTGCTACGACCGTGGGATAAAGGCTTAAAGTAAGGACTTAAGAGAGCTAGTTTTCTTCCTTCTTTCACTAGTAAAAAACCACAAAATCTATGTCTTTACATCTCCATATTCTCTCTAGTTTTGTCTCTTAAAGTGTTAAGATCAAAGTAAGAAGAAGTTGATACTTGAACTCTCCTTTAAAACAAGAGCCTTGTTTTGTTCTTAAAGGCTTAACAATATTATTATTACAAGAAGAACACTAGCATCTTATCAAGTTGGTAAATTGTTGGCGGATATCTATGGAGAGCTTCTACTTTGGAGCTTGTTGCCATATTCATCAACTTCCTAGTTGCCAAAAGGAACCAAAGACGTTAAAGGTTATAAATTTCTTCATTCCTTCAGTTATGTTTTAATCTTTCAAAGTTCTTGCAAAATGATCTTTGGTTGGTTAAAATGGTTTTAGTTTATTTAAACAAAAATGATCTCGTTACTAATTATCTCATTTTTTAGAGTATTGGAATAAAAACCCAACAATTGGTATCGGAGTCATTTTTGCAAGATTAGTTATATTATTTGTTAAGTTGATAAAATCTTTGTTTTTGGAAAATATTGATGATTTTTCTTGTTGCAATAAAATTTATACATATTTTCTTTAACAACTTTATATTTGTTATTTTTTTGGTGACAAAAGTTTACATGCATTTTGTCACAAAAGTTGTTTTAGAAAATAAAGAATTATTTATATAATTTTGATAGTGTGTGTGTGTGTATACATACATATATATATATATATATATATATATATATATATATATATATATAGATATATATATATATATATATGGTGTACATAAACTGGCCATGGACCACTTGTGAATGTGTGTGTATTGATTTGTTTAAAATGGTTGTAATATTTATATATGAAAGATCTTGTATGCTCAAGAGTCATATTAAAATGATATTACTAATTAACATATGACCCTAAGGGTCACACTGACAACAACTTGATACAACTGATTATTTATTAAAAACTGATTTTAATAAATATTCAATAAACTCTCATAACTAATTGGAAATTATTTATTTCATGGACATGTTAATTTCTAATAGCAAGTCACATTACATAATTTCATATGGTATGAATTAATAAGTGCTAGATGCCATTTTATTCCTCTTTTAGGGTAGTTTTCATTAGCATTTAGGATCATATTTTGTACATTTGTATGTCATTTATTTAAATAATGTTCAGCTCATGTCTTTCGTTAGAATTCCCGTAGTGCTCATGTTATTATTTAAATTTCAGATAGTTCGAGTGGAGTACATCTTTGGGAGCAGTTGGATGCGCGTTTGGAGGTTAAAATGGAGTAATAACTTATGAAGGATTCTGAGGAATGCTTGGAAGTTATTTTGGTCAAGAAACATTCGATCGAATTGATCACACGAAGATAGATTCTATAATTTCAACCTAAAGGATGTTGATGACAGCTTTGGCCCCCTGTCAGTATTTTGACCATATCTCATGAACCGTAACTTTGATTTAAGAGATTGAAAATGTTCTGAAAACTAGACATAATTTCGGACGAATTAGGAAAAACATGCGATCACAACTCTTATCCATGCGATCCCATGGAGCCTTTATGCGATCTTATGTATGGTCGGGACTTGTCTTCGAGGTTTTTTTGTGCCAAAAATTCATCTGGGTAAAAAAAATGAAAACATACAATTACAACTTTTCCTTATGCGATCGCAAATTTGCCAAAATGTCTCAAAATAGCATCCTAATTCATTAAAAATGCCCGAGACGCGTTTTCTTATAAACATGCGATCGCAACCTTGCTGCATACGATCGAATGTATTGCCGTTTTTGTTGATGGGCGTATAAATAGAACTACATAACCTTCCACTGGAGAGATTTTATACCATAGTCGACTACTGAGACTCCAGACAACGAAAAAGATGATTTTGGAGGTGTTTCTTCTCCGATTTCAATGATTTCTAAAGATCTGAAGACTGTGAATCGTCTCCTTTAGTTAGATTAGTAAGATTAGTTGTTTAATGTTTAATTCTAGTAGTTTTTATCCGATTTTAGCTATGTCTGGCTAAACTTTAATGTTTAATGAATGTTTGGTTTTAAATTCTTGTTAGTCTGATCACCTAGCTAGGGTTTTATCATTCCAGTTAATCATTTAATAGAATCTGTAATTGTTCTAATAAATTGATTATAAATAACAAGTAAGAATTTGGTTCCGTGTTAGGGATTTGACTTTATTATAAACTGAAAAATCATATGTTTATGCTTCCGAGCTTGTGAGATGTACTGGGTATTATTCGGAATCTTACAAAGCTCGTAATGCGATTTTTATGATTTAATTAAGAGCTTTTTTAATTGAATGGGAAAAAGTTATGGTTAATTCAAAGAGTTTGTTTTGATTAACTAATTTAGGTAAAAGAGATTATACTAGACCTTGTTATTTTTTCTCTGTACCAGCTTAAATAGAACGCATCTCAAATAATCATATTTGAGCTAGTTGCATGATTAGGAAAGTTGCAGCAGAGCTGAAACCGTTTTTAATATTTATTTTCGTTCAATCTAATATCACTGCATTTTTTAGTTTTTAGTTTTAATTAAAACCCCCTTTCATATTTCTGTTTCTTGACTAGATTGTGCCTGATGCAAAAAGGAATTGACTGGTAGGCTGTGTCACTGAGGATTCGACCTTGCTTCCCTATG
The DNA here is from genome assembly GCF_052849685.1 of Lactuca virosa. Taxonomy (NCBI): domain Eukaryota; kingdom Viridiplantae; phylum Streptophyta; class Magnoliopsida; order Asterales; family Asteraceae; genus Lactuca; species Lactuca virosa. The sequence continues at coordinate 198,578,223 of NC_136426.1, forward strand.
CTATTTTTTTAGTGCAACTAGTAGTGATAAATTTATTTTCTTAATACGCACGTGACAGCATGTTAAAAAATTGGCGTCGTTGCCGGGGAGACGGTGCTTTCTAATAGTTTTATGCTAAGAATTTTTCATTCAGGTACACCTTTAGTGTTTGATCCAGAAATTGATCGAACTACAAGGAAACTAAAGAAAGAAGCAGCAAGAAAGAAAAAAGAAGTTGGTCTCTTTGGTTTATCATCTTTTGTACCTCCAGAAACCTCCACACCACAAGGCACTCCCTTCTGGAACGAACCAGATCTGTATTTTCCGAAAGTACCCCCATCTTCTCAACAAAACAACCCTTATAAAATATATTCCCCACCCTCTTATGTCAAACTTGAATCCACATATTCTTCAAAATCCGAATCTAAAGAATCAGACATGAGTAGAGACGAAGCAGACTAGACTCTCAGAGAGTGGGCCACTCAAGAGGTCAACCAACAGCCCCTTTACATTACGTTTCCAGAAGCCCAAAACTTCGAACATAAATCTGGGCAGATACATCTTCTTCCCATGTTCATAGGTCTGGAAAACGAAGACCCACATAAATTCCTCAAGGAATTTCATGTGGTATGTTCAGGAATGAGGCCACATGTTGTCACAGAAGATCAGATAAAGTTAAGGGTATTCCCCTTTTCACTCCAAGATTCAGCAAGGGAATGGTTGTATAAACTCCCATCTGGTTCCATCACCACTTGGACATAACTTGTGAAGCTGTTCTTAGAGAAATACTCTCCAGAAACGCCAGTCTCCAGTCTCAGAAGATAAATCCTTGGGATCAAACAAGGAAGACGAGAGTCTCTACATACTTATTGGGAGAGATTCAAGAAGCTTCTGGTTTGGTTCCCCCAACATGGGATCAATGATCACCAGCTCTACAACTCCTTCTGTGAAAGCCTGACACCCATGGAAAGGCGCTTGATAAATGCTTCCAATGGTGGTTCTTTGGGTGATATAACACCAACTGAAATTAGACAGCTGATCGAAAAGCTGACGATCGAGTCTAAACATTCTGGAAATGAAGACGAGTGGTATCCAAATTAGCTAAGGGGAGTCAAGGAAGTTAGCAATGTTCATCTGGAAGCACATATATCTTAATTGACAAAAGTTGTTCTGCTCTTGACAAAGGAAAAAATAGTTGCAAAGAAACCGTGTGAAATTTTCTTAAAGACAAACCATCCTACTAATATCTTTCCAATTCTGCAAGAGGATATTGCTGTTGGATTAGGTGTCTAAGACTATAACTATAATTGATATGTACTTGATTTGATTGTAGCATGGTCCTTTTGGGTTGCCTTCATCATAGCAACTTGACAGGATGACAAGTGGAGAGAGAGAGTAGGATTTATTATGAAAAAAAAATAAATTGGTACTCAAAATGATTTTATTAATATATTACAAGATTAATATATTATTTCAAAATCATATTTTTAATTAGTATTTAATCAGCAATTAATTTTGAGATTAAAGGAACTGATTAAAATCACGAGGACTGGTTTTGCAAATCACTGATAGTTGTAAAGTTGGGCTGATGGACTCCTCTAGGAGGACTGGACGAAATCTATAGGAGGCCCTATAGAATTCGTCCAAGGCTTCTGTTGTGGAGGTCCATTGACTGCTTAAGGCCTAAGAAAGGAAATTAGGGTTTCCACCTGAAAACCCTAGTAGCCTCGACTATATAAGGAACCCCTTAGCATGAGATTTTCGGCCTAAGACCTTCTTGAAGAACCCTAGCCGAAAATTGTAGTGCTTCACCACCTCTCTCCTCTCATCCTTATTGGTGTTTGTGACTCCGTTAGAGGTGCAACACTTGGGGCACTAAGCTTTCAAGAGTCAAGGATCTTCAAGGTGTTCTTGTTATTGCTACATAACAAGTGAGGTAATCTTCTAACGCTAGTTTTATAGATGAATTTTTGAAAATTGTATGCTAGTATTAGAGTTATTGCTTTGGTATTCAATTTGCATGTTCAATAGAGAAAAACTTAGATCTAAAGTAATTAGGGTTGCATGATCACATAGGAATGTAGATATGCTCAAAACCCATCAATTGCTCCAGTCAAAGTTGTTGGATGCCATTATAACAAATATCAGAATATATGCCACCCGGATTCCATCAGCAACGAAATTATCAACAACCGGGCTTTTAGTAGAACTTTCAACAACCCAATTCTCAAAATCATTACCAGCCCAACTTCCAGAATCCGAATTACTAGAATCAATCTTCAAATCAACAACCCAGTAGTTCCAGCGTGGCTTTAGAAGATATAGTGAAGAGTCTTGCCACGAGCACCCAAGCATTCCAGACAGAAACCATAGTTAGTATCAAAAATCTGGAACAATAGGTGTCTCAACTTGCCACTTCTGTGGGTCGTCTCGAGTCTCAAGGAAAGTTACCGGGACACACTGAAAACAATCTGAAGCACAATGTGAGTGCTATTTCCTTGAGAAGCAGGAAACCATATGGAGGCCAAAACTTATTTGAACCAGAAAACAAAGCTGAGGAAGAATTTAAAGAAGTTCTGATTGAAGAAGGAGATGTGAAAGAAACAGAAAAAGGAGTTGAAGCTGGAGAGTTTAAAGAGGTCTTGGTGGAAGAAGAAGCTGAAGAAGATAACGAAAAAGAAACTCCAACACCAGTGAATCCAGATCTAAAAAAATATAAGCCCTTGTCTCCATTCCCATCAAGACTAAACAATATGAAGCGCGAAAGATAGGATGAGGATATCATGGAAATTTTTCGCAAGGTTGAGGTAAATCTCCCACTTTTGGATATTATCCGACATATCCCTTGCTATGCTAAGTTTCTTAAAAATTTATGCCAATCAAGGAAAAAAATGAAATTTAATGAGATTATAAAAGCTGGCGAAAATATCTCCTTTATTTTACAAAAAAGTTTGCCTCCAAAGTGCAAGGATACAGGGGTTTTCTCAGTTCCTTGTAAATTGGGAAACCTTAAAATTTCAAATGCCATACTTGACCTTGGAGCTTTAGTCAATGTCCTTCCTTATTCTGGCTTTGAAAAATTAAAAATGGGAACTTTGCAAAAGACCGGGACAATTATATAGTTGGCTGACCACTCGATAGTACACTAAAAAGGTGTACCGGAGGATGTTCTGGTCTAAGTGGATAATATGATTTTTCCTGCTGATATTTATATATTGGACATGGGTAATGTTGATGTGTTTGACAAAAACTCGATTATTTTAGGAAGGCTTTTATGAAAACTTCTAGAACAAAAATTGATGTTTTTGCTAGTACACTTTCAATGGAATTTGATGAAGAAGTTGTGAATTTTAAACTTGATAATGATAACTTTGCTTCTGAAAATATTTCTGTAAATTATATTGGTACCAGCATTCCTTTATCAGCGGGTTGTTGCGGGTTTTCTGATGTCTCAATGCAAGAAAAATTTGCAGACAAGAATTTATCATACACATTGGAGGAGCTGGCAGAAGATGAGCTTCTGGAGGTGAAGGAAGAGTATCTAATTCATGTTGTAGAAAAATCATATTAAATTTTTAGCCGACACAACCTAAACGAGAATCAAAGATCTCGTTAATAGTAGCTCCACGGTAAAAAGACAGACGAAAACGGACGTCGGATGACAAAGTTATGAATTTTTAACGGACTTTTCCTGACCCGGCCTGTTAAAAATATAACCCTAAAAATAAAGTCAAAATTAACCGACGGAGTCTAAACAAAAGTTGTAGAGTACGGTCCCACATACGCGTGGATATAAAGAATGTTGAAAACGGAGCTCGTATGCGAAAGTCACTGATTTTAGAAGATGGAAAGGCAAACTGTGAGACTGTGAAAGGCTACGCCCTACGTAGCCCTTCGGACGCCTCACGTACCGAGTACATCCCGCGTACACCGAAGGTACGCCCAACGGTCTTCCTTTGTGCGGTCCGAAGCAATCCAAGAAGCACCATCCGAAGAGCGACACACAATAGTACGAACGCACAACGTAAGAGGGTACGCCCAGCGCACCGAGGTACGCTTGCGTACCTCCGGAGGTACGCCCCGCGTAACCGAGGCTTCGGCCCTATGAAAGGGGTGCGAGGCCAGCCATATTTCTCACCCCAAAATCTCATTCTTTCTCTCTCTACTCTCTCTCTAGCCCTCCCAAACACCCCCAAGCTTAGGAAACTTCCCTAGCGCTAGAAGAAAGCCTCGAAGCGCCCGAAGGTTCTGAGAAAAAGAGGTTTTTGGCTTAGAAGCACTGCTCTAGCGGAGCCCAATTCTTTTAGCAAAACACGCTGTAAGTGAGATACGCTTACCCTACTTTAAATATAGTTTATATTTAATATTAGTATTGTTATTAGGAACTTATAATAAATATTTGGGCTATTATTATGAGTTATATAAGTGTCATTATAATATCTTTTTAACTACTCGCGCTACGGGGAATCCAGTTTGAAGGATTGCCTGGGTTGTTGGATTTCAGAAGTGCTTTAATGCCAAAATGGTCCTGCCCTCCGGTGTTTCATGTCTGGCCCCTGTCTGTACATACTGGTTGGAAATTATTGTTTAGTGCTTATATAATAATAATAATAATAATAATAATAATAATAATAATAACAAAAACAACAACAACAACAACAAGAATAATAATAATAATAATAATAATAATAATAATAATAATAATAATAATAATAATAATAATAATAATACTAAGACTATTAATTCATCGAAGGAAATTATATTTTTAAGAAGCGGAGCTTTGTCCGAGTTTGGAGTCATCACTTTAACAAGTGAGTGCATAGTTACTTTCATCTTACACATAGATATGAAGTATTTAAATTACATGCTATGTGTGCATATTATCTGTTTTATTTTATTTAAACTGTATACATATTTTATACCTATAAATTACAATGGTTAAAGATGGGTAGATCAAAGATGAGTTGGATGATGAGATGAAAGGTGATATAGATCATGAGATGAGGGTGAGAAGTGAACAATGAGAGAAACCTTTACCCAAGCGTTGGCCCCGTCATCTAGCAGAGTATGGATGACAACCACAGACTATTCTAGACAGTCCAGTGGACACTAGCAGGCTCGCAACCTGTAGGTGCTTTGAACTGTGTGCTCACCAGCTGTACTCTAAAAACCCCTTGACATGTGTTGTGAGAGGAGTCTCGGAAATAATATTGTCAATAAATGAGATAAACCCTAGCAGCTATGGACTTTACCGCCTGTTGGATGAACCATGGAAACTGTAGACTTAGTGCCTGTTATATAAACCCTGGCAACAATGGACTTCGTGCTTATTCCTTAGGACAATCCTTACGAGTAAATAATGAGGAATAGATGATTCATAGGGAAGATACTTAAGAATAAAGAAGATAATGGGGATGGGGAATTGAGTTAATTGTTTGGTGATGAATCATAATAACTTTATTATTATGGGCTTAAAACCCTATGTACTCACCAGGTTTCCCAACCTAACCCACTCAGTTTATTTGTATCAGAGTTGTCGAGATGAAGCTATATTACACTAAGAGATTAAGGATATCACTAGTATAAATAAATGTAAGGTCTGTTTATGCTTATGTTTCTGTATTGACGATGACATCCCAATGTTTTAAAATGAATAAAATAGATTTCTTCGAAAATTCTTTGATAACGTATTTATCATGTTATCCTGGGAAACAAATTCTGGAACATTTTTCTTTAAAAAGGATACTATGATTTTCAAATAAAGCATAAACAAATCGGTCTTTTTTGACCGTGAAATTGGGGATGTCACAGTTGGTATCAGAGCATTAGTTTAAGCGTTAGGAACAAGGATTTATTTCTAGACTTAAACTTAGAATGCTAAGCGATTATCGTGAGGAGTGTGTCTATTATATTTTAGGTAGTACACCTGAATAGACATGAGTGCTAGCTCATTTAGGGAAGATGCCTAAATTGCTTTATGTGCTAAATGATTAGTGATACTTTATGATGCTATCGTTTGATCGGATCTATAATCTGTTGCAGACCGGATCTGGAAACTTTATGTGTTCAAATTTCTAAACGTTTAATTACGGTAGTAAAACTGGCATATAACTTTTCGGAGTGATAAGGAGAATTATACGTATACCGGTAATAAATCTTTTCTATCTAAATTCTCATCACTACACACCGAAATGGTGACCACTCGAAGCGGATTCGGAAACGGTAAACCGCAACCGGAGCCACAAGTGAATGGGCGTGCACCAGAAGTAGCAGCTGCCCCTGAACCAATCACGATGGCAGGAGTACATGCAATGGTGCGGATGATGTTGGATCAACAGATGGAAGAGACAAGGTGTTTACTACAACAAAGTAAGGACGGACTTACTGTGCCAGTACGCCAGACACCTACTCTTGAGGCAACCATCTGGGTTGCTAAGTCTGTTGAAGAAATGATCAACGACATGACCACCAACAAGGTTGAAGTTGGCAAGAAGAGGAAATTGGAAGGACCTTCAAGGTCCAACAAGAGCAACATGTTCTCAAAGTCTGGAAAAGGAGGAGGTAAAGAAAAATGGTGTGAGAAGTGCAAAAATAAACACTCTGGAAGGGAGGTGACTTGCTTCAAATGTGGAAGGACTGGGCATTACGCCAATGAATTTACATTTAGCAAGAAGGTGTGTTACGGATGTAGGGAAGAAGGGCATTTATCTAGGGACTGCCCGAAGAAAAATGAAGCAACAAGAACGAATGCACCTCTAAATCCAAAAAGCATCTCAGATAATCCTTGACGAAGCAGCTGACAATGCAAGGAATCAGGAGTGAGGACCGATATTCGAAGATCAAGTTATGAAGTAGCCATGTGGATAGTATCATGTGGTGTAGCCTATTAGAGGCATAGTATAGGTTAAACTTGAATGTTTACGTAATCGTTTCAAGAAATAATATAAAGCTTCGTTATGTTATCCAATGTGTTAAATGATTATGTGAAATTCTTGTATGGTGACTTGGAAAACTGCGAGACAATACTTGGGACGAGTATGAGTAGGTGTGAATGGTAGTAGAGGCCTATATTACCGGAAGCACATGACTTGCACTTGGATCAGGGAAAGTCACAAGGTTACCAAGAAGCTAGTAATTGATTCTATTTTGTTCAAGTATGTCATTACCATCGTTTTGGTAATGACTAAGAAGATGATTATTATTCTGATCCTAGTGGTCATATCAAATCGATTCCGAATAAGATGAGTATGTTACTTGGTTCAGAGAACCAAGATCGATGTAGCATCTGACTTAAGACAAAAGATTGATGTGAAAGATAATCAAAGCAATCAATAAAAGTATCGCGAATCGTCGTTAAAGTAAGAAGCCTGGAGCTAGAAGTACTACATACTAACATGTGATTATATCACATTAGTAGATGAAGGAAGGTATATCCCATTATAGAATTTGAATCTAAGAGACCTGAGTCTAAGTGTTGCATCATACGATGAGAGGTCATTAGAACATGACCTATCGGTTTGTCATGATAATCAAAGTAAAGAACTTCTCTTAAGTTAAGTTTTCTTAAGAAGGAGTAGGAGACTCCAATAAGTATTGAGTTTGTAACACGAAAATTATAACATAGTATGAAGAGCGGGTGCAAGGTTGAGCACCGCCTACACTCAAGAAGTCCAAGAGTTAGATACTCGTTCAAAGGAACATAGAAGTTACGGTTAACACCTAGGATGAAGAGATAACGTATGGAGTCATTATATAAGCCCTGTTTCATTGATGATTCCGGGACGAAATCATCCTAAGGGGGAAAAAATTGTAATGCCCGCAGATCCGGGCTAGTCAATTTAGAGACAATAGGTGTTGAAAATGACTTTTTGATAGAAGATTAGTTAGAATAAATAATCTTAAATAAGTTGTTTATATGTCACAAGGGTTCCGTACATATAAAGAACACCGAAATCCGAGTTATAACGAAAGAGTTATGACCTATCGAAGTTTCGCGACAAAACCAGCACAATGTTGTTTGACGTAAAAGTACGATAAAGTGCTTTTTAGCCTTAGTGATCTAAGTGAAATTCAAAGTATACGTTAAACCGAGAGTGTGCATAAAAAGAACGCCCAAATCTGACTTCATATGAGGAAGTTATGATTTTTCTAAGTTTCGGCATAGCAATATGCAGCCCGGAGTTCGAATATTAGATCAACCGATTTTTAGCCAACACAACCTAAACGAGAATTAAAGATCTCGTTAATAGTACCTCAACGGTAGAAACACAGACGAAAACGGACGTCGGATTACAAAGTTATGAATTTTTAACGGACTTTTCCTATCCCGGCCTGTTAAAAATATAACCTTCAAAATAAAGTCAAAATTAACCGACGAAGTCTAAACGAAAGTTGTAGAGTACGGTCCCACCTACGCGTGGATATAAAGAACGTCAGAAACGGAGCTTGTATGCCAAAGTTACGCATTTTAGAAAAGGGAAAGGCAAATTGCGAGACTGTGCGAGGCTACGCCCTGTGTAGCCCTTCAGATGCCTCGCATACCGAGTACGCCCCAATCTCCCCCTTGGTTTATATCTTTCTTTTCTTTTGATCCAACAAACTCCCCCTAGGTTTGTAGCTTGATTTTCTTGTCAATCTTTACTCTGTGAGTTTGGCTTCAGCGTTTATCTTCAATTTCTTCATAGCTTCAAGATGAACATATGAATCTTCTATGTAAATGACTTCATCTTGAACGGTTAGACATTTTTTCAAAATTTGACTTTGAACGTACGTTAGGTGTGGAAGCTTCTTGTAAGGATTCTTGAAAATCTTCACTTTCAGCTTGAGAATATTTAGAGAGAATATCAGAGAGATCAAATCTTCTGGATCACTTCAGCAGGTACATAGATAGCAGCAAATTGATTGAGGAGGCTTCAATGCAATCTATCACATAATCTTTAAGTCAGCTTCACCATGCTTCTGGGTTGAAAGATTGTATGTTCAAAAATAATCTTCACTTCTAGTTCCTTCGAATGAATGTTCTTGAATGATCACTGTTACGTCTTGAGAAGTAACTGTGAGTAAAAAATCCCCGTGGATCACAGAATCATAAAGACCCTTCTCACCACTGTTGTTCAAGGATGAATCATTGGCTCAGAAAGAGACTTCTCGCAGTATCTGTGTGAACTCGGAGGAACGCACTGCGATTTGTTGAGTATCGGAGAACTACTTTTGGCTAGTTTTGATGTTAGCCCCTGTATATCGTTGATCATAGATCTCAATACAGTTATCAAGTTAACGAGTTAACTTGGCCCTTGGTGAGACGTTCAACGATACTTGTTTCCCTGTTGGGTGAATCACCCTAGTGCCATGACAACTCTTAGGTAAAGAAAGCTGACGAGACTAATCTGGCAATTTGTACCGTTTCAAATCTTCAATTCCTTAGATACGACAGTTCTTAAAAAGAAACTACCTGACTGGCATTTTGTACAATGTCATACCAGGTATGAGCCATTATCAGTCAATTCGTGGGTGAAAATATCTAGAACATATAAAATGTTCACCGTCAATTCAGAAATAAAGGTTTCGGATTTTGGGTTTCACTTAGAGTCATGGTGACAATGACATCTAAGATCATAAACACATACTTTTTGGCAACCGTTAGCCGAGTTGTTTTATACTCGAACCTCAAGGGGTACTGGTACGTGGAAATGATTTGATGGAGAAATTTTAGATATGGGTGAAGAATGGTTGGGTGTTTCCCATCGGTCATGGTGAAAATGACCTTTGATCATTAACAATTGATGCGAAGACTCCTATTAAGACTAGTATATGTCTCAATATGAAAGAGTCTATCACTCGCATTTAAATTTTCCGCCAATTCCTTGTGAAAGTAGTGTGAAGTGTAATGACCGTCAATTCCTTTCCACTTTCAGGTTTCTTCTCCTTGCTCAGAGTATTTTGATACAATCTCCTTGAGTCTCATCTTCTTCTGAATTCACATTTCAAGACAACTGAAAAATGCTGAGGTAAACATAAAAAATAAAATTAAACTTAACATAGTAAGAGATAAAAATAAAAGTAAAATACGCTCAAAAACAATATTTTTGGATTTTTAATTTTTCTGAAAAAGAAATAATACATATTTTTGTATTTTAAAAATTTTCTAATTTTTTGTTTTGATTTTTTTATTCTCCCCCTTAAATTTGTGCATATAAGAAAATATAAACAAATTTAACATAAACAAAAGTAAAATACAAAATGCTTTTGGGATCAAAGTTATCAAGCAATTTAACTTTCCCTTTATCACTAAATCTCATATCATTTTCCAAATAATACCTACCAAAGAAAGACACATATATTTTTAATTTTTTTAATTTTTTTATTTTTTTGTATTTTGTTTTCTCCCCCCTTAATTTGAGCATAGGGAAGAAATAAAATAAATGTACAAAATTAAAAGAAATTTGTCTTTGAAACGAATCATTTTAAGAAAAACTCAGGAGTATCGAAAGAATTCAAACTGAAAGTCAGCAATTGAAGATGCAAGCAGCAACAAATTCATCCTTAGCGGTGTTTCAATCTCGGAACAGATCCAAAAATTCTTCACATCGTTAAGCACAAACCCCATTTGTGATCCTCTCCTTTCTTCCTTCCCGCAAAGGACACATACCCTCATTTAAAGTTCTGAGTGTTGTACAGTTGAAAGATGTCTCCTATCATGTGCCTGGAACAGCCACTATCAACAAACCGAAGTTTGATGATATTCCTCCATAGCCACTCCAGCACAGTGTAGGATTAGTTGGTCTTTGGAACCCAGTCCATTTTGAAACTGGGTTGACCTTTGTCATCTACGCAAGGTACTCTCTCCCATGACATATCCTGTTTATCACATACAGAAAGTGAAGAAACGTTAGTCATTAGAAGATTTGGGAGAGTGAACCTTCGGAACCCATCTGTAGTTGGTTTCACCCATTTCTTGTTCGATCGGTTGGGTGCCTTATCACTTTCTTTTGAACTTGAAGCCGATCTTTGAGATGAATTTGACCTAACTGCTCTTGGTTTCAGTGGAGCATCTCTTGAATTTTGCTTCTTGGCCGACATTCGCTTCTTGTCCTTGGGATTTTGATTCTTGGCCTTGGGAGTTTGCTTTTTGTCCTTCTTCGCGTTCCAGTCATCATGGTGCGATTTTGACCTCAAAGGATTTCCTTTGGAAAAGCTCCCTCTTTGCACATTCTGCCATCCTTGTGCATAGTAGGGAACGTATGCACCATTTGGACAATTTCTTGCAATGTGTCCAGGTGTTCCACAGTGAAAACAAGTCTGTTTCTTCACTTGGAAGTTGTTTCTGCTTGCCCCTGGTGGCGTGCCCTTGCCTTGTCTCTAATTGTTCCCATAAACACACTTGCAGCAGGCACTCTGTTTAGCTTGTTTTGGTGGCCTGTATATACCAACATCAAGGTTATTAGAAGCAACCGAGTTAGAAGCAACATATTCAGAGTTCAATGAGTCATTGGTTTGACAGTCAACAAAATTAACATAACTAGAATTAGTTATGTTCTCCTTGTCCTCATCTTCCACTACTTTACCTGCACTTGAAGTAGAATCATCAAAAACGTTCACCTTAATATTTCAATTGACCCAGATTGTTCAGTCTTAACTGAAGCTGGTACAGGGGTTTGGCCATACTGAGCATGCATTTCTTTCTCATTGGTCTCAAGGGGTGGGGTATAGTTGTCATTATGTAACATCCCGTATATTAAATAGACAAATGGATAAGGGTTTATATGAATAGTAGCCTAAAATCAATAATAATATAGCAAGATGTTGGCCTCGAGGGTTTAATTGTCACGATTTAAGAAGTTGGGGTTAAAAGAGTAAGTTCCGGAGTGGTTTGTAAATATTTACAAAGGCAGCGGCTGATTGGTAAATTATTGGGACTTAATTGAATAGATTTTGGGAAGAAAGGACTAAATTGTAAATTCTAGATTCAATTTGTAAAGATTTCTGAGGGTGGGGGTTATTAGGTAAATTTTTGGACTTAGTTTGAAGAAATTTGGGTAAGGAGGGGCTGAATGTGATAAAATGAATGGAAGTTTGGAGGGATGCGGGATCAACCGGTGATCTATATTCCCTCCCGTATACACGACTCAAACCCTAACCCTAAGGACTAATCAGCCGCCACCACCTTCAAAGTGTCCTTCAGCCGCCGCCCCTGTTGTGACCGAGCACCACCCCACTGCTGCAGCCTCGCCATTGGACATCGCCATTGCGATAGCTACTGCCGGAGACGTAAAGGAAGCCGGAGGAGCCACCGAGACCCGCGAAAGAGGCTGTGAATGCCACTGTTGAGCATGAACGATCGGAGGCACTCGGTAAGTCCACCGCAGTCGTATTCTTTTCTCTCTCTCTCTCTCTCGTTGTTTTCTGTGTACTCGACGTTGGAGACGTCGTTGTCGTCGTCGGTGGTCGTGAAGCCGTTGTTCGTCCTTCCGGTGACGACTGCCGCCTAGGCGGTGGCTTTGGGAGTATATGTTCGAGTATTTACGTGTTGTCGGCGTTTGTACTAGTGGACTGAAGTTATGACTCAAGCCGATTCGGTTGTATGATGGCTTAGTGGAAAATGGACTTATTGGGTTAAATCCTTAATGGGTTAAGTGAGAAACACTTAACCCTAATCGTCATTTTATGTGAAAACCCTAATTTTACTTAGGCCTTGAGTTGGGTCTTTATATTGGGCTTTGGTGATTGGGCTATTGTTGGGCCATCCAAGAGTAACCATGTGGACTATAATATTTAGATGGGCTTTAGGGTAAGGCCAATATGAGGGTTTGGGCCCAATTTGGAAAATTGGGCCATAATTGGGCCATTAGTGGACTTTTATGGACCCATTTGGTATTGGGCCTTGGTGGGCCCATTGGGCTTGGGTTATTTAAGGACCGGATTGGTGGACCAAATTTAGACCTAATAATGTGAAGGTTCGTCTTAGATCCTAATGGGGTTATTTGTGGGTTTGGCTTAGTGATAGAAGCCGGAGTACAGCAGCAGCATTTATAGGATCTATTCGCCATCCGAGGTGAGTCTTCTCACTATACCTACCTGTGTTGTAATTTGTGTGTGACCGGAGGGTCTTATTCTTGTTGATGACTGGAGGGTCTTATTTACACTATTGACCGGAGGGTATTAGTATATTATTAACCGGAGGGTCACTGTACATTGCATACCGGAGGGTTTTAGTACATTATGGACCAAAGGGTCTTGTTTGTTTACAATGTGATATGTAATATCGTGCATACTGTCTTTGCGATTTATGATGTTATAGTAATCTGTGTAAATATTGATCGTACGTGCATATACTGAGGTATGTGATATCATGCATTCTATTTTGTGTGTTATGTCTTTTACTATCTTATGCATACTGTCTTTGTGATTTATGTCGTATACTATCTTGTGCATTGTTGGGATAGGACCGGAGGGTTCCATTGAGACACATTGACGGAGGGTCTTATTTGAGTATATCCATGAGAGGCTAATGGGATGTGTGTGGTATTTTGGGGATCTCACTAAGCTTCGTGCTTACCGTGTTATGTGTTATGTGTTTTAGGTACTTCTCAAAGATCACGGGAAGGCGCCGGCTTGATTGTACACACGAGATGGAGTTATGTTTCTGAGGATCCTGGATTTTACTCAAACAATTAAGAACATGTGTTTTAATACTTTGACATTTTGGGGATTTGTGATATGTGTTGATGTGTTTTATGTGAATTTAAAACGAAAAATTTGTACGAAAATTTACGGTGTTACAAGTTGGTATCAGAGCCTTGGTTTGAGGGATTCAGATGTGCTCTTGGGTATCTCTGAACTCAAACTGAGGATTTGAGAAATTTTTTTAAAAAGAAATGATTTTTTTTCCTAAAAAAGTAAGAGTTTTAAAGAGAAAACGAGATGGAGAAGTGTGTACAATCAGCCCGAGCCCAAACGGTGATTTCTCAAAATACCATTAGAGCTACATGCTAGATGATAGGCTAGGTATTTCAGAAATTAGGGCTAGATTTTCCTAATTCATGATGCCTTAGCCTAGGGATCCTATTAATTGATATTATCTGCTATTTGCTATGAATGTGCTGAGTAGAAGTACCTTGCAGGAATCTTTTAGACGGAGTCTTGAGTAGAGGAGTAATCTAGGAGATATACCTAGACGAGCATTTGAGGAATCTTCTGAGAGTGTAGCTAGAGATCCTCGAGATGTAGAATTGCATGAGTTCGGTGATGCATTTTGAGTTATGAGAAGAGCGAGTGGAGTGGTACGCTAGAGTGGTTTCAAGTGCTGGTTATTCGATGTTCGAATGCTGCTTGCTTTGTGCTTTGTGGAACTCTCGAATGATGGGAGTCAGCTACTAAGTGAATATGAAGATATTTAGGAGGTAGATGGTTGGCATCACGAGGAGTTCTTCAGCAGCTGATGGCAGAGAAGTGTGAGAACCTAGAGAGTAATCATAGTCCGATGAGGTGAGTATTCGCTAAAGGGTGAGCATGTGTAATGGGAATGGTGATCGAGAAGGTTGAGCAGTTACTTAGAAAATCTGGGACGCTCCGTATGGAAAGTATGGGTAGATGTGGCAGGTAGTATGGGCCCGTACTACTGAAAGCAGAGGACCCATAATCGAAACAGGGAAAATTCCGGAGGTTCTAAGTAGCAGGATGAGGAGGAATTAATTGGTTCGGGTACCATGATTCGTAGCAAAGTGTGTTTTCGCCTTTATCTGTTACCCGGTTGTGATTTTTCAGACTGGGAGTGGAAAGGGGAGATTGTGGGGCCAGAGGGCCATGACGGTTGAGCCTAAATGGAGTATACCCTGGGTGGGAAAATTTGAGTTTAGATCTTGAGGGTTTTGACTGGTGAGGTGCCAGTTGGAGTCGCCAGACTCAAACAGGGGTGGAGATGATGTGTCATGGGGGATTGTAGTCTGAGTTGAGTGGTCGGGCGATGGCCTGTGATGTCAAGGTTCTATTTTGAGGATTATATTGGTGAGCGAGTTTCTGATGTCAGATATTACAAGAAGACCCTGTAGGGCACCGGGGAGTTGCGATAATGGCACCAAGAGTATTTTGTTGTATGAGAGAATTGAGTTACATTCTTATGTCGGGATGGGTCACAGTGAGGACTGTGACCAACGAGGGCTCGAGTATGCCTTGCTTGAGTTTGGTAAGTTGTATACCAGCAATTATTTCAGGAAAAAGAGAGGAGTATATCGAGTTATCAGCTTTCGTGGCTATACAACGGATCGACTGCAAGGATAAGGTCTCCCGTGCTATGTCGATTCTCGGAGTGGGGTGATGATTGAGGATTCAGAGAATCAAGTGTGTGATAGTCCATTATTTCCAGGAAAGGGGATAGTGCTATTCTAGGGCCGTCGGGGTAATTTCATGTGCAGCCGAACGAGGTTCTGGGGGACTGGAGACAGTCACATTGGGTAGTTCCAAGGATTTAATCTTAGATTCGGGAGATATGGAGTTGCTTGATCTTTCTTTGAAAGATCATCTAGTGTTACGTAGTACGTTTCAAGAGTCAAGTGTGTTGTATCTAGTGAAACAGTCTGTTGAGTAGATTGTTGATATGTCAATTGGTAATGGACGAAGCCTGAGTGGGGGAGAACTGAATATTCTGTTGAGAAGATCAATAATCTGTTCAAGTTGCGGTTAAAAGATTTGGTTATGGGGATCTGCGGTACGGACATATGAGACTTGGGTTTATTGGTGGACGAGACAAGGTGCAGAGCGAGATGATGCATATGGTACGTGTACAGGAAAGAATGAGTGTACCAACGACGAGTAGCCGTGAGTCATGGATCTTATTGTGGTGAGGGACTCTTCAGGTTTGCAATGGTTGGTTTCGAAACGGTTGGCTCGTTGAGGTCCAGATTCCATTGTTGGGATTTGCCAGTTCGAAGTATTTGGTTCGTTGAGGTCCAGATTCAATTGTTGGGATTTTGCAGTTCGAAGTATAGATTGTTATCTATACTCCGGGAGGAGCAGTATTTGATTTGTCAATTAGTTTCAGAGTTTTTATGAGTTGCTTCACATGGGTTTTGATCAGTAAGAGGATGGGGTTTCGAATGATCGTCAACGTGATCTCAGTCATTGACGATTTCTCCGTGTTTCAATTTGTGAGTGTAGTATTTCGAGGTTATGAGTTGTGCGAGAAGAAGATCAATGGTCGTAGCAAGACATTATGAGATTCTGTGATGGTGTATCGCGGTATCCGAGTATGATGTCGTGAGTGGAAGATCAGAGGTTGAGGCAAGCTAGCGTGAGATTTGGTGACGGTGTATCGGGGTATCCGAGTATGATGCCCTAAGTTGTTGGATTATTTTGAGACTCGAGTTTATGATATGATAAGTGGAGTAACGAGTAGCTATTGTTCCAGTGGGAAACCATCAACTAAATGTCGTCGGAAGGGGATGGTTCAAGAATGTGAATTGTATCGAGAGAAAGTGCGTTGTTGCGACAATTGTCGTCAGGCGTGGGTGGGTGCACCTGTCCATGATAGATCGCGGAGCATGAGTTCAATGAGCGCAATATGGGGATGGTTTAATGATGAGATTGTGGGGGTGATAAGAGAGTGGAAGGATCCAGATGGGAGTAATCATTTTGTAATATCAGGGAAGAACCATGGGGAGAGCCCATGGCGAGTGAGTGATGTAAGCCTGCGGGGAGCGTAGGATTCACGAGTGAGTGAGTAAGTGATGTAAGCCTGCGGGGAGCCGTAGCATTCACGAGTCAGTGTGAGAGTGTCGTAAGACTACGGGAAGCCGTAGTATTCCTTAGTCAGAGCATGACGCGGAGGAGTCCTTGGCTTGGGTAGCCCTATCAATTGGGTCTTTTGGAACTTGGTGGCCGGGCCAGGGGCGAGACTGAGGTCTCCATGATGGTCGGGATCCGTTATATCTCGAATTGGGGAGAGGTTGTCGCAAGTCGGAAGGAATTGCAGGGGTAATGTACGCGTAGATTCGCGGATCACGGGTCACGAGTTGAGTATCAGATTGGATAGGAAAAGTTCCAATTTTGCTGTCAAACCAGACTCTCGAGTTTGAGTTTGGCCCTATCTGTGTGAAGGATAGATGAGTTGAGATTTTAGGTTCCTGATGGATTTCATTTTGAGTGGTTATGGGTTGCATCTGATGTTCTAGACCTAGGAGGGTCGGTTCGTTTGGTTTGAGAAGGACCGCAACACGCATGGAGTTAGTGAGTGTTAGGCGACAGAGGTCGGAAATGATGTGTGACTACAGATCGGTTGTAATATAGCCTGGAGTAAAACGAACTTAGTGGTTGCATTTTCATGTGGTTAGTTGAGATAGCTCTGTTGGAATGAACGACTGGGTTTATGCTCGGGCTTGAGGCCATGCCGTTCAACTTGTCGGGCGGGTAAGGGATGGTGAAGAAAGATTTCGAGGACTAAATCTAATTTAAATGGGGGAGAGTTGTAACATCCCGCATATTAAATAGACAAATGGATAAGGGTTTATATTAATAGTAGCCTAAATTCAATAATAATATAGCAAGATGTCGGCCTCGAGGAGTTAATTGTCACGATTTAAGAAGTTGGGGGTTAAAAGTGTATGTTCTTGGAGTGGTTTGTAAATATTTACAAAGGCAGGGGCTGATTGGTAAATTATTGGGACTTAATTGAATAGATATTGGGAGGAAAGCACTAAATTGTAAATTCTGGATTCGATTTTTAAGATTTCTGAGGGCGGAGGTTATTAGGTAAATTTTTGGACTTAGTTTGAAGAAAATTGGGTAAAGAGGGGCTAAATGTGATAAAATGAATGGAAGTTTGGAGGGATGTGGGATCAACCGGTGATCTATATTCCCTCCCGTATACACGACTCAAACCCTAACCCTAAGGACTAATCAGCCGCCACCACCTTGGAAGTGTTCTTCAGCCGCCCTTGCTGTGACCGAGCACCACCCCACCACTGCAGCCTCGCCATCGGACGTCGCCATTGCGACACCTACTGCCGAAGACGTAAAGGAAGCCGGAGGAGCCACCGAGACCCATGAAGGAGGTTTTGAATGCCATTGTTGAGCATGAAAGATCGGAGGCACTTGCTAAGTCCACCGCAACAATATTCTTTTCTCTCTCTCATTGTTTTCTGTGGACTCGGCGTTGGAGACATCGTTGTCATCGTCGGTGGTCATGAGGCCGTTGTTCGTCCTTCCGGCGACGACTGTTGCCTAGGCGGTGGCTTTGGGAGTATATGTTCGAGTATTTACGTGTTGTCGGCGTTTGTGTTGTTGATTGAGCCATTATTTTGGTCGGAGACTCAAGGAAGACCCGCCACCACCACAAAGTGGTGGCTGCCACCGTGTTCTGCCACCCATTCCCGCCACCAGCCACCATAGGGGGTGGTTGTGTGTGTGTATATTATGTGTGATGAGGGATATGCTAATTTGGGCGGGAACAATCACCACCACCAGTGAAAATGGTGGCTGCCGCAGCCTGCCGCCGTGTGCCTCAGCCGACCACCACTACCCGAGGTGGCAGTGGGTGGTTCCCAGCTTAGTGGAACCCTAATAATGTCTTAATATTGGACTGGGCTGGCTCGTGATTGGGCTAGAAACCCTAATTAGGGTTTAGAAAACCCTAATTTTGGGTTTGTTGGTGTGGGCCTATTGGGACCCGCGTTTGGACTAGTGGACTGAAGTTATGACTCATGCCGATTCCGTTGTATGATGGCTTAGTGGAAAATGGACTTATTGGGTTAAGTACTTAATGGGTTAAGTGAGAAACACTTAACCCTAATCGTCATTTTATGTGATAACCCTAATTTTACTTAGGCCTTGAGTTTGGGCCTTTCTATTGGGCGTTGGTGATTGGTCTATTGTTGGGCCATCCAAGAGTAACCATGTGGACTATAATATTTAGATGGGCTTTAGGGTAAGGCCCATATGAGGGTTTGGGCCCAATTTGGAAAATTGGGCCATAGTTGGGCCATTAGTGGACTTTTGTGGACCCATTTGGTATTGGGCCTTTGTGGGCCCATTGGGCTTAGGTTATTTAAGGACCGGATTGGTGGACCAAATTTTGACCTAATAATGTGAAGGTTGGTCTTAGATCCTAATGGGGTTATTTGTGGATTTGGCTTAGTGATAGAAGCCGGAGTGCAACAACAACATTTATAGGATCTGTTCGCCATCCGAGGTGAGTATACTCACTATACCTATCTGTGTTGTAATTTGTGTGTGACCGGAGGGTCTTATTCTTGTTGATGACCGGAGGGTCTTATTTACACTATTGATCGGAGGGTCTTAGTATATTATTGACCGGAGGGTCACTGTACATTACATACCGGAGGGTTTTAGTACATTATGGACCAGAGGGTTTTGTTTGTTTATAATGTGATATGTAATATTGTGCATACTGTCTTTGCGACTTATGTTGTTATAGTAATCTGTGTAAATATTGATCGTACGTGCTTATACTGAGGTATGTGATATCATGCATTATGTTTTGTGATTTATGTCATCTACTATCTTTTGCATACTGTCTTTGTGATTTATGTCTAATACTATCTTGTGCATTGTTGGGATAGGACCGGAGGGTTCCACTGAGGCACATTGATGGAGGGTCTTATTTCAGGTACTTCTCAAAGATCACGAGAAGGCGCCGACTTGATTGTACACACGATATGGAGTTATGTTTTTGAGGATCCTGGATTTTATTCAAACAATTAAGAACATGTGTTTTAATAATTTGACATTTTGGGGATTTGTGATACGTGTTGATGTGTTTTATGTGAATTTAAAACGAAAAATTTGTATGAAAATTTATGGTGTTACACATTAAAAGGAGGTGGAACGCTTTTATACCCTAGACCCTTAGTCTGATTATCTTTAAATTTTAGTTGTTTTTTAATCATGGATGCAACTACCTCACTTGACACGTCAAACTTTTTAAAGTTAAATTCAACATTTTCAAACTTATTTTTCAAACTGTCAAGCTCGGCAGTAAAATTCAACATAGTTGTAATTTTTACATTTATTACTATATTCTTCTTGAAGTTTAAGGTCCTCAACTTCCCTTTTTAGCAAATCATGTTGTTCACGATAAAGTTTGATTTTTGCTTCACAAGATTGAGAACACTAAACTTCATTGACTTTGGTGTTTGAGGAACTCATTGTTTACTAAAAATGCCCTTTGACTATAAGCCTCAAAAGTCAACCATAAAAGTCAAATTTAAAAAGTCAAACTTAAAAGTCAAACCGAAAAGCCAAACGTGAAAACTTGAAAGTTTAAACGAGAAAGTAAAAGTTTAAAGTCAAAGGACAAAGTTGAAAGTCAAAGTCAATTTTTAGGTCAAAAGTCAAATTAGGAAGTAAAAAAATTAAAAGTCAAAGCTTTGGGTTGAAAAAGAAACTTCAAAATTCGAAAAATTGATTTTTGGGCCAAAATTTTCAAAAATCCGAAAATAGAACCGAACTCGCGAGGCTCCTTGGTCAAGATGGACTGCTGACCGAGCACAAGCTTCTAACCGAGAACTCGCTTGGACCGAGAATGGCTGCTGACCACAAACTCCTGCGCACCAAAAGCCTTCCGAGGCCGAACACGTGCGAGACAGAAATCGTCCGAAGCTAGCTCCACCGCAAACCGCTTCGGACACGCTCCACCGAGAACCCTCGTTTTCGGCTGTAAACGAGCTTCGGACTGAGAACCAGCAGGCCGAATACAAGTTTTCGGCCGAAAACACTTCAGAAATGCTTAGTTGAGTGCGAAAATGGCCGCTGGAGCTCGCAAATTTACGTCAAAAAACAAGATTTTTCACATTTTTAGCTCCAAAACTCGATCAAAAAGTCATTTTTATGAAGAAGACGAATATCAAACCCCCAATATTTCTTCAAAAACTAATAAAAAATGCCAAATTCTTCAATACAAAGTCCAAAAACGTTCAAGATCTTGCCAATTTAATTGATACAATCCAAGCTCTGATACCAACTGTAAGTCCCAAAATTCGCTTGACGTATCAATCTGATCCACTTGATGGTGCGGAATCCCAATCAAGTGGATGATGCAAGATAGAATGGAGAAGAAGAAGAAGAACTAGATGAATCTTCTATGTTTCAATGATTAGAATGAAGAACACTACACAAGATCCAAAAACACACACTAGTTATTTCTCACTTTCTTTCTCTAGAGTATGCTCCTTTCAACAATGGCTTCCCTTTTTACTATATGGTCCCCTTTTTTCTCTCACTCCCAACTGAAAACGCCCCTCCCTTTTTCTAACCCCTAAAACATCCCCCCTACACCCTAATTATACCTATGGACTAAAACCCAAGGCCCAAACCGAAAACACATGAGTTTTCGGTCCAAGCTACAATTAAACCCAAGATGGTTTTCGGTCCTAGACCGAAAACTACAAATACTTAGAAAAGCAAAGTATAAACCAGATTTTTGACCCAACACGGTCCGAAGCTAGCCACGATACAACATCCGAAGAGTGACACGCAATAGTACGAACGCGCACCGTAAGAGGGTATGCCCTGCGCACCGAGGCACGCCCCGCGTACCTCGGCAGGTACGCCCCCCGTAACCGAGGCTTCGGCCCTATAAAAGGGGTGCGAGGCCAGCCATATTTCTATTGCGATTTGTATACTACAACTTCCTATGGTGCACATACAACCCTAAAAGTTTTGGATCTATGTTTTCTGTAATTATACATGCAATATTGTTTTCAAAGCTTTAAGCCTACAACTAGCATAAACATTATAGAAATGTGTAATAGAATTACCTCTTTGTTGTATCTTGTAGTTTTGGCCTTTAAGAACTTAGCACCAATAGTATGAATGCTACAAATGGAATCACAACACACCTATGACAAAAGGTGGCTCTTAAGAACTTAGTCCAACATGGATCATAAGCCCAACACATAAATATAACTAATTTACACAATTAGTCCCCATTGATTTCATTAGTCTCTTTTGATCACTAAAATAATTCAAAACTAATTCTTGATCAATACTAATTAAATCATATGATTTCATATTAATATATTATAACTTATAATATATTAATAAATCATAAATAACCTCTTCTCAAAAGTCCATCCTAACAAATTGTCCTGATGATATGCAACCCAAATGGACCATGCTACTCTCGGGTCAAGTACATACCAATTATAGTTATGGGCTTACACACCTAATCCAACAGTCTCCCACTTGGATAAGTCTAATAACTATTATTGCAAGTACGACTCCAAAACCCGACTAGCAATCGTAGCTCTTAAAAGCCGATGTCGAACTCTGACCTAGTCAATGACGCGTCCATTAGATAAGGGATCATATATTCCTCCATGCTAGATATCATATGGACTGAGACATGGATTATAATCATTCTCTCTGTCCATCTGTTGTTTCCCGATTTTCGATTTATGACGAATGACTAATTGAACACATCAAATCAGTCCAGGCTCGGCCGAGCGCTTAGGGTTGTCATCACTAAATCATCGAGGGGCCCACAGATATCACTTTTATCCCTCCAAGGGAAAAAGTAATTGATAAACATCGACTCATATGATTGCTCTATTTACTCATCAAATCACACACAATGATGCACTTTATAACACCAAGTTATTGGTGCGTTTTCACATCATCAATGTGCAACCGACTTGTAAAGTGCAACTCATATCTCTTAGTTTCAAGAATATAAGATATTAAGGATCGGATTGGTGGACCAAATTTAGACCTAATAATATGAAGGTTGGTCTTAGATCCAAATGGGGTTATTTGTGGTTTGGCTTAGTGATAGAAGCCGGAGTGCATCAGCAGCATTTATAGGATTTGTTCTCCATCTGAGGCGAGTCTTCTCACTATACCTATCTGTGTTGTAATTTGTGTGTGACCGGAGAGTCTTATTCTTGTTGATGACCGGAGGGTCTTATTTAAACTATTGACCGAAGGGTCTTAGTATATTATTGACCGGAGGGTCACTGTACATTGTAGACCGGAGGGTCTTAGTACATTATGGACCAGAGGGTCTTGTTTCTTTATAATGTGATATGTAATATCGTGCATACTGTCTTTGCGACTTATGTTGTTATAGTAATCTGTGTAAATATTGATCGTACGTGCATATACTGAGGTATGTGATATCATGCATTCTGTTTGTGATTTATGTCATTTACTATCTTCTGCATACTGTCTTTGTGATTTACGTCCTATACTATCTTGTGCATTGTTGGGATAGGACCGGAGGGTTCCACCGAGACACATTGACGGGGGGTCTTATTTGAGTATAGCCATGAGAGGGTAATGGGATGTGTATGGTATTTTGGGGATCTCACTAAGCTTCATGCTTACCGTGTTATGTGTTATGTGTTTCAGGTACTTCTCAAAGATCACGGGAAGGCGCCGGTTTGATTGTACACACGAGATGAAGTTATGTTTCTGAGGATCCTGGATTTTATTCAAACAATTAAGAACATGTGTTTTAATAATTTGACATTTTGGGAATTTGTGATATGTGTTGATGTGTTTTATGTGAATTTAAAACGAAAAATTTGTTTGAAAATTTACGGTGTTACACATTAAAAGGAGGTGGAACACTTTTATATCCTAGACCCTTAGTCTGATTATCTTTAAATTTTAGTTGTTTTTCAATCATGGATGCAACTACCTCACTTGACACGTCAAACTTTTTAAAGTTAAATTCAGCATTTTCAAACTTATTATTCAAAGTGTCAAGCTCGGCAGTTAAATTCAGCATAGTTGTAATTTTTACATTTATTACTATATTCTTCTTGAAGTTTTCAAAAATCCTTTGTCTTGGCCTCTAGTTGTTCTTTCAAAGGTGTTTGGGCCTTCGTAAGAGTATATCCTTCATATTTAAGGTCCTTAACTTCCCTTTTTAGCAAATCATGTTGTTCACGATAAAGTTTGATTTTTGCTTCACAAGATTGAGAACATGAAACTTCATTGACTTTGGTGTTTGAGGAACTCATTGTTTACCAAAAATTCCCTTTGACTATAAACCTCAAATGTCAAATTTAAAAAGTCAAACTTAAAAGTCAAACCGAAAAGCCAAACGTGAAAACTTGAAAGGTTATACGAGAAAGTCAAAGTTTAAAGTCAAATGTCAAACTTGAAAGTTAAAGTCAATTTTTAGGTCAAAAGTCAAATTAGGAAGTAAAAAAATTAAAAGTCAATGCTTTGGGTTGAAAACGAAACTTCAAAATTCGAAAAATTGATATTTGGGCCAAAAATGTCAAAAATCCGAAAATAGAACCAAAATCGCGAGGCTCCTTGGTCAAGATGGACTGCTGACCGAGAACAAACTTCTAACCGAGAACTTGCTTGGACCGAGAATGGATGCTGACCGCAAACTCCTACGCATCGAAAACCTTCCGACGCCGAACACGTGCGAGACCGAAATCGTCCGAAGCCCGCTCCACCGCAAACCGCGACGGACACGCTCCACCGAGAACCCTCGTTTTTTGCTGTAAACGAGCTTCGGACCGAGAACCAACAGACCGAATACGAGTTTCCGGCCGAAAACACTTCAGAAATGCTTAGCTGAGTGCGAAAATGGCCGCTGGAGCTCGCAAATTTACGTCAAAAAACACGATTTTTCACCTTTTTAGCTCCAAAACTCGATCAAAAAGTCATTTTTATGAAGAACACGAATAACAAACCCCCAATATTTCTTCAAAAACTAATCAAAAATGCCAAATTCCTCAATACATAGTAGAAAAACGTTCATGATCTTGCCAATTTAATTGACACAATCCAAGCTCTGATACCAACTGTAAGTCCCAAAATTCGCTTGACGTATCAATCCGATCCACTTGATGATGCGGAATCCCAATCAAGTGGATGATGCAAGATAGAATGGAGAAGAAGAAGAAGAAGAACTAGATGAATCTTCTATGTTTCAATGATTAGAATGAAGAACACTACACAAGATCCAAAAACACACACTAGTTATTTCTCACTTTCTTTCTCTAGAATATGCTCCTCTCAACAATGGCTTCCCTTTTTACTATATGGTCCCCTTTTTTCTCTCACTCCCAACTGAAAATGCCCCTCCCTTTTTCTAACCCCTAAAACATCCCCCCTACACCCTAATTATACCTATGGACTAAAACCCAAGGCCCAAACCGAAAACACATGAGCTTTCGGTCCAAGCTACAATTAAACCCAAGATGGTTTTCGGCCCTAGACCGAAAACTACAAATACTTAGAAAAGCAAAGTATAAACCAGAGTTTTGACCCAACACGGTCCGAAGCTAGCCAAGATGCAACATCTGAAGAGCGACACGCAATAGTACGAGCGTGCACCGTAAGACGGTACACCCTACGCACCGAGGTACGCCCCGCGTACCTCGGCAGGTACGCCCCGCGTAACCGAGGCTTCGGCCCTATAAAGGGGGTGCGACGCCAACCATATTTCTGTTGCGATTTGTATACTACAACATCCTATGGTGCACATAAAACCCTAAAAGTTTTGGATCTATGTTTTCTTTAATTATACATGTAATATTGTTTCCAAAGCTTTAAGCCTACAACTAGCATAAACATTATAGAAATGTGTAGTAGAATTACCTCTTTGTTGTAGCTTGTAGGTTTGGCCTTTAAGAACTTAGCACCAATAGAATGAATGCCTCAAATGGAATCACAACACACCTAGGACAAAGGTGGCTCTTGAGAGTGAATCTTCTTGCACTAAAGACACCTCCTTGAACTCCAAGAACACACTAGTGGTGTTTTTAGGCTATGGAGCAACATATTTATATGTAGGATTCCAAGGTTCATGGGTTAACTCTAATCCATACCCATGGGCTTATGATCCATGGTTCATGTGGCTCAACTCTTTATGTATCCATACACAAACTTAGTCTAATATGGATCATAAGCCCAACACATATAAATATAACTAATTTACACAATTAGACCCCATTGATTTAATTAGTCTCTTTTGATCACTAAATTAATTCCAAAATAATTCTTGATCAATACTAATTAAATCATATGATTTCATATTAATATATAAGAACTTATAATATATTAATAAATCATAAATAACCTCTTTTCAAAAGTCCATCCTAACAAATTGTCCTGATGATATGCAACCCAAATGGACCATGCTACTCTCGGGTCAAGTATATATACCAATTATAGTTATGGGCTTACACACCTAATACAACAGTCTCCCACTTGGATAAGTCTAATAACTATAATTGCAAGTACGACTCCAAAACCCGACTAGAAACCGTAGCTCTTAAAAGCCGCTGTCGAACTCTGACCTAGTCAATGACGCGTCCATTAGATAAGGGATCATATATTCCTCCATTCTAGATATCATATGGACTGAGACATGGATTATAATCATTCTCTCTGTTCATCTGTTGTTTCCCGATTTCCAATTTAAGACGAATGACTAATTAAACAAATCAAATCAGTGCAGGCTCGACCGAGCGCTTAGGGTTGTCATCACTAAATCATCGAGGGGCCCACATATATTGCTTTTATCCCTTAAGGGCAAAAGGAATGGATAATCTTCGACTCATATGCTTGCTCTATTTACTCATCAAATCGCACACAATGATGCATTTTATAACACCAAGTTACTGGTGCGTTTTCACATCATCAATGTGCAACCGACTTATAAAGTGTAACTCATATCTCTTAGTTGCAAGAATATAAGATATTAAGGACCGGATTGGTGGGCCAAATTTAGACCTAATAATGTGAAGGTTGGTCTTAGATCCTAATGGGGTTATTTGTGGGTTTGGATTAGTGATAGAAGTCGGACTGCAGCAACAACATTTATAGGATCTGTTCGCCATCCGAGGTGAGTCTTCTCACTATACCTACCTGTGTTGTAATTTGTGTGTGACCGGAGGGTCTTATTCTTTTTATGACCGGAGGGTCTTAGTATATTATTGACCGGAGGGTCACTGTACATTGTAGACCGAAGGGTCTTAGTGTTGGATTCGTGTCTAAGTCCATAACTATAATTGGTATATACTTGACCCGATTTGGCATGGTCCATTTGGGTAGCATGGCATCGGAACATTTGGATAGACTTTTTATGAGAAGAGGTTATTTATGATTTATATTAATATATTATAAGTTCTAATATATTAATATGAAATCATATTATTTAATTAGTATTGATCAAGAATTAATTTCGAATTAATTTAGTGATCAGAAGAGGCTAATTAAATATGGACTCTTATATATATATATATATATATATATATATATATATATATATATATATATGTATATTTATATATATATATGGAATGGGCTAAGAGTGTATGGAAGTCCATGGATAGTCCATGGAGCTTTTTGATGGGCTTAGAGCATTCTAACACTCCTAAGGTGTACATGCAACCCTAGAAACCTTGGATCTATGTTTGTCTAAAATACATGCAAAATTTGATTTCCAAGGTTCTTAATCATATCTAGCATACATGGGGAACTTATAAACATAAAAGATAGCTAGAATTACATACCTTGTAGTTGATTGTATTCCTTGAAAACCTTGAGAGTCTAGCACCCCAAGTGTGATGCCTCAAATGTCTCACACAACACCAAATGCACTTGGAATGAACTTGAGAGAAATGTCACACTACTTGAAATCGGCTAACCCTCTTCTTTCTTGCTTAAGTCCCGATTTTGGTGAACATAAGGATCCTTATATAGTGTGTTACAATTAGGGTTACACCATGTAAACCCTAATTGTCATGACATTTCATTTCCATGACCCATGGGTTCTATAACCACCATGGAGCATCCTATGGGTTTTAGCCCAACTTGATAATCCATGGAGCATTAGCCCACTATACAAGTATGGATGATTTACATAATCAACCCATATATTTAATTATTCACCTTTTGATCACTTAATTAATTCTAAATTAATTCTTGATCAATAGTAATTAAATAATATTATTAATATATTAGAACTTATAATATATTAATAAACCATAAGTGTTATTTCTCTCATTTTAGTCTATCCAAATGCATGATGCCATGCAACCCAAATGGACCATGCCAAAATGGGTCAAGTACATACCAGAAATAGTTATGGACTTAGACACCTTATCCAACAATCTCCCACTTGGATAAGTCTAATAACTATAGCTGCAAGTATGATTTCAGGAACCGATCAGCAATCGTAGCTCTTTCAAGGTCTCTCGGAACTGAGATGATGATGATACGCCATTTAAGATAAGTGATCATATAATCCTCTGTTCTAGATATCAGCCGGACAAATACATGGAACAATGTCTTACTTATTGTCCAGCAGTTTGTTTCTCGATTTCCGATTTGTTTGACATAGAACTTAATTGAACACATCAACTTAGTTCTGACCGGGCCCGGTACATAGGTGTGACAACCCAAAATTCCTATTTGCTCAAACCCTTCAGTCAAGCAATACAAATAATAGTCAAATTCATCTCTATTAGTTTTAGCCGGTTTAAAGTCCGTTTGGGTGTTTTTATTATAATTTCGTCAAACGAACAAATAAAAGAAAGTATCTTCTAGGAGTGATGTGTAACAAATAAACATTTCACACCATAACAAGGTGTTTATGGCCAAAATTTGGGAGTTTGGGCCGTAAACTCCTCTTGGCCATGAACTCATGCTTAAGGCATGAGTTTACTCCTCATTTCCTCACTTCTCACTTCCAAGCTCAAGAACACCCACATTTCTCTCTCAAGGATCATAACATATTTCTTCCAATCTTCCAAATATGTAAGTGTTTCTTCTCTTGATTTGTTGTTATAACACTTCATCTAGTAGTTAAACATGATTTCATCCATGAAATCTTCTCTTTTTCATAGATCTTCAAGTGTTCTTCAAAACACCAAGAACACCAAGAACACAAACTAGTGTTCTTGGATCTTAAACACTCTTGTAAGCTTCCTATAAGTAAGTACACCCCTCTTAACTAGTTATGTGCTTATATTACTTGCTAAACCATTTAAAAACACCAAGAATCCCCAAGAACACATGGGTTTACGGCCAAGGCAATCTCCTTGGGCCGTAAACACCATTAGGTGGTGCATAGGTGCCACCAATACCTTATAGGGCTTGGATATTGTATTAGAACCTTACATGCATGTGCTAAAGACCTTAAACCACGAAATGATAGGAGTTACCATGGGTTTACGGCCGTAAACCCACTAGGACCGTAAACCCTAGGTCGTAAACTCCATGGGAGTTGGTCCTTGGGCCGTAAACTCTAATAAGGTGCCATTGTGAGCCCTAGTCCCTTCTATAGCCTTAGAAACAATTCTAGATCGCTTCTTTGAGGAGTATAGCACCTTAAACAAGAAAAAGAAGCAAGCACACATGAGTTTACGACCGTAAACTCATGGGGTTATGACCATGGGCCGTAAACTCATGTGGTGTTACCATATGGGCAGTAAACTCCAAAGTGAGGCCTTACTCTCTTTAGATACAACCCTTTGGTACTCCTAGAACTTGAATCAAAGTGTTGTCCATGTTTTAGGGTGTCCTTACTTGATTAATTAGTTGTTAAATGACTAATTAGATGCATATATGTGTCATTACATGTTAAATAGGATCTCTGTGTGTGTTCAAGTCTTCATTTGACACTTAGCATCCTGTCCGACACTTCCATCCAAACCACTCACTGCAGGTGAGTTCATACCCCTTAATAAACCTTTGAAATGATTTTACATGCTTTTATGGGGGGAATACAAGTTGAAACATTCTAGTTATTGCTTTAATCACATGTGATTAATAACTAGAACAAACAGAAAGATTTACTATTACTTTCAAATTGCTATCAAACTTATGGGTTTCAAGCGTTTCAAACCTATTATTAAACTCTTTTAAATGCTAAAATGGTTTTTAAAACTCTTTTAAACTTACATTGTTTTCAAACTCATATCTACACTAATATATTTATATAAGTAAGACTTGAAGGACTTAGGACTGATAGCTCACCTTATTTCCTGTTCCTTGTTTGGTTGTGGACTTAGGATATCCTGTTATTTGTCCGAGTGTCGTTGAACTCTTAGTTATATATATATATATATATATATATGTATATATATATATATATATATATATATATATATATATATATATATATATGTGTGTGTGTGTGTGTGTGTGTGTGTGTTGGATATAAAAGCTTTCACTTCAGTTCAGTACCTTTGTGTAACGAAGGCATACAAACAACATTACTATTTAACTATAATAGGTATAGTTAAGGGATTACTACTCACTATTACTACTACAACGATACATACAAGAGCCAGTACATTTATGAGTAAGTATATAAGTACTACAATGAGAAACGATACATACTATATACTATACAAGAGAACATACTATACACTATACAAGAGATCATACTACACAAACATTAGAATACTATAAATAAAATGTGACATACTACTTCTCGATACGACACTTCTTTGTGGTATTACTTTGTAAGCAGAGTCTCCTGGAGGGAGAGCGGGCATTGTGTGTATAGATCTATACGGTACAGACACTCCCACATCCCGACTGCTAGCTACAGTCCCAGCCGAAAGGCCAAGGGGTGACGGAATGTTACCTCACTACATATGACCTGGAGGGTCATCAGTTATTCAGTCGTCGATCAGCATGGTTACATACGAGTTCACATTCAAACCTTTAATTAACCAATTAAAAATTAAAGGCAAAATAGACTCTCCGAGGCGTATTGTTCATTTAATACCACCTGGAGTCTACATTTTATTACTTTAGACTCCCCGAGGTGTACTGTAAATTTGGTACTACCTGGAGTCTGTATTTCATTACTTTGTGATTTTGTCACATACATATTTAGGTAAACTATATCTTCATAATGATAGTTTCATTGGGGAAAACCCTTACACTTATAAAAGAACAAATATACAAACAGTCAGGTCTTGGTAGAAGACTACATTTTCTGGAAAATATAGGATTTTCTAGGGAGTTTAACGATTTACAAGCATTTGAAATCAGTTACTTCATTTACTCTAAGTTGTTAAAAACATTTTTTTGCAAGCAATGACACTAAATACTTATGAACTCACCAGCTTTATGCTGATAAACTCTTTCAAAATAACTTGTATTCTCAGGTCATCAGTAGACAGGTACCGATGAAGCTTTTGCGAAGATGGAGCACATATAAGACTCATCTTTATTTTGATAATTTATTTTTGGTGTCTTACATACCATACAGAACACGCTTGTATTAAAATTATTATGTTAATGCAATGGATGTTGTTGCTTGCCTTTACTATTATGCATTGTTATGATACTGTACATGACGTCCTCCGCCCCAGAACGTTTCCGCTGTTCCGGTTTTGGGGTGTGACAGATTGGTATCAGAGCACTGTTTATAGTGAATCAAGTATATCAACCCATAAAAGATATACGAACTATAAACGCAACGGGATTAAAACACTCTGACCAAGAATATATACTTTTAAATAATAAGATATTTAACTAAGTATATATACATCTATTCATACCAGTGTCAGTATCATACTAGAACAAAACAAAAATATTACGATTGTTGAACAACACAATTAGGCTTAGAGACATATAGTCAAAACTAGGAGGATATAGCCTGATCAACTATATTTTCCGAGGAGTGACTAGCATGTGCCTAAGAATGATTGTGGTGTTGCAACAAGTCTAAAAACTTACCAACACCACTACAACGAGAACATTAGAACAGAACATAAACCAAAAATACTATAGGAGTATTTTGTATTACTATAATTACTCATGTGCAAACTAAAAAGGATCTTCATTAGTACGTCTATTAACTATTATTTTCCCCATTCTCGCGTAGATAACATGGCTGGCTTCCATCTCCCCGACGATCCGTATTATCCCAACCAAGGCATTGGTGGGTGGCTCGATGATGAGCCAGAAGATGATCACCCAATCCCTTTGGATGATCACCTCGCAGAAGGCTTTTCGGATGGCTCCGACTCCGAACCAGAGGTCAACAACCTTCCCCAAGAAGTTCCAATTCCAAACCTCAACCCCCGTCCGGCATTTCAAGGTCCCACTCCCTTGTGGGCAACAACCTTAAATCGATGGAGTGATGAGCAGGGTCAGCCTTTACCTTTCAACGGAGACCGAAGCTTTTACAACATAAGCGAGGGAGGTTCCGCTGACCGAGTCCTACCCATCATGGTCCATAGGATTGCTAGGAACGTCGAGCAAGGTCATGCAACCATCGACCGAGTAGTGGAAATTGACGCCAACTCTGGCCTTAACACAGTCCGCATTCGCTAACTCGAAGAAGCTATGGATAGGACTAGGAGGACCAATGAGGCTCTGCAGCAACAACTAGCTGCATCCCGAGCTGAAGTCATGGAACTCCGAGTGCGTCAGAGGGCGCATGAGCGAGATCTTCAGGAAGTTGTACGTCAACTGGCAGACCTGAGGGTTCGCCCGAGGGATACCCGTCGCCGATAGAAGATGTCGACTCATCTTTACTTTTGAGTTAAGGAATAGCCTTACTTTTCTATGCTCTATGGAGCACTTCTCTGTAAAATATTCCTAACTTTTAAAAGAACTTTAACTAGACTTCTAAGCTGCCAACATTTTCCCTTATGGTTTGATGTAAGACCTACTGTTAGGTTAATTTTCCCGAACTCATTTTACATCATAAATACCAGTAATATTGGCAGTTATCTACTCTATTGGGAAGTCTTTACCTTTGTGTTTCCCTACTCTATGGTTATGTCTCTATCTGATGGTTGGACTATGGTGATTTAGTCCATGAAACACTCTCATCATACTTGCAATTGATTCTTACTATTATCGTTCATCTCTATCAACTTTCAGTAAAAGATGCCGCCTCGAAAGCATCTGGCCACAAACACGCCTGTGAATCAAACTCCACCACCACCACCCCCTCCGCAGTTCGATGCGGTGATGTTTCAGGCAGCTGTAACCGTAGCTGTGACCGCAGCCATGGCTTAGATAAACTCCGGTGGTGCAAGTGGAGCTGGAACGGGCACAAACTCTATCCATGGTGAAATTCAACCGTGTACACGGGAGTGCACCTATAAAGATTTCATCAGCTGCAAACCAACGTACTTCAACGGGACCGGAGGGATCATTGCACTATCCCAATGGATCGAGAGAACAGAAGCAATCTTCGAGATGTGCTCATGCCCTGAAGGAAGCAAGATAAAGTTCGCTACTTGCACCTTCACTGAAAGGGCCCTGACGTGGTGGAATGGCCATGTCAAATCACTCTCATTGGTAGCAGCTAACGTCATGGGCTGGGATACACTGAAGGACCTAATGACAAGGGAGTACTGCCCGAGGGGCGAAATTCAGAAACTCGAGGAGGAACTGTGGAACCTCAAAATGAGGGGTTCCGACATAGTGGCTTATACAGCCAGGTTCTGCGACCTGGTGACCCTATGTCCCAACATGGTCCCCACCGAAAGCAAGAAAATTGAAAGATACATCTGGGGTCTGGTACCCCCATATCGAGGGAACGTTCTAGCATCACACCCTACGACCTTTGATAGTGCCAAGGAATTGGCCCAAAGGCTCATCGATCACGAGGTTCCTTCTACTCCAACAACAACTACAATGACTGCCCCCGCACCAACCAAAACAACTAACAACAAGAGGAAGCGTTGGGACCGAAAGAAGGGAAAATCAGCTCAACCCTCTTACAAGAACCAACAGACGGTGGCTGTCCATGCTACCATTACTCCTGCTGCCCCTGTACCAGCCAAACCATATGCATGGAGCCTACCCAAGTGCACCAAGTGCAATTTCCATCATAACGGCCCCTGCCGGGAAATGCACTGCACTAATTGCGACCGGAAGGGCCATACCGTCCGGTTTTGCAGAACACCACCCAAACCCATCACCCAGGTTCCCGGTGCAGGAGTGAGCCAGGCCTGCTATGGGTGCGGCGAGACAGGGCACTTCAAAAGAAACTGCCTGAAAGCTGGGAATACGGGAGGAGCAGGAAGACTACTTGCTATTGGCCACAATGAAGCTGTGGCAGACCCCACAGTAGTCACGGGTACGTTCCTTCTCGATAACTCTTATGCTTGTATCCTATTCGATAGTGGGGCAGAAAGGAGCTTCGTAAACCAAAAATTTAAACACTTACTTAAACAATCACCGCAAACACTAAAAGAAACCTTCGTTGTAGAAATGGCTAACGGCAAGACAGAAAGCTCTAACGAGATTTACATAGGTTGTACCCTCAAGCTAGATTACTATTCATTCCCAATCGACCTCATACCGATATCGATCAAGAGTTTCGATGTCATTGTGGGTATGGACTGGTTGAGTCTCCATCGCGCCGACATTCTATGCTTCGAAAAGGCAGTCCGCCTGAACCTACCAAATAACGAAACCTTGTTGATTTACGGAGACAAACCCAGTACGAGCCTTCGTATCATCTCAAGTATTCAAGCCCAAAAGTACTTGCGTAAGGAATATCGTGCATTCCTGGCGCACGTTGTCGATACGAACCGGAAAACAAAAGATCTAAAAGACCTCCCCGTAGTACGCGATTTTCCCGACGTCTTTCCGGAAGAACTCCCAGGATTACCCCCGCAACATCAAGTCGAGTTCCGAATCGACTTAATTCCTGGAGCTAACCCCGTAGCCAAATCGCCCTATCGTCTAGCACCTGCTGAGATGCAAGAACTGTCCGGTCAACTTAACGAACTGCTCAGCTGCAAGGGGCGAGTTACTTTTCCAAGATTGATCTGAGGTCCGGGTATCACCAGTTACGAGTGCTGGAGGAGGATGTTCCGAAGACAGCCTTCCGAACTCGTTACGGACACTACGAGTTCGTAGTGATGCCATTCGGATTGACCAATGCGCCCGCAGTATTCATGGAATTAATGAATAGGGTATGCCGTCCTTACTTGGATCAGTTCGTCATCATTTTCATCGATGACATACTTATCCACTCTTGAAGTAAGGAGGATCATAGCGATCATTTGCGACAAGTCCTAGGAACCTTACGATCAGAGAAGCTCTATGCGAAGTTCTCTAAATGCGAATTTTGGATCCGAAGAGTCGAATTCTTAGGACACGTGGTTTGCGAAGAAGGAATCCACGTGGACCCTTCCAAAATTAAAGCCATCGAGAACTGGTCAGCACCGAAGACGCCTACAGAAATTCGTCAATTTCTAGGCCTCGCTGGCTACTACCGCAGGTTCATACAGAACTTCTCTCGAATTGCGAAACCCCTTACGACATTGACCCAGAAGGGTGTGGCCTTCGACTGGGAAGAGAAACAAGAGAAGGCGTTCCAAACGCTGAAGCATTCTTTTGCACCGCACCAGTACTATCCCTCCCCGAAGGGATAGACGACTTCGTGGTCTACTGCGATGCATCCAACCAGGGGCTCGGTTGTGTTCTGATGCAACGAGGTAAGGTCATCGCCTACGCCTCAAGACAGCTAAAGACACACGAGGTCAACTACACCACACACGACCTCGAATTAGGAGCGGCTGTGTTCGCCCTGAAGATCTGGAGACACTACATGTATGGTACGAAGAGCACTATCTTTATAGACCACAAAAGCCTACAATACATATTCAACCAAAAGGAGCTCAATATGAGACAACGACGGTGGGTCGAACTACTAAATGACTACGAATGCGAAATTCGTTATCATCCGGGTAAAGCCAACGTGATAGTAAACGTCCTAAGTCAGAAAGAATATTCTGGTCGAAGAGCCAAGTCATTAACTATGACTATCCATTCGCATCTGTCCACACAAATTAAAGAGGCTCAGCTCGAAGCCTTAAAACCTGAAAATGTGGCAGGTGAATCTCTGCGAGGAATGGATAAGAACTTGGTCATGAAGGAAGGGCACAACACTCGATATTCCATCCACCCGGGTTCAGATAAGATGTATCTGGATCTTAAAAAGTCATACTGGTGGCCTAACATGAAAGCAGAGATTGCTACCTTCGTAAGTAAATCCCTTACTTGCGCCAAGGTCAAGGTCGAATACCAGAGACCATCAGGTCTGCTTCAGCAACCGGAGATACCTGAGTGGAAGTGGGAGCGGATCACTATGGACTTCATAACCAATTTGCCCAAGACAACGGGTGGACTTGATACCATTTGGGTCATCGTCGACAGATTGACCAAGTCCGCACACTTCCTGCCCATCAAAGAAACTGACAAGATGGAGAAGCTCACAAGAACATACATTCGGGAGATAGTACGACTGCATGGTTTTCCTATTGATGGGTTTTGAGCATTCTAACACTCCTATGGTGTACATGCAACCCTATAAACCTTGAATCTATGTTTTCTCTAATATACATGCAAATTTGATTTTTCAAGGTTTACTTCCTAACTAGCATGGCATGGGGATATGTAATATAAAAACTAGTAGAAGTACATACCTTTCTTGTTGCTTGGATTCCTTGAAGACTTTGTGAGCCTAGCACCCCAAATGTTGTGCCTCAAATGCTTCACACAACACCACAAGACTTGGAATAACTTGAGAGAATGTCACTAACACTCAAAATCGGTTATGCCCTCTTAGAATCAACTAGTGTCCGATTTTGCTAGCTATAGGGTTCCTTTTATAGTGTTGTCACAATTAGGGTTTACACATGAATGCCCTTAATTGTCATGACTCTTGATTTCTAATGATCCATGGGTTTGTAACTCCCATATCCATGGAGCTCCAAATCACAATAAACCATGGATCATGAATCCACCATAAAAGATTAGATGATTGTCATAATCAACCCTATGTATTTAATTAGTCTCATTTTGATCACCAAATTAATTCTAAATTAATACTTGATCAATACTAATTAAATAATACTATTATTAATATATTAGAACTTATAATATATTAATAATCACAAGTGTCCTTTCTCTCATTTAGTCTATCCAAGTATTGCAATGCCATGCAACCCAAATGGACCATGCCGGGTCGGGTCAAGTACATACCAAATAAAGTTATGGACTTAGACACTATATCCAACAGTCTCCCACTTGGATAAGTCTAATAACTATATTTGCAGATATGACTTCAGGATCCGACTAGCAATCGTAGCTCTTTCAAAGTCTCTCGGAACTGAGATAATAATGATACGTCATTTAAGATAAGTGATCATATAATCCTCTGCTCTCAAGATATCAGCCGGACAAACACATGGAACATGGTCTTACTTATTGTCCAGCATTTGTTTCTCGATCTCTGATTTGTTTCGACATAGAACTAAATTGAACACATCAATTAGGTTCTGACCGGGCCCGGTACATAAGTCAAAACCAAATCATCGAGGGGCCCAAATATCGCTTCTATTTCTAGAAGGAACAGATAAACATTGACTCATATGCTTGTACTGACTACTTGTTGAATTATGCACAAAAGCACGTTTTATAACATCGAGTTACCAATGCGTTTTCATACAATCAATGGATAACCAACTCATAGTCAACAACTCATATCTCTAGGTTTAAAGATTTATATGATATTACCATCTCACGATCACTCGAGATAAATTCCATGAAGTGATGCAAGTGAGCTGGGTTGAATCCAATACTAAGAACTTATGAGAACTCATGAATGTTGCAGCAACTATTGCTATGTCTAATACCCTTTAGACATATCATACAAACCAAATTCATGACAGTCTTGATTCATATCTACTTCCGACATATGACCGACTGTGGAGAGTTCGAATAAAATAATTATTCTGGAAGTCAAAACATGCAAAATTGAAACCATAGTAAACGATTAACATAAGATAGTAACACTTTACTCATAAATAAATAACAACTTTTATTTAATCATCAAAATGTCAATTAGATTTTACAAGTTTCAGAAATCTAATTATTGAAACTAATATCATCCTTCAGCCCGATGCGCCTTGCATGCTGTAAATGCTTAACCCTACTCAGTCCCTTCGTGAGGGGATCTGCTGGGTTCTCATCAGATGATACCCTCTTTGCCACGAGGAGTCCTTCTTCTATTCGATGTCTGATGAAATGGTATTTTTTGTCAATGTGCCTAGATCTCCCGTGATCTCTTGGTTCCTTAGCCAAAGCAACCGTACTTTCGCTGTCATAGAAAATCTCCATTGGTTCCTTTATAGCTGGTACAACTCCAAGGTCTCCGATGAAGTTCTTTAGCCATATCGCCTCCTTAGCTGCTTCACTTGCTGCTATGTACTCTGATTCACAAGTAGAATCAGCTACTGTCTCCTGCTTGGAACTTTTCCAAGTAATTGCCCCTCCATTTAGGATAAAGACCCAGCCTGACTGAGAGCAGAAATTATCCCTATCAGTCTGAAAGCTAGCATTGCTATATCCTTCCACTCTCAAGTCATCACTGCGTCCGAGGGTGAGGACCCAGTCCTTAGTCCTCCGCAGATACTTGAGAATGTTCTTTACCGCAGTCCAGTGAGCCTTGCCAGGGTTCCCTTGATATCTACTGACCATGCTCAAAGCAAAGACCACATCAGGGCGAGTACAAGTCATAGCACACATGAAAGAGCCCACAGGGGAAGCATATGGTATATGACTCATCTCAGCTATCTCAGCCTCTATACTCGGACTCTGAGTCTTACTCAGCTTGGCATTACTCTGGATGGGTAATTTCCCATTCTTGGATTCTTGCATGCTGAACCTCTTCAGCACCTTATCCAAGTAAGTACTTTGACTAAGTCCAATTAGTCTCTTACTCCTATCTCTTAATATCCATATCACTAGGATATAGGCAGCTTCTCCAAGGTCCTTCATAGCGAAACACTTCCCAAGCCAGGACTTCACTTCCTGCAAGGTTGGGACGTCATTTCCTATGAGTAGTATGTCATTCACATACAACACCAAAAAGCTGACTATACTCCCACTAGCCCTGACATATACACAGGACTCATCTTCGCTCCTCGAGAAACCAAACTCTTTGACTTTCTCGTCGAAGCAAAGATTCCATCTACGAGATGCTTGTTTCAATCCATAAATGGATTTCTCAAGCTTACACACTCTATTAGGGTACTTTGCATCGACAAAACCCTCTGGCTGAGCCATGTAAACATCCTCAGCCAACTTTCTATTAAGGAAAGCGGTTTTGACATCCATTTGCCATATTTCATAATCATGAAATGCAGCTATGGCCAGTAAGACCCTAATAGACTTAATTTTCGCTACTGGTGAGAAGGTCTCATCATAATCAACTCCCGGAGGTTGAGTAAAGCCCTTCGCAACCAGTCGCGCTTTGTAAGTGTGTACCTTCCCATCCATGTCGGTCTTCTTCTTGAAGATCCATTTGCACCCAACTGTCTTACGACCTGGTACATTGTCAACCAACTCCCACACTTGATTGTCATACATGGACTGAATCTCGCTGTCCATAGCCTCCTTCCATTTAGCAGACTCGGGGCCTGCCATGGCTTCCCTATAATTATTAGGTTCATCCAAATCTATTAGTGTACTATCACTAATAAATGTATCACCTTCAGTGGTGATATGATAACCATGATAAAAATCAGGTGCGTTCCTCACCCTAGTGGAACGCCTCGGAGGTACAGACTCATCTATCGGATCAACATGAGTTTCCTCCTCAGGTTGGTTGATAGTATTTGAGGTTCCTTCACCGCTTGACTCTTGAAGCTCTTCAAGTTCAATTTGCCTCCCACTGTCCCCTTGGCTTATAAATTCTCTCTCACGAAAGACTCCTCTTCTTGCTATAAAGACCACATTATCACTGGGTCTATAGAAGAGGTAACCAAAGGATCTCTGTGGGTAGCCGCTGAAAATATATCTCTCACTTCGAGGTTCAAGCTTATCATGAGTCTCACGCCTCACGAAAGCTTCACAACTCCAAATCTTGATGTGGTCTAAATTGGGAACTTTCCCAGTCTACATCTCGTGAGGTGTTTTGGCAACCTTTTTAGTAGGGACTAGATTAAGGATATGGGCGGCAGTCTCTAAGGCATACCCCCAGAAAGAGATTGGTAACGAAGCTCAACTCATCATGGAACGAACCATATCCAACAGGGTTCGATTGTGCCTTTCAGCTACACCATTCAACTGTGGTGTTCTGGGAGGTGTCAATTGTGAGACAATCCCACATTCCTTAAGATAGTCAAGGAACTCAATGCTAAGATACTCTCCTCCCTGATCGGATCGGAGCATCTTGATGTTCCTGCCCAATTGATTCTCAACTTCCTGCTTAAACTCTTTGAACTTTTCAAAGGTTTCTGACTTATGCTTGCTTAAGTAGATATATCCATATATGCTATAATCATCTGTAAAAGTCACATAATAGCGATTAGCATCTCTTGTAGCAACTCTGAAGGGCCCACACACATCTGTGTGTACCAGGTCCAACAAACCTTCACCCCTATCACAAGTACCTGTGAAGGGTGACTTCGTCATTTTTCCAAGTAAACAAGACTCGCAACTATCATCAGACGTTAGGTCAAATGATTCCAAGACTCCAGGCTTTTGGAGTTAGCCTATGCGCTTCTTGTTGACATGTCCAAGACGACAATGCCACAACGATGCTTTATCCAAGCTATTCGAAGAATCAATATACAACATATTATTTCCTAGATTGTCTACAACATTCACTGCTTCATATACACCATCACAAGGTAATGCTTTAAAGTAAAATACATCATTGTAGTAAACATTAATAGCACCATTATTATTATCAAATAAAAATGTAAACCCTTGTTTGTACAAGCCATGAAAAGAAATAATATTTCTCGCCATTTCTGGCGAGTAACAACATTTATTTAAATCTAACATTAACCCATTATTTAGCAATAAAGAATAAACTCCGATCTTGGTGACAGGTGATACTTTCCTGTTGCCCATGACTAAGTTTATCTTTCCATGCTCCACTTGCTCACTTCTTCTTAGGCCCTGCAAATCAGTACAAATGTGAATACCACAACCTGTATCAAGCACCCAAGAATTAGCATTAGATGAGTTATTAGAAAATATTGTATAAATACCTGCATGGGTGGGTTTAACTTTCCCATCCTTTACATCTTGCAAGTATATTTGGGGCAGCTTCGCTTCCAGTGCCCCTTTTCTTAACAATAGAAGCATTGTGCTTCCTTTGGGTTTAAGGAAGGAGTAATGGGACCTTTCTTTGTCCCACTAGAAGATGAACCATCAAGGGGCTTACCCTTGGTACCCTTCGAAGGGGTTTTCCTCTTTTTACCCTTTCCCTGCCCAATCGCAAGAATAGGGGCTGCTGAAGGAGTAGAAGTAGAAGTAACAACCGCTTTACTCTTAAGGCCATTTTCAGCTGTCCTTAAAAGTCCTTGAAGTTTACTCAGTGTGACTTCCTCCTTGTTCATATGATAAGTCATACGAAACTGATCATAACTTGGAGGTAAAGAATAGAGAATGATGTCAATCGCCATTTCTTCAGGAAAGTCCACATTAAGCTTCAATAACCGGTCAACGAACCTTTGCATTTTCTGCATGTGACCGGTGATGGGTTCACCATCTTTCATCCTGGTTGTTATCATGGAGGAGATGATTTCATACCTCTCCTGGCGCGCACTCTGATGGTACCTTTCCATCAGATCTAGGTGCATCTCATAGGGGTAGAAATCTTCATAGGATTTTTGAAGTTCAGGAGTCATGGTGGCCATCATGATGCATGCTACTTTAGTAGCATCCTTTTCATGTGCAATAAACTTCGCAAACTCTTCAGGAGTAGCAGTGGCTTCATTCACAACCTTAAGCTCCCTATCGAGGACATACTCCTTGTCCTCATAGCTTGACTCTTGAATGTTTCTGATCCATTCAGGAGTAGCAGTGGTAATCATCCTGATGTTTCTGATCCATTCATTGAAGTTAGATCCATGAAAAGTGACTTTCCCACACAAGTTCATAAGGGAAAAAGAGCCTGTTGGGTTTGAGCCAGAAGCATGGTTGGAAGACATCTGAAGGAAAAGAAAGACAAGTTTCATTAGATTAAGAGTCCTTAATAAGTCACCCAAATGAAATATTAAGGCTAGGATCCAACAAACTATTTATAGTTGGAAGAGGGATGCCGTAATCCAAGCTATAAAATATTTGAAGGTAGGTAAATGATGATTTATCAATTTCCACCATAAGAACGAAATATTTTATTATTAGGTTTTATTGGATTTGAAACTCCTAGATATTTTGAGATACATTGAACTTTTCAACGGCATGTTTAAATCTCGATTGTGCCCTCTCAAGTTTGTGACTGGGATGCCGATGATCACAAACAAGGTGTGAATAACCATACAAATTGACTTGGTACCCTTAACTATATTACCTAATCGATGTGCCAGTTAACCACACACGCTCCACCGATCTATAATAAAGTCAAGTTACCCTTTGCCACACTTACTAGTCCTTGTTAGTGTGCTGGTTAACCAAACACGCTCCACTAACGACTTGGTAAGGTACAAAGTGTAATTTTATGGGCTAGCACCTATTTCACATTTTCCTAAAGTAACTAAGATTGGGAATTAATAATGTATAGTTACTTTATAATTCATTATACTTTTAATGAGAGTTAAAGTCTTATCCTACCCGTTCGGCTAACGACCCTCCACCAGTCAAGGAAGCGGTGGGTGAGAGTAGACACCCATTAAGCTGCCATTTTATAGGCAACAACCTTATACCCCCCTTATAGACCGGCTTTGTGAATGAGGCCTACTTGCGGTAAGAATGACTTATTCTTATACATATCTATATAAATAAGATTATAATAATAGTATAAGTGTTGATTATTAAACTTTTAAAAATCTAAGGTTTAATTTGGAATTAAAGTATTAAAGTGTAAGACTTTACAAATTCCAAAACTTGAGGGCAAGTTTTGAAACTATTTCAAGACTCTTCAAATTTGTAACTTATGAGTTTTAATGGTTCATAAAGTTGAAGACTCTTCATTTTATGAAACCTACTATTCTTTAATGACAACTTTTAAAGAAGTGACTTTTGGTTATCCATAACTTGAGGACAAGTTATGAACACCATCATAAGCATTAAGATCATGAATTAATCTAGCATGTAAGTTACACACAATTCCTATGATCTTCTAAAACTCATAAGAACAAATATTCATATCAAGCAATTTCAAGAAATCACATATAAAACTTGAAAATTGATAATAGTCATTTGAAATGGGTTAACATAATCATTACCACTTTTAAAAACAGATTTTACAAGTCCAAAACAGTTTGGGATAATGATTCTAGCCCATTTCCAGCAACAAAATTCGGAAAACTGCCCAACACGCACCTACTCGTCGAGTGCATTATCCTACTCGACGAGTAGGATGAATTTTGTCTTGGACTCGTCGAGTTCTCCCCTTGCACTCGGCGAGTCCAGTCGAACAATGAGCAATTTT
The DNA here is from genome assembly GCF_052849685.1 of Lactuca virosa. Lineage (NCBI taxonomy): Eukaryota > Viridiplantae > Streptophyta > Magnoliopsida > Asterales > Asteraceae > Lactuca > Lactuca virosa. Next base: position 198,621,568 of record NC_136426.1, read on the forward strand.
ACGATTTTTCAAGCAGTTAGCATCAAATATACAGAAAACAATCCTAGGCTCTGATACCACTGATGGGTTTTGAGCATTCTAACACTCTTATGGTGTACATGCAACCCTATAAACCTTGAATCTATGTTTTCTCTAATATACATGCAAATTTGATTTTTCAAGGTTTACTTCCTAACTAGCATGGCATGGGGATATGTAATATAAAAACTAGTATAAGTACATACCTTTCTTGTTGCTTGGATACCTTGAATATCCTCATCTTTTTACATAGTTATTTGTAATAACTTAGTTGCTTGAACTCTAATTTCGGGACGAAATTCCCTCTAACGGGGGGGATGATGTGACAACCCGAAATTCCTATTTGCTCAAACCCTTCAGTCAAGCAATACAAATAATAGTCAAATTCATCTCTATTAATTTTAGCCGGTTTAAAGTCCGTTTGGGTGTTTTTATTATAATTTCGTCAAACGAACAAATAAAGGAAGTATCTTCTAGGAGTGATGTGTAACAAATAAACATTTCACACCATAACAAGGTGTTTACGGCCAAACTTTGGGAGTTTGGGCCGTAAACTCCTCTTGGCCGTGAACTCATGCTTAAGGCATGAGTTTACTCCTCATTTCCTCACTTCTCACTTCCAAGCTCAAGAACACCCACATTTCTCTCTCAAGTATCATAACATATTTCTTCCAAGCTCAAGAACACCCACATTTCTCTCTCAAGTATCATAACATATTTCTTCCAATCTTCCAAATATGTAAGTTTTTCTTCTCTTGATTTGTTGTTATAACACTTCATCTAGTAGTTATACATGATTTCATCCATGAAATCTTCTCTTTTTCATAGATCTTCAAGTGTTCTTCAAAACACCAAGAACACACACTAGTGTTCTTGGACCTTAAACACTCTTGCAAGCTTCCTATAAGTAAGTACACCCCTCTTAACTAGTTATGTGCTTAGATTACTTGCTAAACCATTGAAAAACACCAAGAATCCCCAAGAACACATGGGCTTACGGCCAAGGCAATCTCCTTGGGCCGTAAACACCATTAGGTGGTGCATAGGTGCCACCATTACCTTCTAGGGCTTGGATATTGGACTAGAACCTTACATGCATGTGCTAAAGACCTTAAACCACCAAATGATAGGAGTTACCATGGTTTTACAGCTGTAAACCCACTAGGACCGTAAACCCTAGGCCGTAAACTCCACGGGAGTTGGTCCTTGGGCCGTAAACTCTAATAAGGGGCCATTATGAGCCCTAGTCCCTTCTATAGCCTTAGAACCAAGTCTAGATCGCTTCTTTGATGAGTATAGCACCTTAAACAAGCAAAAGAAGCAATCACACATGAGTTTACGGCCGTAAACTCATGGGGTTATGACCATGGGCCGTAAACTCATGTGGTGTTACCATATGGGCAGTAAACTCCAAAATGAGGTCGTACTCTCTTTAGATACAACCCTTTGGTACTCCTAGCACTTGAATCAAAGTGTTATCCATGTTTTAGGGTGTCCTTACTTGATTAATTAGTTGTTAAATGACTAATTAGATGCATATATGTGTCATTACATGTTAAATAGGATTCGTGTGTGTGTTCAAGCCTTCACTTGACACTTAGCATCCTGTCCGGCACTTCCATCCAAACCACTCACTGCAGGTGAGTTCATACACCTTAATCAACCTTTGAAATGATTTTACATGCTTTTATGGGTGGGGGGGAATACAAGTTGAAAAATTATAGTTATTGCTTTAATCACATGTGATTAATAACTAGAACAAACAGAAAGATTTACTATTACTTTCAAATTGCTATAAAACTTATGGGTTTCAACCGTTTCAAACCTTTTATTAAACTCTTTTAAATGCTAAAATGGTTTTTAAAACTCTTTTAAACTTACATTGTTTTCAAACTCATATCTACATTAATATATTTATATAAGTAAGACTTGAAGGACTTAGGACTGACAGCTCACCTTATTTCCTGTTCCTTGTTTGGTTGTGGACTTAAGGTATCCTGTTATTTGTCCGAGTGTCGTTGAACTCTTAGTTATATATCATATGTATATATATATATCATATATATATATATATATATATATATATATATATATATATCATATATATATATATATGTGTGTGTGTGTGTGTGTGTGTGTGTTGGATATAAAAGCTTTCACTTCAGTTCAGTACCTTTGTGTAACGATGGCATACAAACAACATTACTATTCAACTATAATAGGTATAGTTAAGGGATTACTACTCACTATTACTACTACAACGATACATACAAGAGCCAGTACATTTATGAGTCACTATATAAGTACTACAATGAGAAACGATACATACTATATACTATACAAGAGAACATACTATACACTATACAAGAGATCATACTACACAAACATTAGAATACTATAAATAAAATGTGACATACTACTTCTCGATACGACACTTCTTTGTGGTATTACTTTGTAACAAGAGTCTCCTGAGTCTCCTGGAGGGAGAGCGGGCATTGTGTGTTTAGATCTATACGGGACAGACACTGCCACATCCCGACTGCTAGCTACAGTCCTAGCCAAAAGGCCAAGGGGTGACAGAATGTTACCTCACTATATATGACCTGGAGGGTCATCGGTTATTCAGCCGTCGATCAGTATGGTTACATACGAGTTCACATTCAAACATTTAATTAACCGATTAAAAATTAATTGCAAAATAGACTCTCCGAGGCGTATTGTTCATTTAATACCACCTGGAGTCTACATTTTATTACTTTAGACTCCCCGAGGTGTACCGTACATTTGGTACTACCTGGAGTCTGTATTTCATTACTTTGTGATTTTGTCACATACATATTTAAGTATACTATATCTTCATAATGATAGTTTCACTAGGGAAAACCCTTACACTTATAAAAGAACAAATATACAAACAGTCAGGTCTTGCTAGAAGACTACATTTTCTGGAAAATATAGGATTTTATAGGGAGTTTAACTATTGACAAGCATTTGAAATCAGTTACTTCATTTACTCTAAGTTGTTACAAACATTTTCTTGCAAGCAATGACACTAAATACTTATGAACTCACCAGCTTTATGCTGATAAACTCTTTCAAAATAACTTGTATTCTCAGGTCATCAGTAGACAGGTACCGATGAAGCTTTTGCGAAGATGGAGCACATACAAGACTCATCTTTATTTTGATAATTTATTTTTGGTGTCTTACATACTATACAGAACACGCTTGTATTAAAATTATTATGTTAATGCAATGGATGTTGTTGCTTGCCTTTACTATTATGCATTGTTATGATACTGTACATGACGTCCTCCGCCCCAGAACGTTTCCGCCGTTCCGGTTTTGGGGTGTGACAATAGGTCAAAAGAAAATCATCGAGGGGCCCAGATATCGCTTCTAATCCAAGAAGGAACAGATAAACTTCGACTCATGTGCTTGTTCTACTACTTGTTGAATCACACACAAAAGCATGTTTTATAACATCGAGTTACCAATGGGGTTCGTACGATCAATGCATAACCAACTCATAGTCAACAACACATATCTCTAGGTTTGAAGACTTATATGATATTACTGTCTCACGATCACTCGAGATAAATTCCATGAAGTGATGCAAGTGAGCGTGGGTTGAGTCCAATACTCAGAACTTATGAGTACTCATGAAGTGTTGTAGCACCACTTTGCTATGTCCAACAACTTAGACATCTACAAGCCAACCTCATGACAGTCTTGATTCATATCTACTTCCAACATATGACCGACTGTGGATAATTTAAATAATATGATATACCTAACATAAATATTCTGGAAGTCAAAACATGCAAAATAAATAATAGTAAATGATTGACAAAAGATAGCAACACTTTACTCATAAATAAATACAACTTTTATTCATCATCAAATGTCAATTACACTTTACAAATTTCGGAGCTATCTAACTACTAAAGCTTATATCATCCTTCAGCCCTATATGCCTCGCATGCTAGAGATGCTTAACCCTACCCAGTCCCTTCGTAAGGGGATCTGCCGGGTTCTCATCCGATGATACCCTCTTTGCCACGATGAGTCATTCTTCTATTCGATGTCTGATGAAATGGTATTTTCTGTCGATGTGTCTGGATCTTCCATGATCCCTTGGTTCTTTCGCTAAGGCAACTGCACTTTCACTATCATAGAAAATTTCCATAGGCTCCTTTATAGCTGGTACTACTCCAAGGTCTCCAATGAAGTTCTTCAGCCATATCACCTCCTTTGCTGCCTCGCTTGCTGCTATATACTCTGATTCGCAAGTTGAATCAGCCATTGTCTCCTGCTTGGAACTTTTCCAAGTAATTGCTCCTCCGTTTAAGGTAAAGACCCAGCCCGACTGAGAGCGGAAATTATCCATATCAGTCTGGAAGCCAGCATCACTATACCCTACAACTCTCAAGTCATCACTCCCACCGAGGGTAAGGACCCATTCCTTAGTCCTCCGCAGGTACTTGAGAATGTTCTTTACCGTAGTCCAGTGAGCCTTACCAGGGTTCCCCTGATATCTGCTGACCATGCTCAAGGCAAAGGCCACATCAGGACGAGTACAAGTCATACCATACATGATCGAGCCTACAGCGGACGCATAAGGTACTTGACTCATCTCAGCTATCTCAGCCTCTGTACTCGGGCTCTGAGTCTTACTCAATCTGGTGTTACACTGGATAGGTAACTCTCCCTTTTTGGAATCCTGCATGCTGAACCTCTTCAACACCTTATCCAAGTAGGTACTCTGACTAAGTCAAATTAGTCTTTTACTCCGGTCTCTCTGAATCCTTATCCCTAGAATGTAGGCAGCTTCTCCAAGGTCCTTCATAGCGAAACACTTCCCAAGCCAGGACTTAACTTCCTGTAGAGTTGGGATGTCATTTCCTATGAGTAGTATGTCATATACATACAGTACCAAAAAGCTAACTATACTCCCACTAGCCTTGACATATACACAAGATTCATCTTCACTCCTCGAAAAAACAAACTCTTTGACTTTCTCATTGAAGCAAAGATTCCATCTGCGAGGTGCTTTCTTTAATCCATAAATGGATTTCTCAAGCTTACACACTCTATTAGGGTACTCTATATTGACAAAACCCTCTGGCTGACTCATGTAAACATCCTCAGCCAACTTTCCATTAAGGAAAGCGGTTTTGAAATCCATTTGCCATATTTAATAATCATGAAATGCAGCAATGGCTAACATAACCCTAATAGACTTAATCTTGGCTACTGGTGAAAAGGTCTCATCATAATCAACTCCCAGAGTATGAGAAAAACCCTTTGCAACTAGTCGCGCCTTATAAGTGTGTACATTACCATCCATGTTAGTCTTCTTCTTGAAGATCCATTTGCACCCAACTGTCTTGCGAGCTGGTACATAGTCAACCAAGTTCCAAACTTGATTTTCATACATGGATTGTATCTCGCTGTCCATAGCCTCTTTCCATTTAGCAGCCTCAGTGCCTGCCATGGCTTCCATGTAGCTGTTAGGTTCTTTCAGACTCACCAGTGTGCTATCACTGATAAGTGTTTCACCTTCCGCAGTTTTATGTAATCTATAGTAATGCTCAGGTGCATTCCTAACTCTCGTGGAACGCCTCAGAGGTACAGACTCTTCTGTCGGATCAACAGGAGTTTCCTCCTCAGGTTGATTGCTAGGGTTTGAGGTTCCTTCACCACTTGACTCTTGAATTTCTTCAAGGTCAATTTGCCTCCCACTGTTTCCTTGGCTTATGAACTCTCTCTCTCTCTCTCTCTCTCTCTCTCTCGAAAGACACCCCTCCTTGCTACAAAGACCACATTCTCACTAGGTCTGTAGAAGAGGTAACCAAATGAATTTTGTGGGTAGCCGATGAAAATACACCTCTCACTTCGAGGTTCGAGCTTATCGTGAGTCTCGCGTCTCACGAAAGCTTCGCAACCCCAAATATTGATGTGGGCTAGATTAGGAACTTTTCCAGTCCACATCTCATGAGGTGTTTTGGCAACCTTCTTTGTAGGGACCAGATTAAGGATATGGACGGCAGTCTCTAAGCATACCCCCATAATGAGATTGGTAGCGAAGCTCGACTCGTCATGGAACGAACCATGTCCAAAAAGGTTCGATTACGCCTCTCAGCCAGACCATTCAACTATGGTGTCCTGGGAGGTGTCAATTGTGAGACAACCCCACATTCCTTAAGATAATCGAGGAACTCTGTACTAAGATACTCACCACCACGATCGGATCAAAGCATCTTAATGTTCCTGCCCAATTGATTCTCGACTTCCTGATTAAACTCTTTAAATCTTTCGAAAGTCTCTAACTTATGCTTGATTAAGTAGACATATCCATATCTACTATAATCATCTGTAAAAGTCACATAATAACGATTAGCATCCCTTGTGGCATTTTTGAAGGGTCCACACACATCTGTGTGCACTAGATCCAATAAACCTTCACCCCTAGCACAAGACCCTGTGAAGGGTGACTTTTTCATTTTTCCAAGTAAGCATGATTTACAACTATCATCTGACTTTAGGTCAAATGACTCTAAGACTCCATCTTTTTGGAGTTGGCCTATGCGTTTCTTGCTTACATGTCCAAGACGACAATGCCATAATGATGCTTTATCCAAGTTATTATCATTAGTAGAATCAATACACAACACATTATTTCCTAAGTTATCTATAACAGACACAGCTTCATATACATCATCACAAGGTAATGCTCTAAAATAAAACACATTATTAAAGAAAGCATTTATTCCACCAACTTCATTATCAAAAGAAAAGGTAAACCCTTGTTTGTACAAAGCATGAAAGGAAATAATATTTCTTGCCATTTCACGCGAGTAACAACATTTATTCAAATTTAAAGTAAACCCACTACTTAGCAATAAAGAGTAAACTCCAATCTTGGTGACAGGTGAAGCTTTCCTATTCCCCATGATCAAGTTTATCTTTCCATGCTCCACATTCTCACTTCTTCTTAGTCCCTGCAAATCAGAACAAATATGAATACCACAGCCGGTATCAAGGACCCAAGAGTTAGAATAGGGTGAGTTATTAGATAATATAGTGTAAATACCTGCATGGTTGGGTTTTACTTTCCCATCCTTCAGATCTTACTGGTACTTTGGGCAGTTCCGCTTCCAGTGCGCCTTTTCATGGGAATAGAAACATTCATCCTCTTTTGGATCAGAAGAAGGAGAGACGAAACCTTTCTTGGTTCCACTTCTAAAGGAGCCATCAAGGGTCTTACCCTTGGTACCCTTCGAAGGGTTATTCGTCTTCTTCCCTCTACTTTTCCCGATTGCCAAGACAGCAGCAAAGTTTTGAGTAGGACTAGGAGTGGTAACAACCGACTTTCCTTTAAGACCACTTTCAGCGGTCTTTAGGAGTCCTTGAAGTTTTCTAAGTGTAAGTTCCTCCTTGTTCATGTGGTATGTCATGCGAAATTGATCATAACACGAAGGTAAGGAGTGCAAAATGATATCTATTGCCAACTCCTCGGGAAAGTTCACATTCAGCTTCATCAAACGGTCCACATACCTTTGCATTTTCTGCATGTGGCCCGTGATGGGTTCACCATCCTTCATCTGGGTTGTTATCATGGAGGAGATGATTTCATATCGCTCTTGACGAGCACTCTGATGGTAGCGGTCCATCAAGTCCTGGTGCATCTCAAAAGGATAGTAGTCCTCATAGGACTTTTGGAGCTTGGCTGTCATAGTGGCCATCATGATACATGACACTTTGGTAGCATCTCTCTCATGTGCCTCATATTCAGCGATCTCCTCAGGAGTAGCAGATGGCTCGGGTACCTTAAGCTCCTTGTCGAGAATATATTCTTTGTTCTCATACCGGGTGACCATCCTGATGTTCCTGATCCAATCTGTAAAGTTGGATCCATCAAAGATGACTCTCCTACAAAGGTTCATGGGAGAGAAGGAGTCGGTAGGGTTTGAGCCAGAAGCAGCATTGTTGGAAGACATCTGAAAAAGAAGAAAAGACAAGTTTAGTTTAGATATAAAGATAGTCCTTAATAAAAACACCCAAATGTAATATTAAGGCTAGGACCCAACACAATATTTTATAACTTAGAAGAGGGATGCCGTAATCCAAGCTATAAAATATTTGAAGGTAGGTGAATGACGATTCACCAATTTCCACCATGAAAAACGAAATAAATTATTAGGTTTTAATTGGTTTTTGAAACTCCTAGATTCTTTGAGATTCATTGAACTTTTCAATGGCATGTTTCAATCTCGAGTGTGCCCTTCAGGTTTTGTGACTGGGATGCCGAGGATCACAAAACAAGGTGTGAAGTAACCATGCAAATTACTTGGAACACTTAATGTTTTTCACTTAATCGATGTGCCGGTTAACCACACGCGCTCCACCGACCTATGAAAAACCTTAACTTAGCTTTTACCTACCTTGTTAAGTCCAAGTGCAAAGTGTAATTTCATGGGTTAGCACCTTTTTCACATTTTCCTAAAGTAACTAAGATTGGGAATTTATAAAAACATTTAGTTACTTTATAATAATCATTATACTTTTAATGAGAATTGTTAAGTCATTGTCCTACCCGTTCGGCTAACGACCCTCCACCGATCAAGGAAGCGGTAGGTGAGAATGGACACCCATTAAGCTGCCATTTTATAGGCAACAACCTTATACCCCCCTTATAGACCGGCTTCGTGAATGAGGCCTACTAACGGTAAAACGACTTGATCTTATATATATATATATATATATATATATATATATATATATATATATATATATATATATATATATATATATATATATTATTAACTTATAATATTATAAAGTATAAGGGTTGAATTTTAACTTTTAAAATTCTAGAGGTTGGAACTAAAGTTTTAAAAGTGACTTTACATGTTCCAAAACTTGAGGGAAAGTTTTGGAACTTTCAAAACTTTTCATCTTTCATAACTTATGAGATAATGATGTAATAAAATGAGTGACTCTTCATTTTATGTAACCTATGTGTTTCTTCAATGCTTTAAAAGAAAGACTTTTGGTAATCCATAACTTATGGACAAATTATGGATTCCATTAAAACACATAAAGATCATGAATTAAACATTAAACAAGTAATTCCTATGATCTATCAAGAACTAATAAGAAAATGAATATTCCTATCAAAATTTCAAGAACATATGAACACATATAAACATGAAGTTTTGATATTAGCCATTGTAAATGGATTAGAACAACCATTACACCATCTAAAACAAGTTTTATAACACCAAAACAGTTTTGGGTAATGTTTCTAGTCCATTTCTAGCAGCAAAACTCGAAAATCTGCATTCTGGGGCTCCTACTCGTCGAGTGCAAGAGCCTAGTCGTCGAGTAGGATGAATTTGGTCATGGACTCGTCGAGTCCCCCCATGGACTCGGCGAGTTCATGTTGCAGAGTGCAGAAAAACGAGTTTTTTCACAATTTTGCAACAAGTATCAAACAAACAAGCCTAGGCTCTGATACCACTGATGGTTTTAGAGCATTCTAACACTCCTAAGGTGTACATACAACCCTAGAAACCTTGGATCTATGTTTGTCTAAAATACATGCAAAATTTGATTTCCAAGGTTCTTAATCCTATCTAGCATACATGGGGAACTTATAAACATAAAAGATAGCTAGAATTACATACCTTGTAGTTGATTTGATTCCTTGAAAACCTTGAGAGCCTAGCACCCCAAGTGTGATGCCTCAAATGTCTCACACAACACCAAATGCACTTGGAATAAACTTGAGAGAAATGTCACACTACTTGAAATCGGCTAGCCCTCTTCTTTCTTGCTTAAGTCCCGATTTTGGTGAACATAAGGATCCTTATATAGTGTGTTACAATTAGGGTTACACCATGTAAACCCTAATTGTCATGACCTTTCATTTCCATGACCCATGGGTACTATAACCACCATGGAGCATCCATGGAGCATCCTATGGGTTTTAGCCCAACTTGATAATCCATGGAGCATTAGCCCACTATACAAGTATGGATGATTTACACAATCAACCCATATATTTAATTAGTCACCTTTTGATCACTTAATTAATTCTACATTAATTCTTGATCGATACTAATTAAATAATATTATTAATATATTAGAACTTATAATATAATAATAAACCATAAGTGTTATTTCTCTCATTTTAGTCTATCCAAATGCATGATGCCATGCAACCCAAATGGACCATGATAAACCGGGTCAAGTACATACCAGAAATAGTTATGGACTTAGACACCTTGTCCAACACTTTTAACCCATGGATCCAATGTAAATGAAAGGTCATGGGTATTAGGGTTTACATGGATGTAACCCTAATCCTCCATAATATATAAAGGAGTCATTGGTTCACAAAATTGGCACTAGTGATACATATATGTGAGGGCTAGCCGATTTGAGCATATGAACCTTTTCTCTCAAGTTATTCCAAGATGTTGGTGACGTTGTGCGAACCATTTGAGGTGTCACACTTGGGGCACTAGGCTCTTAAGCTCCATGGAATCAAGCTACAATAAACGGAATGTATTCTATCAAGTTTTTGTTATGCTAGTATCAAAGATTGTTTGCTACTTAGGGTAATACCTTGGAAAATGTTGATATTTACATGTATAATAGAGAAAACATGGATCCAAAGTATTTAGGGTTGCATATACACCTTAGGAGTGTTAGAATGCTCAAAACCCATCAGTGGTATCAGAGCCTAGGCTTGTTTTCAATTATACTTGATGCTATTTGCTGAAATGTCGAAACACTACTCACTGGACAGTGGACTCGACGAGTCGATGAAGGAACTCGACGAGTTCATGTGTATCTTCAACCAACTCGCCGAGTCAGTTCATGAACTCGACGGGTTGGTGCTCCTGAGTGCAGATTTTCTAGTTTTGGTGCTGGAATTGGTCTAGAATCATTACCTTTAACTGTTTTGGACTTATAAAACCTGTTTTTAATGTGGAAATGATTATGGCAAACCAATTTCAAAGTTATTATCAAAGTTTCAAGTTTTATATATGTTTATATGATTCTTGAAAATTGTTGATATGGATTGTTCATGCTTATGAGTTTTGGTAGATCGTAGGAATTATGTGCAAAATGTTTGTTAGTGTAATTCTTGATCATAATGACATTGAATGGATTCCATAACTTGTCCTCAAGTTATGGAAAAAAAAAGTTTTTTTGTTAACTTGTTTTTATGAGTTAATTTAGATTAATGAAAAAATTATGTGTTAGTTGTTTTCAATCCAAATTGATCTAAAAGGAGTTCATAAAATGTGTTTTTGTAACTTGTCCTCAAGTTATATGAAAAGTCACATTTATGAATCTTAAAACTCATAAAATTGTCATAGGTTATAAAATGAAGAGTTTTTTTCTCATAAATAGTTTTTATGGACTTCATAACTTGTCCTCAAGTTATGGATGTTCAAGAGTCTCTTCATTAAAGTCTTTAAAACTTTAATTAAACTCATAAGTTATGAAAATCCAAGAGTTTTGAATAGTTTTAACAACTTTCCCTCAAGTTTTGGAATTTGTAAAGTTACGTCCTCATGTCTACTTTAATTCCAAATCAACCCCTACAATTTTAAAAGTTTAGAATTCAACCCTTATACTATTATAATATTATAGGTTTAATATTTATATATATGTAAGAGTAAAGTCAATCTTACCGTTAGTAGGCCTCATTCACGAAGCCAGTCTCTAAGGGGGGTATAAGGTTACTGCTTATAAAATGGCAGTTTAATGGGTGTCCACTCTCACCCACCGCTTCCTTGACTGGTGGAGGGTCGTTAGCCGAACGGGTAGGAAAGGACTATAATTCTCCCTTCATTAAAAGTATAATGATAAATACTAAGTAACTAAACACTTATAAATTCCCAATCTTAGTTACTTAGGAAAATGTGAAATGGTGCTAACCCATGAAATTGCACTTTGCACCCACGTTAAGTCGTTAGTGGAGCGTGTGTGGTTAACCGACACACTAACATGGGACTGACAATGTCTGGCAAAGGGTAACTTAATGTTTATCATAGATTGGTGGAGCGTGTGTGGTTAACCGGCACATCAATTAGATGATAAAGTTAAGGGTACCAAGTTAATTTGCATGGTTATTCACACCTTGTTTATGATCCTCGGCATCCCAGTCACAAACTTGAGAGGGCACAATCGAGATTCAAACATGCCATTGAAAGTTCAATGTATCTCAAAAGATCTAGGAGTTTCAAATCCAATTAAAACTTATTAATCTATTTCGTTTTCGTGGTGGAAATTGGTAAATCGTCATTTACCTACCTTCAAATATTTTATAACTTGGATTACGGCATCCCTCTTCTAGTTATAAATAGTTTGTTGGGTCCTAGCCTTAATATTTCATATTGGGTGTTTTGTTAAGCACTTTAAATCAACTAACTTGAATTTCTCCCATTATAGATGTCTAGCTTAGACAACTATGGTCTTCCCAAATCTTTAGGAACAAGCTTTCCTAATGTAGATGCTTTCCCACATGGAAATCAAGGTGAAAGATTAAATCCCTTTGTTTTGTATTAATGGGACTGGAAATCATACTTCGCTTCCTCCACCTCCTCCAATAATTCTCCCTATCCCACAAGTATCAAGTTCTAAGTCACTCAATCCCTATTGGCAAGCAAATTCTATATGTGCTCGGGTCTTGGAGATCAAGTCGCATATTGACAGGCTGGGAGAGTTGGGTGTCAAAGTCTTAAAGAAGTTGGCCGATTGACTGAGTCCTTCAGTCACTACCTGTTGACAGACCACGACATGACCCTTAATGATCTTGCATATTTGCTCGATGCTGAATCAGCAATGATTTGGAGCATTGGTAAAGCAAATTGGATTAGAAGATCTACTTCCCAAACTTCCATGGACATTGACAACGGTAACATTAGAAGTCCAGAAAAACTTTCTATTCCCAATGGAAAAGGATCGGCCATGGTCAAGTCGTTTGACCCAATGGTAAAGAGAAAGGCTAAGTCTGAGATAGTCTCGTGTACCATTCCCAAAGAGTCCATATGTTTCTTTTGCCAAAAGAAGGGGCATTGGTTGTAAAGCTGTCGAATTTACCTGAAAGTTCATAAGGATTGTAAAAGTCAAAAGTTTGACTTTGCTTCAGGTAAAATCCATTATCTAGCTCTATGAAGTCTCTTTTGGAGATTCTCAATACATGATGTAATGTAAATTACATTTTGATTTTTTGGAAGAACCAAAGGAAAACTAAAGAAAGAGTATGCTGATCTGATCGCGAAGACGGATCTCGATCGCATGGTTCGATGATCAGAATTTTGAGCTACTGCTTAAGAGTTATGATATATCGCTTAGGAATAGACAACAACATGTTTTTAATATGTACTTGCATTGTAAGGGTAAGATTTTTCCGCAAGTTTTAAAATAAAAGAAAAAGTTTTGATTTATTTATTTTAAGTATCCTTACAATGGCATTTGTGAAAAATTGTTGTTTATATGTTTCCATTGATAAGCAATATTGGAAAATGGATTTGATTCTTTCATTTGTGGTAGTGTCATAATTTACCAAATAAGGAAAGATTCTCTTCACCCAAGTTTCAGTTGGATAGAAACTTGGAATCATGCAAGTTGTATTGTGTGATGAAGGAGAATTTTCATCTTTGGGAAATTAAGACTATGTCCTTGTTCACATGTATGTGTGAGTCAAGTGAAGGACTGGAGGATTGGGTACACTAGGTTGTGCGCTGGTCAGGTCCACCACAAAGGTTAATAAGATTATTCGTCATGATTTACTAAAGTTTAGTAAATATGGTTATGCTTACAAGTTTAAGTGTAGTTCTAAAACATTGGAAAAGTTTCAATGTATGACAGGACGGATGAGAAGAATCAATTTAGGCAGAAAGATAAAAGTTTCTCCAATCTGAAGAGATGGGAGAGTACTTGAGTATTTTGTTTTATGATTATCTTAGTGATTATGAAAGAATATCACAATTGATCCTCTAAGGACACCTTAGCGCACTTGTTTGGCTAAGGAGAGGAATCGTGAATTGTTGAAATGGTTAAATCAAAAGATAAATCATACTTCGTTCTAAAATCAAATCTTAGAGTCATACTCCAAGATTGTGACTTGAGTGACATAATCTTAAGAAGGTTTATAACAACACTTGTCAAATGTAGAGTAACATGTTTCTTACTCTTGTACATTTGAAATTGGTAAGTTGTGATGTTTTGGATAAAAGAAAGACCAACTAAGACCAATTGTGTGAAGTGTTTAACTTGATAAGAATCCACACTAACTCTTGAATATTTGTTTTGTCAAGGAATGGTTCTTGACAAAGAGAATATGATATGTCAAGAGGTCAGTGGGAGTCTTGAAAGATCTTGACATACTTTCAAGATCTAATCAAGAGTATTGTTAATCACTAGCCCACGAGTTGAGGTTCGCAACCTATCGTGTTGACACATTCTTATTTTTGTGCCCATTCCAGTTAAAAGTTGACTATGCTTGTGAGTTCTATGAGTTCTCAGTTGTTTGCATAACAACCTGGAAGCAACGGTAGGCCCTTGTGCTGCCAGGTGGCAAGAAATTAATATTGAACAAGTCCAGCCCATATGAGTTTGGATTTGTCACTAACTTTGTCTTGTGATTATGGTTATGACAAATTTACATGGATAGGAATACATACACCATAAAATCTAAGTGTCATAAGGTTTCTCTCCGATTCATGAAAATGATGGTGAGGAAAATCTTTCACTAAGTAGATTTTAAGTAGATAGAAATTGTGACATTTGCATTCTCAAAGTCGTTAGTGGAGCGCACGTGGTTAATCGGCACACTAACAAGGGCTTGTCAAAATGACAAAAGGTCTAAACATTATGATTACGGCATCCCTCTTCATAATTCTTTAGACACACATGTGAGCTATCTAAGGAAATGTGTATGTTTTTGATAAAGTCTTATCAAAACATCTTGTAATAGAAATCTGAACTTTGGTAAGAAAGTCAATAAAGTATTGATTTCTAGAAGTCTAGTTGATTTCTGGGTACATGTCAAAGCTAGTGGGAGCATAAGTGTTATGCTAGTTTAATAATAATTATTATGCAAGTAGGAGCATAATCAATTATGGTAAGTACTGCAAGTTAGCAATGTTAATTATAGAAAACAAAAGTTTCAATTCGCTTTGAAAAGTTGTTTTGCTATAATTAAGGGAGATGATTTTATACTTCATTCCAATTCTACAAGCTTATATTAAGATTTTAATCAACTTTAGTCAAGGATATACATGAATGTTATGTTGGAATGGTTCAACATAAGGAAATTTTTTTATATGTTGCGTTCTCAAAATTCGATTATGATTACGACATCCCTCTTCATAGTTCGAATTGTGAGAATATGGCAAATAAAAATATTTTAGCAAAAGACTGGTAAAGGATCATGTCTTTATGTAAGACAACATGAATCGTGTCCCATATGCTTCGGGTATAGGGTCGATTGCATGTGCTATAATATTTATCCTTTCTAAATTTTCCAAATGCATGGGGGCATTAAGAGGGGAAAAGGTCTAGAATTGGATATGACTAAAATGATTAAGCAATTGTCGAGGACAATCTAAGGTTTACCAAAGATTGGTTGCTTAGGGACAGTTGGAAGTATAGGGTTAGTTTTGGAAGGACCATATTGACATATTCTGAAAGGAGACAACTCTTGTTCAGAACTGATGGTCAAAATGGGAATATGGAAATGTCTACATAGGTGGAAGTTATTCAATCTGTGTAAGATTAGAAAAAACTTAATGCAAGAAGGATGTTCAAAGCAATGTACTTTGAATATGAGACTTCGTATCCATGGAGTTGATCTCCATTGGAATACTATGTAATGACTGTTGACAAGTCCTTGTGATTTTTGTTGGATTAGGTGTCTAAGTTCATAACTATTTCTGGGATGTACTTGACCCGACCCTGCATGGTTTATTTGGGTTGCATGGCATTGCAACACTTGGATAGACAAAATGAGAGAAAGGACACTTAAGGTTTATTAATATATTATAAGTTCTAATATATTAATAATATTATTTAGTTAGTATTGATCAAGAATTAATTCTGTGATCAAAAGAAGACTAATTAAATATATATGGGGTTGATTATGCAAATCATCTATTCTTATATAGTGGGCTAGAGATCAATGGTTTATTAGTTGGGCTAAACCCATAGGGTGCTCCATGGATAGTCCATGGAGGTTATAAACCCATGGATCATGGAAAATGAAAAGCCATGTCAATTAGGGTTTACATGGTGTAACCCTACTTGTGACACCACCATAAAAGGATCCCATTGGCTTCCAAATTTGGCACTATGTGAAGAACAAGAGGGCTAGCCTATTTTGAGTGATAATGTACTTCATTCAAAGTAATTCCAAGAGTTGTGGTGTTGTGTGAAGCATTTGAGGCATCATATTTGGGGTGCTAGGCTCACAAAGCTCTCAAGGAATCCAAGCAACAAAAAGGTATGTTCTCCTACTAACTTTTATGTTTCAAGTTCCCCATGCCATGCTAGTTAAGGTGAGAACCTTGGAAAAATCAAATTTGCATGTATCTTAGTAAAACATAGATCCAAGGTTTCTGGGGTTGCATGTACACCTTAGGAGGGTTAGAATGCTCAAAACCCATCAGTGGTATCAGAGCCTAGGCTTGTTTTCTTGATACTTGATGCAAACTTGTTAAGAAAATCTATAAAAATGCATTCTGCTGAATGAACTCTCCGAGTCCATGGGGGAGTCGACGAGTCCATGTGTATCTCCATCCTACTCGTCGAGTAGGTTCATGCACTCGATGAGTAGGAGGCCCTGAACGCATATTTTCGAGTTTTGCTGCTGGAAATTGACTAGAAACATTACCCTAAACTTTTTTGGTCTTATAAAACTTGTTTTAGATGGTGTAATGGTTATGCTAATCCATTTTCAATAGCTATTATCAAAATTTCAAGTTTTGTATGGTTTATTTATGATTCTTGAAATTGTTGATATGAATGTTCATAAACGTATGAGTTTAGAAGATCATAGGAATTATTTGCAACTTGCTTGTTAGTTTAATTCTTGATCATTGATGTGTTTTAATGGAATCCATAATTTGTCCTCAAGTTATGGATTACCAAAAGTCACTCTCTTAAAGTCCATTAAAGAAACACATAGGTTACATAAAATGAAAAGGCTCTCATTTAAATAAACCATTAACTCATAAGTTATGAAAGATGAAAAGTTTTGAAAGTTACAAAACTTTCCCTCAAGTTTTGGAACATGTAAAGTCACTTTAAAAAACTTTAGTTCCAACCCCTAGAATTTTAAAAGTTAAAATTCAACCCTTATACTTTATAATATAATAAGTTAATAATATATATATATATATATATATATATATATATATATATATATATATATATATATATATATATGTGTGTGTGTGTGTGTGTGTGTATAAGAACAAGTCGTTTTACCGTTAGTAGGCCTCATTCACGAAGCAGGTCTATATGGGGGGTATAAGATTGTTGCCTATAAAATGGCAGCCTAATGGGTGTGCACTCTTACCCACCGCTTCCTTGACCGGTGGAGGGTCGTTAGCCGAACGGGTAGGACAATGACTTTAATCCGCATTAAAAGTATGATGGAAGTAAAGTAACTAAATGTTTTGTAAATTCCCAATCTTAGTTACTTTAGGAAAATGTGAATAAGGTGCTAACCCATGAAATTACACTTTGCACTTTGATTAAGTCGTTAGTGGAGTGTGTGTGGTTAACCGGCATACTAACCTGGACTTAACAAGGTAGGTAAAGGGTGTCTTAAGGTTTATCAAAGATCGGTGGAGCGCGTGTGGTTAACCGGCACATCGGTTGAGTGATAAACATTAAGAGTACCAAGTAATTTGCATGGTTACTTCACACCTTGTTTTGTGATCCTCGGCATCCCAGTCACAAAACTTGAAGGGCACACTCGAGATTGAAACATGCCATTGAAAAGTTCAATGAATCTCAAAGAATCTAGGAGTTTCAAAACCAATTAAAAACCTAATAAATTTATTTCGTTTTTCATGGTGGAAATTGGTGAATCGTCATTCACCTACCTTCAAATATTTTATAGCTTGGATTACGGGATCCCTCTTCTAAGTAATAAAATATTGTGTTGGGTCCTAGCCTTAATATTACATTTGGGTGTTTTATTAAGGACTATCTTTATATCTAATATAAACTTGTCTTTCTTCTTTTTCAGATGTCTTCTAACAATGCTGCTTCTGGCTCAAACCCTAATGGCTCCTTCTCTCTCATGAACCTTTGTGGGAGAGTCATCTTTGATGGTACCAACTTTATGGATTGGATCCGGAACATCAGGATGGTCACTCGTTACGAGGACAAGGAATATGTCCTTGACAAGGAGCTGAAGAAAATTAATGAGTCCACTGCTACTCCAGAGGAGATCGCTGAATTTAGGGCATATGAGAGAGATGCTACCAAGGTGGCATGTATCATGATGGCCACAATGACAGCCGAGCTCCAAAAGTCCTATAAGAACTATTACCCTTTTGAGATGTACCAGGACTTGATGGATCGCTACCATCAAAGTGCTCGTCGAGAGAGGTATGAAATAATCTCCAAAAGTCAGCAGAAACTGGTCTTAATGGTAATTCGATTGTTACTACTCCTACTCCTATCGTGGCCGCTGTCTTGGCAATCGGGTAAGGCAAAGGAAAGAAGAGGAAGAGCCCCTGGAAGGGTACCAAGGGAAAGTCCCTTGATGGCTCCTCTTCAAGTGGAACCAAGAAAGGTTTCGTCACTCCTTCAACCAACCCTAAAGAGGCTGAATGCTTCTATTGCCATGAAAAGTCGCACTGAAAGCGAAACTGCCCAAAGTACCAGCAAGATGTTAAGGAAGGGAAAGTAAAACCCAACCATGCAGGTATATACACTATATTGTCTAATAACTCACCCCATTCTAATTCTTGGGTCCTTGATACAAGTTGTGGTATTCACATATGTTTTGATTTGCAGGGACTAAGAAGAACTGAGAATGTGGAGCATGGGAAGATAAACTTAATCATGGGGAATAGGAAAGCTTCACCTGTCACCAAGATTGGAGTTTACTCTTTGTTGCTAAGTAGTGGGTTTACATTAGATTTGAATAAATGTTGTTACTCGCTTGAAATGGCAAGCAATATTATTTCCTTTCATGGTTTGTACCAACAAGGGTTTACTTTTTCGTTTGATAATGAATGTGGTGGTATTAATGCTTTCTTTAATAATGTTCTTTATTTTAAAGCATTACCTTGTGATGGTGTGTATGAAACTGTGTCGGATGTAGATAATCTAGGAAATAATGTGTTGTGTATCGATTCTTCCACTAGCTTGGATAAAGCATCATTATGGCATTGTCGTCTTGGACATGTAAGCAAGAAACGCATAGGCCAACTCCAAAAGGATGGAGTCTTGGAGTCATTTGACCTAAAGTCAGATGATAGTTGTGAATCTTTCTTACTTGGGAAAATGATAAAGTCACCCTTCACTGCTTCTTGTGTAAGGGGTGAGGGTTTGTTGGATCTCATACATACTGATGTGTGTGGACCCTTCATAACCGCCACAAGGGATGCTAACCACTTCTATGTGACTTTTACTGATGATTTTAGTAGATATGGATATGTCTACTTAATCAAGCATAAGTCAGAAACCTTTGAAAAGTTAAAGAGTTTAAACGGGAAGTGGAGAATCAGTTGGGCAGGAACATTAAGATGCTTCGATCCGATCGAGGTGGTGAGTATCTTAGTACAGAGTTCCTTGACTATCTTAAGGAATGTGGGATTGTCTCACAATTGACACCTCCCAGAACACCGCAGTTGAATGGTGTGGCTGAGAGGCGTAATCGGACCTTATTGGACATGGTTCGTTCCATGATGAGTCGAGCTTCGCTACCTATCTCATTTTGGGGGTATGCCTAAGAGACTGCCGCCCATATCCTTAATCTAGTCCCTACAAAGAAGGTAGCCAAAACACCTCACGAGATGTGGACTGGAAAAGTTCCCAATCTAGATCATTTCAAGATTTGGGGTTGCGAGGCTTTCATGAGGCACGAGACTCACGATAAGCTCGAACCTCGAAGTGAGAGGTGTATTTTCATCGGCTACCCACAGAAATCCTTTGGTTACCTCTTCTACAGACCCAGTGATAATGTGGTCTTTGTAGCAAGGAGAGGAGTCTTTCGAGAAAGAGAGTTCATAAGCCAAGGAAACAGTGGGAGGCAAATTGACCTTGAAGAAATTCAAGAGTCAAGTGGTGAAGGAACCACAAACCCTAGCAATCAACCTGAGGAGGAAACTCCTGTTGATCCGACATATGAGTCTGTACCTCTGAGGCGTTCCACGAGAATTAGGAATGCACCTGAGCATTACTATGGTTTCCATATTACTGCGGAAGGTGATACACTTATCAGTGATAACATACTGGTAAGTCTGGATGAACCTAACAGCTACACGGAAGCCATGGCAGGCCCTGAGGCTGCTAAATGGAAAGAGGCTATGGACAGCGAGATACAATCCATGTATGAAAATCAAGTTTGGAACTTGGTTGACTATGTACCAGGTCTCAAGACAGTGGGGTGCAAATGGATCTTCAAGAAGAAGACTGACATGGATGGTAATGTACACACTTATAAGGCGCGACTGGTTGCAAAGGGTTTTTCTCATACTCTAGGAGTTGATTATGATGAGACCTTTATACCAGTGGCAAAGATTAAGTCTATTAGGGTTATGTTAGGCATTGCTGCATTTCATGATTATGAAATAATACAAATGGATGTCA
Organism: Lactuca virosa; assembly: GCF_052849685.1. Lineage (NCBI taxonomy): Eukaryota > Viridiplantae > Streptophyta > Magnoliopsida > Asterales > Asteraceae > Lactuca > Lactuca virosa. The sequence continues at coordinate 198,642,445 of NC_136426.1, forward strand.
AAACCGCTTTCCTTAATGGAAAGTTGGCTGAGGATGTTTACATGAGTCAGCCAGAGGGTTTTGTCAGTACAAAGTACCCTAATAGAGTGTGTAAGCTTGAGAAATCCATCTATGGATTGAAACATGCACCTCGTAGATGGAATCTTTGTTTCGATGAGAAAGTCAAAGAGTTTGGCTTTTCAAGGAGCGAAGATGAATTTTGTGTATATGTCAAGGCTAGTGGGAGTATAGTTAGCTTTTTGGTATTATATGTGCATGACATACTACTCATTGGAAATGACATCCCAACTCTGCAGGAAGTGAAGTCCTTGCTTGGGAAGTGTTTTGCTATGAAGGACCTTGGAGAAGCTGCCTACATCCTAGCGATACGGATTTTGAGAGACAGGAGTAAGAGACTAATTGGACTTAGTCAGAGTATCTACTTGGACAAGGTGCTGAAGAGGTTCAGCATGCAGGATTCCAAGAAAGGAGAGTTACCCATCCAGAGTAATGCCAGACTGAGTAAGAATCAGAGTTCGAGTACAGAGGCTGAGATAGCTGAAATGAGTCGAGTACCATATGCTTCTGCTATAGGCTCGATCATGTATGTTATGACTTGTACTCGTCCTGATGTGGCCTTTGCCTTGAGCATGGTCAGCAGATATCAGGGGAACCCTGGCAAGGCTCATTGAACTGCGGTAAAGAATATTCTCAACTACTTGTGGAGGACTAAGGACTAGGTCCTTACCCTCGGTGGGAGTGATGACTTGAGAGTAGTAGGGGTATAGTGATGCTAGCTTCCAGACTGATAGGGATAATTTCCGCTCTTTGTCAGGCTGGGTCTTTACCTTAAATGGCGGAGAAATTACTTGGAAAAGTTTCAAGCAAGAGACAGTGGCTGATTCAACTTGCGAATCAGAGTACATAGCAGCAAGCGAGGAAGCAAAGGAGGCTATATGGCTAAAGAACTTCATTGGAGACCTTGGAGTTCTACCAGCTATAAAAGAGCCTATGGAAATTTTCTGTGATAGTGAAAGTGCAGTTGCCTTAGCCAAGGAACCAAGGGATCACAGAAGATCCAGACATATCGACAGAAAATTCCATTTCATCAGACATCGAATAGAAGAAGGACTCCTCGTGGCAAAGAGGGTATCATCGGATGAGAACCCAGCAGATCCCCTCACGAAGGGACTGGGTAGGGTTAAGCATCTTCAGCATGCGAGGCGCATAGGGCTAAAAGATGATATTAGTTTTAGAAGTTAGATAGTTTTTGAAATATGTAAAGTGTAATTGACATTTGATGATGAATAAAAGTTGTTGTTTATTTATGACTAAAGTGTTGCTATCTTTTGTCAATCATTTACTATTATTTATTTTGTATGTTTTGACTTCCAGAATAATTATGTTATGGTATATATCATATTGTTCAAATTCTCCACAGTCGGTCATATGTTGGAAGTAGATATGAATTAAGACTATCATGAAGTTGGTTGTAGATGTCTAAGATGTTAGACATAGCAAAGAGTTGCTACAACACTCATGAGTTCTCATAAGTTCTGAGTATTGGATTCAACCCACGCTCACTTGTATCACTTCATGGAATTTATCTCGAGTGATCGTGAGACAGTAATATCATATAAGTCTTCAAACCTCGAGATATGAGTTGTTGACTATGAGCTGGTTATACATTGATTGTACGAAAATGCATTGGTAACTCGATGTTATAAAATGTACCTTTGTGTATAATTCAACAAGTAGTAGAACAAGCATATGAGTCGACGTTTATCTGTTCCTTCTTGGATTAGATGCGATATTTGGGCCCCTCGATGATTTTGTTTTGACCTATGTACCGGGTCTGGTCAGAACTAAATTGATGTGTTCAATTAAGTTCTATGTCAAACAAATCGGAAATCGGGAAACAAACTGCTGGACAATAAGTAAGACATTGTTCCATGTATTTTTCCGGCTGATATCATGACAACAGAGGATTATATGATCACTTATCTTAAATAGCGTATCATCATCATCTCAGTTCCGCGATACTTTGAAAGAGTTACGATTGTTGATCGGTTACTGAAGTCATTCTTATAGTAATAGTTATTAGACTTATCCAAGTGGGAGACTGTTGGATTAGGTGTCTAAGTTCATAACTATTTCTGGGATGTACTTGACCCAACCCGACATGGTCCATTTGGGTTGCATGGCAGTGCAACACTTGGATAGACAAAATGAGAGAAAGGACACTTAAGGTTTATTAATATATTATAAGTTCTAATATATTAATGATATTATTTAGTTAGTATTGATCAAGAATTAATTTAGAATTAATTCTGTGATCAAAAGAAGACTAATTAAATATATGGGGTTGATTATGCAAATCATCTATTCTTATATAGTGGGCTAATGATCCATGGTTTATTAGTTGGGCTAAACCCATAGGGTGCTCCATGGATAGAAAAATGGAGGTTATAAACCCATGGATCATGGGAAATGAAAAGCCATGTCAATTAGGGTTTACATGGTGTAACCCTACTTGTGACACCACTATAAAAGGATCCCCTTGGCTTCCAAAATCGGCACTATGTGAAGAACAAGAGGGCTAGTCGATTTTGAGTGATAGTGTACTTTACTCAAAGTTATTCCAAGAGTTGTGGTGTTGTGTGAAGCATTTGAGGCATCACATTTGGGGTGCTAGGATCACAAAGTTCTCAAGGAATCCAAGCAACAAAAAGGTATGTTCTGCTACTAGCTTTTATGTTTCAAGTTCCCCATGCCATGCTAGTTAGGGTGAGAACCTTGGAAAAATCAAATTTGCATGTATCTTAGTAAAACATAGATCCAAGGTTTCTAGGGTTGCATGTACACCTTAAAAGTGTTAGAATGCTCAAAACCCATAAATTTTGTGCATAATCATTGCAAGAGGATCAGTGCATCTAAGATTAAAATCTAACAGATTTCGGTAAATGGTAGGAATTTGGAATTCTTACATTTACGATAAGGATTTGGGATTGTGAAATGAGAATCATTGGAATTATATTCAGTTGGTCTATTTCACAAAGTAAGGATCATAGACAAACATAGTGGGCATACTTGGTGTATGGCATAACTATTGTTTAGAAAACATAGTGTACATACTTGGAGCATGGGACAACTATTGTTTTATTTCAAGTATAAAGTTGATTATTTGAAACAAAGAATAATGAGTAATCAATATGGTGCTTAGATAAAAGGTGTTTTATTTACTCTCAAAGTGTTGGGGCCATATAGGATTAGTATTATTCTTGTGTTTCACTTTTCATGTTTTTGACTTCCCGAATAACTAAGTTATTCAAACCATCCATAGTTGATAATATGTTGGAAGTAGGTATTAAGGCAAGATTGTCATGAAGTTAGCTTGTAGATGTCTAAAGTGTTGGACATAGCAAGAGTTGCTACAACATTCATGAGTGCTCATATGTTCTGAGTATTGGATTAAACCCACGCTCATTAGAATCACTTCATGGATTTTATCACGAGTGATCATGAGACGATAATATCTTATATTCTTCAAACCTAGAGATATGAGTTGTTGACTATGAGTTGGTGTCACACCCCGCAAAAAGCGGAAACACGAGGCGTGGAAGTGTAAAGGGTTTCATCGCAAAAGTTAAAAGACAACACCAACCATAGTATTAAAAATCATTACAAATTTACAATGGGTTTGAACAACTTTTAAAAGAAATTACAATGTAAATTGAAATACAACACATGCGAATGCTCCTAAAAGTGATGTGTCCCTAAGTGCCACTTACTCGATGAATCCTGAAAAAGCATATAAAACGAGCCTCAACTATAAAAATAGTTGGTGAGTACTCACAGATAAAAAAAAAAATATTGGTTTCATGAATCGAAATCAAGTTTTGATAAAAGTTTCCATAAATGAAAATATATTGTTAAAATGAGTAATCAAGTTCATTGCTGCAAGGAGCAAACAATTTCGTTGCTAAAACATGTATATAAGTTTCCAATAATAAAATTTCGATGTTGTAATGAGAAACAAAGTTCATTGCTATAATAAGAAACAAGGTTCATTGCTATAATTAATAAACAAGTTTATTGCCATAATTAATAACAATTTTGTATGTGCATGAGCAAACAATGAGTTCCCAACCTAGCCTATGACTGATGCCCTATCAAGATCTATGCTTATCATTCCATAGATTATAGGGTATCATGCACTCCAGCAATCGGACGAGTGAGGAGGTGTCAAGTACTAATCGCGCTATCCACAATGACCATTGGCTTAAAGAGTTAATGGTTGGAGTAAAGTATAAGGGAAGGGACTTAAGACGATAAGTGCTCATGTTTCCTGTTGCATAGACATACATAGTAGAATATAGCAAATTATAGCAGAATATAGCAATCAAGTTTAATACAATTCAATTTAAATACAATGAATAATAAATAGCTTTTCGGACATGCTTTTCCACCCCAAAACATAAAAACCGAAAATAGGGGAGTGCGTGAATACTCACAATGCATTAAGATGATGCAAATGGTGCCTTGAACTATTTTCCACGTGTACCACTACCGATTCCTACAATAATGGTATTCGCTAGTGAGTCTCTAATCGAAATCTAACACTAGTATACTTACTACTACAATAGAATTATGTCAATATTGTGTCAAAATTTTAATATTGATAAGTTACAAACATTTTTCTGTGAAAATTAAATTTCAATGAATCAATATTTATATAACAATTTAAGTGGAAAATTCTCATTATTGAAATGTTAATATTTAACATTTTAAGAGGTGTTCTAATGATTAAATATTCAAAAACTAAATCAGTTTAGTTCTAAATTTCCCAAACATTGTATTTCAGTTTTAATTGAAGTCAAAGACCTCAAGATAAATTTTCTTGAATTTTTGATTTGTCTAACTATTTTTCACCATTTAATTCCTTGAATAATCATAAAATCATGGAAAAATAGTAAATTATCATGAAAAATTCTTATAATTATTGTGTAAGTGCTTTATAGTGTACATAATCTGAGAAAAAAATATTAATATATGTTTTCAAAAAGTTTAACACAATTTTTCTGATTTTTGTGTATTTATTCTATAAAAATAGAAATAAATAGATAACAGTTTCAAAAATTCACAAAACTTTTTTTACAAGTGTTATTACACATACTTAAGCTGGAAAAAATATAAAAATGGATTTCTAAACTGTTTAACCCAATTTTATGATTTTTGTACATTTAAGTGTATTAAATCTTGGGAAAATAGAAGAAAAATAGTATACAGAAGATAAAAATCATCAAATTTTTATGTATCATCCTAACATATTAGAAGAGTTTCTGGTAAATTTTCATGAATTTTGGATGAGTAAAACTATTTTTCCTGTTTTTAGTCCATTATAAACACAAAAATTTAAGAAAAATAGATATACATTTTGAAAAATTCCCAAAATATTTTTATGAGTCTTAAATATAAGGTACAAACTGCTAAAAATAAGAAATAATATTTTCACATTCCCTAAAGTGGTTTTATGATTTATTGGAGCTAAATCAAAAGAAAATTAAAAGCCATACTAAACAGTAACAAAAATCGATGAAACTTCTTGACAGATGTTTATTAACTTAAAGGGTCATCCACAAATATTTCCAAAATTTATTTACAAGTGTAAGTATTTTATATGCTTTAACACTCTATTTTCTTATTATTTTCATGTAAAAATAAAGAAAATATATATTGAGCTGAAAATTTCCAGAATGCATCTACAAACTCTTTAATAACAATTAAAAATTGTTTTCTTATTTTTGATGTCGAAAAACATGCCTAAAGGCTCAAACAATTATAGAGAAAACTTGATTCTTGTGATTTTGGTAAAGATCATTGATGTTACTTTGAGAATTTTTGCAACATGTTCCAAAGACTTTTGAATCAAGATCTTTTTATACCTCTTAATACATGATTTTAAGTGCTCAAATTAATTTTCCTTGATTTTTAGTGATGAATAAGACCTTTGAACATTCAATACAAAACTAGTATTCACAAAAAGGTGTTGATTGAGCAACAGTTTTGTAAAAATTGCTAAAAATCAAAATATTGGAATTTTCCAGTGAAGTCGGATGGGTTTGAAAGCTAACTCAAAATATTATATTTCATAAAAAGAATCTAGAATTTTGGTTAAGAAATGAGTGAGATATGGCAGTTTAAAGTCAGGTAAAGAAATCTGACAGATTGCATGCATGATGATTTGTTAGAAAATTGAGTTTTCATAATTTCTTTGAGTAAATCTTTTGAAATATTTTAAAGATATCATGATAAAATTATATTCTAGTCATGTTTCCAGAGATCAAAAGATTAAAACTTATCAAAATGTATACATGCATTTATGAACAAAATTTTGTTTCTCAAAAACTCTTAACTTGAGTTTGATGTTTTAATCCTTAAAACCGATTTTTGCACTAAGATCATGAACATGCAACCTTGTTTATCATACATGCATGGTGTTAAAACAGATCCATGATGTTCTAAAAACCATTTTAACAAAAATAAAACAAGTTTGAAGAAGATGAAGAAGTAGAAGTCGGTTTTTGAAGTAAAGTGCACATGCATGGCTTAAATCATTGTTGTGGATCTTCAAGAGATGTATGTTCTTTACCATAAATTTATTTGTGGCTTGAAAAACCTTATGAATCTCCATAATTTCGTGGTTAAGAGGCTGTGCTTGTGGTGTTTGCAGAAAAAAAAATTAGAGAGAAGGTAAAGAGAGTTTTCTAGAGAGAGAAAGAAGAGAGATGTGTGTGTGTTGGAGAATAAGAGTGTGAGAGAGAAATATATGGGAAAAGAGGGGTCCGAAATTTTTAGTATAATACCCCTTTCTCATTCATTTTGTTTTATTAAATTTAAGTTCTTTTATAAAATATCTATATTTTATATAAAATGTGCACTAAAATCAAGTTATTATTCATAAAACCTTGATTTTTGATTTATAAATTAAGGGTAAATGTTAATGAGTTAAATTTTATTTTACTTGAATGAATTTTTATAATTTTAATTATTATAAGATCATATTATGAGGCTCATAACTATTTTTATAGAATTTTTAAGGTTAAATTGCATAAATTTAGGTTTTTAGGGCATTTAGGGTTTTTAAGATTTGTAAATCTTTGGATATCAAAATCAATAGAATCTTTGAGACTTAAATTTATCTTATGGTATTATAACTCTTTCATAGTTATAAATAATATTTGTAACTTATTTTATCGGTTTACTGGCATTCTATGTAGTGATTTCGAGATTCAAGCGAAATTGAGGAATCAAGTAGACTAGTCCTAGTTTTCAACTTTGACTTAAGTTTCTATGAGGCTCCAACCTAATTTCTACTACTAGGTCAAGTGCATAATATGTGTATATGATTCATGAAAAGGTGTTCGATTTAAAGAGTGACCCGAATATGGATAGTCTCTACAGTTAAGTAGTTATAGAATTCACATATCAATGTGAAATCTAAGTACACCATCCATTGTTTCTATCTGTTTCCAAGTTTCTACTAAGTTATAACTTAGCTTCTAGTTACTAAGTCTAATATGTGTTGTGCCTATATATGCAACTAAGTCTAGTCAAATCTAGAACCGACTTGAATTTTGACGGTTGTCACAGTCTCCCCCGGTTGAAAGAATTTCGTCCCGAAATTCAATTCGTGACGAATTCTATTAGAACTCAACCGCATGCAATTGTACAATTGGAGAGGTTGTGACTTGGAGAACTCTTTGATTATTTTGGGTTAATTCTCCAAGAGAAAATCCCAATTCTTTAGCTATAATCAAAGTAATGTTTCCTTAATTTGAGTTCTACAGTCTAGATTGCGAGAAATTAGGATCACGGAAATCATGATCCGACCATGGCGACCTAGTTGAAAAGATTATATAGGTAGATATTATCTAACTTAAAAGAACGTTATAAGTTTTGCTGAAGCACCAACTGCATTGAGCGTTAAATCCGCATTGGTCCTCAAGTCGCATTCTAAATTAGCACTAAGTGTAAATTCGCCGCCTAATAAAGAAGAGATTAGGAACAATTTGTTCACATCCAGGTTGGCTACTATATCTGGAAAATATATATATTCCGAAATGAGAAGGGGTAACACGAATGAAAGGGAAGCGATCGAGGGTAAGTTCCTAAAAAAACGTACTAAGGTTAGGCAACGAAGTTTTGGTACATCTCCAATATAAAGGCTATTTAAGTGTCGTCTACAAAATAAATTACGAAATGATTGAGGATCTCCGAGGCTATAATTACTACTACGGTTACTCTTACAATAATAGAACTATATTCGAAGAATATATATAGTTAGAGAGTCAATGTTGTAAATGGAGGCGATTAAATCACATTGTGTAGATAGCATTTTAAGTGTTTAGAAGTGATAAAAATCTCACTGTTATCAAAATGTGTGTTTAGAAATGATAATTAATCTCACTATTATAAAAATATGTAATAATTCCAAGATAACGAAAATACATGTGTGGCGATCAAACGAAGTAGTAAAATAATATAAAGATTAATTAAGGTTACAGGTTTAAGCATCAATAAGGGAATTTATACAAAAATATTTTGATTACTCTTTTGAAAAATTGTCTAATTGTCTAAGTCAGGACAAATTCAAGCTTATGATTCAGAATATTTATGAAAACAAAGTTGAGAGTTTAGGAACTCAATGAAAATTACAAAGTTGAATGCTATTTTAAGAAAGGTGTAAAATTATCGATCATTGAAAATAGTGGATTCTTAATTTATTGTTTCTACAAAAACAATCATTTAGAGAATATATAATAGTAAAATTCAAGACTTTTGATGTATTTAAAGAAAAGAAGAAGCATAAGAAAATGTATTCTTTCACATATATTTTATGGATTTAGAAAAATGATAAGAACAATGGTATTCTTCTTGTCTATTAATTGTAAGAAAAATACAATGAAAATTAAATTTTAAATCAAGTTTCCGAATTTAGAACGAAAGAGCAAATGTAAATAAGGATCACTTGTTTATTGTAGATTTCAAAATAAAACAAGATGTATATGGTAAAAGGCGTAATTGAATATATCAAAGTTGACTAAATCAAAGGTATGCCTCATGACTATACACGTATTAATCGCTCAAAACGAAAGGGTAGACTTCTAGTCTTTATGTATACGAAATGATACCAGGAGAAGCAAAATAGACAGAAACAAAGTTAGACGATGTATTATGTTAATATTATGGCGTGCGAGATCTAAAATAAGAAGGAGAGCGAGAAATAAAGTTCGGGGGAAAGAAAAAGGAAGGTAACGGCGGCCATGATTGTTATTGTTAAAATTATAAGAACAATACATATAGGTAGATTTAAAACCTGGTTGAGATATATTTCAAACTTCAATATTTGATGTATGTTGATGGTTACATAGAAATGTAGAACTTTTAAAGTGTTTTCTAAGGTTTGCTAAAAATTCACGAGTTATCTATTAAGTTAAACTCCATTTGTGAATAAGAAGAAACACTAAAACTTGTAATTGAAAATTCTGACAGCTTTTACCTTTTAGACTGAAGTTCAACCGTAGTTAAAACGGATAAGGTAAAGAATCAATATATTTAGAAGAGTAATTATACATTGTTGAGAGTGAATCACTAGAAATTTAACATTGAACACTATGTTTTGCAATGCAGTAAAAATCTAGAAACTTTATAGATTATATAAATAATTTGTAATAAAATATACAAATATGGTAAGTTTTAAAATGTAGGCATTAGTGATGTCTTGTAAACAAATTCTGAAGTGAAAGGTAGTAAAAATACCATGTTGGGTTTCAAGAAAACACATTTAAGTAAAGTACAATGCCTAAATGAGAAAGTGGCCAAAAGAGCCAAAACAAAACTAGTTTGAAAGATCTGATGAAACGTATTCATATAATATGAACTTCAATGTCATATGTTTAAGTTTTATAGCATAGAGTTTAAACACTTTTATAAAAGAAAATGTTTCTTAGTTTTTCGAAAATGTGCCAAAATGGTAAGCAAGGTTGAATATGGTTTATATGCCCTTAAAAGCACATATATCCATTGAAATGTATTTGAAATGAAATTGAAATAGCAAGGTTAAAACCAATATTGGTTAAATTGAGTTTTGAAGAAAAGTGTTAAGTTAAAGCAAGTTGTCAAACGATTTTAGTGAGTTAAATAAAACCGATGAAGTGAAATATCTTTTTGATGGAAGATTAAGAAGGAACAGGTAGATTAGTGTAGCTAATCGTACGTAAATACTAAGGCGAGTAACGATGTCTTTTCCCCAAAATAAAGGACAAGAAAAAAATTGTTTGTAAAACGTTTTTAAGTGTCAATGAAATTTACAACCTTTTATAGAGGTCAAAGGGATATCCTATGTTAAGTTTTAAGCTCAAGGTGGAAACAACATAAAGCTAAATTCGTAGCGTAGTAGAGAAGTCTCACGTATGGGTTAAACCTTCGTGTCTCCTCGTGAGTCGAACCCGGAATGCCTGCCAATGGTATCCAAGTGATTACTTAGTGGCGACTCATGCTCCAATTTTCATCTGTGTCGGTATCGGAACGCGTTCCTAGTTGTAACTATAGTACGAAGATGATGAAGAGGTATTGAGGAATAATTGGAATAGGTTTCGACTTTAGATTATTACTAGTGTATATCTAGCTACTAACCTTACATCTAAAGTCAACAGCTACCAAGGAATACTCATTCTCAGTACTAAGCGTATTGCTCCTAGAATGGCTAGTGATAGAACGTAAGTGGTTAACCTAGCACTTGATAAGGGATAAGATTATTTCTAAATAAGGCATTGTTATAAAAGTGCACTTGGTTTCTAAGTGTATCTAGATGAATGCCTATAATATGCAATGCCCGTACGCACACCGAAAAATTTTTGTTTTTCAAAAGTTTAAGTTGAAAAATGTTTTGAACATAATTCTACTTTAACCGTTTCCAGCCTCACATTAACTTTCCTTAATTAAGCATAGTTGGCCAGGCTATACTTAATTAAAGTCTAATAATGTGTACTCGAATTAGTTATACCAGTAGTATGTTCAGTATTTTAAAAATGTTTTGAAAAGTTTTGGCTATAGTTGTGGTTCTCCAAAGGAAAACCGGTATTCTCTATAACCTTCGGCTCTGATACCATTTCTGTCACACCCCGCTAAAGCGGAAACACAAGGTGTGGCAGTGTAAAGGGTTTCATAGCAAAAGTTAAAAGACAACACCAACCATAGTATTAAAAATCATTACAAATTTACAATGGGTTTGAACAACTTTTAAAAGAAATTACAATGTAAATTGAAATACAACACATGTGAATGCTCCTAAAAGTGATGTGTCCCTAAGTGCCACTTACTCGATGAATCCTGAAAAAGCATATAAAACGAGTGTCAACTATAAAAATAGTTGGTGAGTACTCACAGATAAAAAAAAATAATATTGGTTTCATGAATCGAAATCAAGTTTTGATAAAAGTTTCCATAAATGAAAATATATTGTTAAAATGAGTAATTAAGTTCATTGCTGCAAGGAGCAAACAATTTCGTTGCTAAAACATGTATATAAGTTTCCAATAATAAAATTTCGATGTTGTAATGAGAAACAAAGTTCATTGCTATAATAAGAAACAAAGTTCATTGCTATAATTAATAAACAAGTTTATTGCCATAATTAATAACAATTTTGTATGTGCATGAGCAAACAATGAGTTCCCAACCAAGCCTATGACTGATGCCCTATCAAGATCTATGCTTATCGTTCCATAGATTATATGGTATCATGCACTCCAGCAATCGGGCGAGTGAGGAGGTGTCAATTCCTAATAGCGCTATCCACAATGACCATTGCCTCAAAGAGTTAATGGTTGGAGTAAAGTATAAGGGCAGAGACTTAAGACGATAAGTGCTCATGTTTCCTGTTGCATCGACATACATAGTAGAATATAGCAAATTATAGCAGAATATAGCAATCAAGTTTAATACAATTCAATTTAAATACAATGAATAGTAAATAGCTTTTCGGATATGCTTTTCCACCCCAAAACATAAAAACCGAAAATAGGGGAGCGCGTGAATACTCACAATGCATTGAGATGATGCAAATGGTGCCTTGAACTATTTTCCACGTGTACCACTACCGATTCCTACAATAATGGTATTCGCTAGTGAGTCTCTAATTGAAATCTAACACTAGTATACTTACTACTACAATAGAATTATGTCAATATTGTGTCAAAATTTAATATTGATAAGTTACAAACATTTTTCTGTGAAAATTAAATTTCAATGAATCAATATTTATATAACAATTTAAGTGGAAAATTCTCATTATTGAAATGTTAATATTTAACATTTTAAGAGGTGTTCTAATGATTAAATATTCAAAAACTAAATCAGTTTAGTTCTAAATTTCCCAAACTTTGTATTTCAGTTTTAATTGAAGTCAAAGACCTTAAGACAAATTTTCTTGAATTTTTGATTTGTCTAACTATTTTTCACCATTTAATTCCTTGAATAATCATAAAATCATGGAAAAATAGTAAATTATCATGAAAAGTTCTTATAATTATTGTGTAACTGTTTTACAGTGTACATAATCTGGGAAAAAATATTAATATGCGTTTTCAAAAAGTTTAACATAATTTTTCTGATTTTTGTGTATTTATTCTATAAAAATAGAAATAAATAGATAACAGTTTCAAAAATTCACAAAACTTTTTTTACAAGTGTTATTACACATACTTAAGCTGGGAAAAATATAAAAATAGATTTATAAACTGTTTAACCCAATTTTATGATTTTTGTACATTTAAGTGTATTAAATCTTGGGAAAATAGAAGAAAAATAGTATACAGAAGATAAAAATCATCAAATTTTTATGTATCATCCTAACAAATTAGAAGAGTTTCTGGTAAATTTTCATAAATTTTGGATGAGTAAAACTATTTTTCCTGTTTTTAGTCCATTATAAACACAAAAATTTAAGAAAAATAGATATACATTTTGAAAAATTCCCAAAATATTTTTATGAGTCTTAAATATAAGGTACAAGCTGCTAAAAATAAGAAATAATATTTTCACATTCCCTAAAGTGGTTTTATGATTTATTGGAGCTAAATCAAAAGAAAATTAAAAGCCATACTAAACAGTAACAAAAATTGATGAAATTTTTTGACAGATGTTTATTAACTTAAAGGGTCATGCACAAATATTTCCAGAATTTATTTACAAGTGTAAGTATTTTATATGCTTTAACACTCTATTTTCTTATTATTTTCATGTAAAAATAAAGAAAATATATATTGAGCTGAAACTTTCCAGAATGTATCTTCAAACACTTTAATAACAATTAGAAATTGTTTTCTTATTTTTGATGTCGAAAAACATGCCTAAAGGCTCAAACAATTATAGTGAAAACTTGATTATTGTGATTTTGGTAAAGATCATTCATGTTACTTTGAGAATTTTTGCAACATGTTCCAAAGACTTTTTAATCAAGATCTTTTTATACCTCTTAATACATGATTTTAAGTGCTCAAATTAATTTTCCTTGATTTTTAGTGATGAATAAGACCTTTGAACATTCAATACAAAACTAGTATTCACAAAAAGGTGCTGATTGAGCAACAGTTTTGTAAAAATTGCTAAAAATCAAAATATTGGAACTTTCCAGTGAGGTCGGATGGGTTTGAAAGCTAACTCAAAATATTATATTTCAGTAAAAGAATCTCGAATTTTGGTTAAGAAATGAGTGAGATATGGCAGTTTAAAGTCAGGTAAAGAAATCTGACAGATTGCATGCATGATGATTTGTTAGAAAATTGAGTTTTCATCATTTCTTTGAGTAAATCTTTTGTAATATTTTAAAGATATCATGATAAACTTATATTCTAGTCATGTTTCCAGAGATCAAAAGATTAAAACTTATCAAAATGTATACATGCATTTATGAACAAAATTTTGTTTCTCAAAAACTCTTAACTTAAGTTTGATGTTTTAATCCTTAAAATCGATTTTTGCACTAAGATCATGAACATGCAACCTTTTTTATCAGACATGCATGGTGTTAAAACACATCCATGATGTTCTAAAAACCATTTTAACAAAAATAAAACAAGTTTGAAGAAGATGAAGAAGTAGAAGTCGGTTTTTGAAGTAAAATGCATATGCATGGCTTAAATCATTGTTGTGGATCTTCAAGAGATGTATGTTCTTTACCTTAAATTTATTTGTGGCTTGAAAAACCCTTATGAATCTCCATAATTTCGTGGTTAAGAGGTTGTGCTTGTGGTGTTTGGAGAAAAAAAATTAGAGAGAGTTTTCTAGAGAGAGAAAGAAGAGAGATGTGTGTGTGTTGGAGAATAAGAGTGTGAGAGAGAGATATATGGGAAGAGTGGGGTCCGAAATTTTTAGTATAATACCCCTTTCTCATTCATTTTGTTTTATAAAATTTAAGTTCTTTTATAAAATATCTATATTTTATATAAAATGTGCACTAAAATCAAGTTTTTATTCATAAAACCTTGATTTTTGATTTATAAATCAAGGGTAAATGTTAATGAGTTAAATTTTATTTTCCTCGAATGAATATTTATAATTTTAATTATTATAAGATCATATTATGAGGCTCATAACTATTTTTATAGAATTTTTAAGGTTAAATTTCATAAATTTAGGTTTTTAGGGCATTTAGGGTTTTTGAGATTTGTAAATCTTTGGATATCAAAATCAATAGAATCTTTGAGACTTAAATTTATCTTATGGTATTATAACTCTTTTCATAGTTATAAATAATATTTGTAACTTATTTTATCGGTTTACTGGCATTCTATGTAGTGGTTTCGAGATTCAAGCGAAATTGAGGAATCAAGTATACTAGTCCTAGTTTTCAACTTTGACTTAAGTTTCTATGAGGCTCCAACCTAATTTCTACTACTAGGTCAAGTGTATAATGTGTGTATATGATTCATGAAAAGGTGTTGGAGTCAAAGAGTGACCCGAATATGGATAGTCTCTACAGTTAAGTAGTTATAGAATTCACATATCAATGTGAAATCTAAGTACACCATCCATTGTTTCTATCTGTTTCCAAGTTTCTACTAGGTTATAACTTAGCTTCTAATTACTAAGTCTAATATGTTTTGTGCCTATATGTGCAACTAAGTCTAGTCAAATCTAGAACCGACTTAAATTTTGACGGTTGTCACAGTTGGTTATACATTGATTGCACGAAAACGCATTGGTAACTCGATGTTATAAAACGTGCCTTTGTGTATGATTCAACAAGTAGTTAGTACAAGCATATGAGTCAAAGTTTATCCATTCCTTTTACCCTTAAAGGGATAAAAGCGATATCTGAGGGCCCCTCGATGATTTAGTGATGATAAAACGTAAGTGCTTAGCCAAGCCTAGACTGATTTAGTTTGTTCAATTAGTCAGTCGTCATAAATCGGAAGTCGGGAAACAACAAATGGACAGAGAGAATGATTATAATTCATGTCTCGATCCATATGATATCTAGAATGGAGGAATATATGATCACTTATCTAATGGACACGTCATTGATTTGTTCAGAGTTCGACAACAGCTTTTAAGAGCTACGATTGCTAGTCAGGTTGGTGTCGTACTTGCAATAATAGTTATTAGACGTATCCAAGTGGGAGACTGTTGGATTAGTGTCTAAGTCCATAACTATAATTGGTATATACTTGACCCAATTTGGCATGGTCCATTTGGGTTGCATGCCATCGGAACATTTGGATAGACTTTTTGTGAGAAAAGGTTATTTATGATTTATATTAATATATTAGAAGTTCTAATATATTAATATGAAATCATATTATTTAATTAGTATTGATCAAGAATTAATTTGGAATTAATTTTGTGATCAAAAGAGGCTAATTAAATATGGACTCTTATATATATATATATATATATATATATATATATATATATATATATATATATATATATATATATATATATATATATATATATATATATATGTATATATATATATATGTATATATATATATATATATATATATATATATATGGGCCAAGGTTTATTTAGGATAGGCTAAGAGTGTATGGAAGTCCATGGATAGTCCATGGAGCTTTTAACCCATGGATCCTATGTAAATGAAAGGTCATGGGTATTAGGGTTTACATGGATGTAACCCTAATCCTCCATAATATATAAAGGAGTCCTTGGATCACAAAATTGGCACTAGTGATACATATATGTGAGGGCTAGCTGATTTGAGCATAGGAACCTTTTCTCTCAAGTTATTCCAAGATATTGGTGATGTTGTGTGAATCATTTAAGGTGTCACACTTGGGGACTAGGCTCTTAAGCTCCATGGAATCAAGCTACAACAAAAGGTATGTATTCTATCTAGTTTTTGTTATGCTAGTATCAAAAATTGTATGCTAGTTAGGGTAATACTTTGGAAAATGTTGATATTTGCTTGTATAATAGAGTAAACATAGATCCAACGTATTTAGGGTTGCATGTACACCTTAGGAGTGTTAGAATGCTCAAAACCCAACACTTAGTACATTATGGACCAGAGGGTCTTGTTTGTTTAAAATATGATATGTAATATCATGCATAATGTCTTTGCGACTTATGTTGCTATAGTAATCTGTGTAAATATTGATCGTATGTGCTTATACTGAGGTATGTGATATCATGCATTCAGTTTTGTGATTTATGTCATTTACAATCTTGTGCATATTGTCTTTGTGATTTATATTGTATACTATCTTGTGCATTGTTGGGATAGGACCGGAGGATTCCACTGAGACACATTGACGGAGGGTCTTATTTGAGTATAGCCATGAGAGGCTAATGGGATGTGTATGGTATTTTGGGGATCTCACTAAGCTTTTTGCTTACCGTGTTATGTGATATGTGTTTCAGGTACTTCTTAAAGATCACGGGAAGGCGCCGGTTTGATTGTACACACGAGATGGAGTTATGTTTATGAGGATCCTGGATTTTATTCAAACAATTAAGAACATGTGTTTTAATAATTTCACATTTTGGGGATTTGTGATATGTGTTGATGTGTTTTATGTGAATTTAAAACGAAAAATTTGTATGAAAAATTACGGTGTTACACATTAAAAGGAGGTGGAACACTTTTATACCCTTGACCCTTAGTCTAATTATCTTTAAATTTTAGTTGGTTTTCAATCATTGATGCAACTACCTACTTGACACATCAAACTTTTTAAAGTTAAATTCAGCATTTTCAAACTTATTTTTCAAAGTTTCAAGCTCGGCAGTTAATTTCAGCGTAGTTTTAATTTTTATATTTATTACTATATTCTTCTTGAAGTTTTCGAAAATCCTTTGTTTTGGCCTCTAGTTGTTCTTTCAATGGTTTTTGGGCCTTCCTAAGAGTATATCCTTCATATTTAAGGTCCTCAACTTCCCTTTTTAGCAAATCATGTTGTTCACGATAAAGTTTGATTGTTGATTTTTCCTTCACAAGATTGAGAACATGAAACTTCATTGACTTTGGTGTTTGAGGAACTCATTGTTTACCAAAAATGCCCTTTGACTATAAACCTCAAAAGTCAACCTTAAAAGTCAAATTTAAAAAGTCAAACTTAAAAGTCAAACAGAAAAGCCAAACGTGAAAACTTGAAAGGTTAAACGAGAAAGTCAAAGTTTAAAGTCAAAGGTCAAACTTGAAAGTCAAAGTCAATTTTTAGGTCAAAAGTCAAATTAGGAAGTAAAAAAATTAAAAGTCAAAGCTTTGGGTTGAAAACGAAACTTCAAAATTCGAAAAATTGATTTTTGGGCCAAAAATGTCAAAAATCCGAAAATAGAACCGAAATCGCGAGGCTCCTTGGTCAAGATGGACTGCTGACCGAGAACAAGCTTCTAACCAAGAACTCGCTTGGACCGAGAATGGCTGCTGACCGCAAACTCCTGCGCACCAAAAACCTTCCGAGGCCAAACACGTGCGAGACCGAAATCGTCCGAAGCCAGCTCCACCGCAAACCGCTTCGGACACGCTCCACCGAGAACCCTCGTTTTCGGCTGTAAACGAGCTTCGGACCGAGAACCAGCAGACCGAATACGAGTTTCCGGCCGAAAACACTTCAGAAATGCTTAGCTGAGTGCGAAAATGGCCGCTGGAGCTCACAAATTTACGTCAAAAAACACGATTTTTCACCTTTTTAGCTCCAAAACTCGATCAAAAAGTCATTTTTATGAAGAACACGAATAACAAACCCCCAATATTTCTTCAAAGATTAATTAAAAATGCCAAACTCTTCAATACAAAGTCCAAAAACGTTCAAGATCATGCCAATTTAATTGATACAATCCAAGCTCTGATACCAACTGTAAGTCCCAAAATTCGCTTGACGTATCAATCCGATCCACTTGATGGTGCGGAATCCCAATCAAGTGGATGATGCAAGATAGAATGGAGAAGAAGAAAAAGAACTAGATGAATCTTGTATGTTTCAATGATTAGAATGAAGAACACTACACAAGATCCAAAAACACACACTAGTTCTTTCTCACTTTCTCTCTCTAGAATATGCTCCTCTCAACAATGGCTTCCCTTTTTACTATATGGTCCCCCTTTTTCTCTCACTCCCAACCGAAAACGCCCCTCCCTTTTTCTAACCCCTAAAACATTCCCCCTGCACCCTATTTATACCTATGGACTAAAACCCAAGGCCCAAACCGAAAACACATGAGCTTTCGGTCCAAGCTACAATTAAACACAAGATGGTTTTCGGTCCTAGACCGAAAACTACAAATGCTTAGAAAAGAAAAGTATAAACCATATTTTTGACCCAACACGGTCCGAAGCTAGCCACGATGCAACATCCGAAGAACGACACGCAATAGTACGAACGTGCACCGTAAGAGGGTACGCCCCGCGTACCTCCGCAGGTATGCCCCGCGTAACCGAGGCTTCGGCCCTATAAAAGGGGTGCGAGGCCAACCATATTTCTGTTGCGATTTGTATACTACAACATTCTATGGTGCACATACAACCCAAAAAGTTTTGGATCTATGTTTTCTCTAGTAATACATGCAATATTGTTTCCAAAGCTTTAAGCCTACAACTAGCATAAACATTATAGAAATGTGTAGTAGAATTACCTCTTTGTTGTAGCTTATAGTTTTGGCCTTTAAGAACTTAGCACCAATAGTATGAATTCCTCAAATGGAATCACAACACACCTAGGAAAAAGGTGGCTCTTGAAAGAGAATCTTCTTGCACTAAAAACACCTCCTTGAATTCCAGGAACACACTAGTGGCGTTTTTAGGCTATGGAGCAACATATTTATATGTAGGATTCCAAGGTTCATGGGTTAACCCTAATCCATACCCATGGGTTTGTGATCCATGGTTAATGTGGCTCAACTCTTTATGTATACATACATAAACTTAGTCCAACATGGATCATAAACCCAACACATATAAATATAACTAATTTACACAATTAGTCCCCATTGATTTAATTAGTCTCTTTTGATCACTAAATTAATTTCAAACTAATTCTTGATTAATACTAATTAAATCATATGATTTCATATTGATATATTAGAACTTATAATATATTAATAAATCATAAATAACCTCTTCTCAAAAGTCCATCCTAACAAATTGTCCTGACGATATGCAACCCAAATTGACCATGCTACTCTCGGGTCAAGTACATACCAATTATAGTTATGGGCTTAGACACCGTATCCAACAGTCTCCCACTTGGATAAGTCTAATAACTATTATTGCAAGTACGACTTCAAAACCCGACTAGCAATCATAGCTCTTAAAAGCCGCTGTCGAACTCTGACCTAGTCAATGACGCGTCCATTAGATAAGGGATCATATATTCCTCCATTCTAGATATCATATGGACTAAGACATGGATTATAATCATTCTCTCTGTACATCTGTTGTTTCCCGATTTCCGATTTATGACGAATGACTAATTGAACAAATCAAATCAATCCAGGCTCGAACGAACGCTTAGGGTTGTCATTGCTAAATCATCGAGGGGCCCACAGATATCGCTTTTATCCATTTAAGGGAAAAAGTAATTGATAAACATCGACTCATATTATTTCTCTATTTACTCATCAAATCACACACAATGATGCACTTTATAACACCAAGTTACTGGTGCGTTTTCACATCATCAATGTGCAACCGACTTGTAAAGTGCAACTCATATCTCTTAGTTTCAAGAATATAAGATATTAAGGACCGAATTGGTGGACCAAATTTAGACCTAATAATGTGAAGGTTGGTCTTAGATCCTAATGGGGTTATTTGTGGGTTTGGCTTAGTGATAGAATCCGGAGTGCAGCAGCAGCATTTATAGGATATGTTTGCCATCTGAAGTGAGTCTTCTCACTATACCTATCTGTGTTGTAATTTGTGTGTGACCGGAGGGTCTTATTCTTGTTGATGACCGGAGGGTCTTATTTACACTATTGACCAGAGGGTCTTCGTATATTATTGACCGGAGGATCACTGTACATTGTAGATCGGAGGGTCTTAGTACATTATGGACCAGAGGGTCTTGTTTGTTTATAATGTGATATGTAATATCGTGCATACCGTCTTTGCGATTTATGTTGTTATAGTAATCTGTGTAAATATTGATCGTACGTGCATATACTCAGGTATGTGATAGCATGCATTCTGTTTTGTGATTTATGTCATTTACTATCTTGTGTATACTGTCTTTGTGATTTACGTCCTATACTATCTTGTGCATTGTTGGGATAGGACCGGAGGGTTCCACTGAGACACATTGACGGGGGGTCTTATTTGAGTATATCCATGAGAGGCTAATAGGATGTGTATGGTATTTCGGGGATCTCACTAAGCTTCGTCCTTACCGTGTTATGTGTTATGTGTTTCAGGTACTTCTCAAAGACAGTTTTCTAATCTTACACAGATTTAATGACTAACTTCCACCTATGGAAACATTTCCATATTCCCATTTTGACTATCACTTCTGAACAAGAGTTGCCTCTTTTCAGAATATGTCAATATGGTCCTTCCAAAATTAACACCATACTTCTAATTGTCCATGAGCAACCAATCTTTGGTAAACCTCAGATTGTCCTTGACAATTACTTAATCATTTTAGTCATATCCGGTTCTATTCTTTTTTCCCTCTTAATGCCCGAGGCATTTGGAAAATTTAGAACGGATGAATATTATAGCTCATATAATCAATCCTATATCTGAAGCATATGGGACATGATACATGATGTCTCACATAAAGACATGATACTTGACCAGTCTTTACTATAATATTTCTATTTGCCATGTTGTCACAATTCGGACTATGAAAAGGGATGTCGTAATCATAATCGAATTTGAGAATGCAATTAACATTTCCATATATAGAATTTCCCTATGTTGAACCATTCTAACATAACATTCATATATATACTTGACTAAATTTGATTAAAATCTCAATCTAAGCTTTTAGAATTGGAATGAAGTATAATTTCCTCTCCCTTAATTATAGCAAAATAACTTTTCAAACCCTGCAACTTTGCAAATTTGAAACTTTTGATTTATATAATTAACATTGCTAACTTGCAACACTTAACATAATAATCATGCTCCCACTAACATGATAATTATATCCATATAATGTAACGCCCGCAGATCCGGGCTAGTCAATTTAGAGATAATAGGGGTCGAAAACGAATTTTAGACAAAAGATTATTTAGAATAAATAATCTTAACCAAGTTGTAGAATATGTCTCAAGGGTTCCGTACATATGAAGAACGCTGAAATCCGAGTTATAACGAAGAAGTTATGGCCCGTCGAAGTTTTACGGCAAAACCGGCACGGCACCGGGAGACGTAAATAGTGAATTTTTGATAAAGGACTTTTTAACCTTAGAAATCTAAACAAAAGTTGTAGTATACGTTAAACTGAGAACATACAAAAAAAAAAGAACGCCCAAATCTGACTTCGTATGAGGAAGTTACGAATTTTCTAAGATTTGGCATAGAAGTGCACGACCCGAAACTCGAATTTTAGATCGAGCGGTTTTTGGCCTACGCGACCTAAAGGATAATTGAAGATCTCATTAATAGGAACTCAACGGTAAAAAGACAGACAAAAACGGAGTCCGTATGTAGAAGTTATGAATTTTACGCGGACGTTTAACAGTATAATCTCCTCGTACTGTTAAATTTAAGATCGATCGAGAATTAGCCGACGGAGTCAAAATGAAAGTTGTAGATCTTATTTTTACCTACGCGTGGATATAAAGAACGTCAAAAACGGAGGTCGTATGTGAAAGTTACGGATTTTAGAAGTCAGAAGTGTGATGTGCAAAAATGGGTGATGTGGCACAATCTTGGCCATTGCTTTCTCTCCAAGTCTTGCCACTAGATGGTGACATGTGGCACCAAGTTCAGCCATTTTTCACCCTATAAATAGAACCTCTCCCACCCTCATTTTCTTCACACCTTTCCCATTCTTTCTTCTCTTTACTCTCTCTCTAGAACCTCTCTCTAGCCCCGAAACCCTTCGAAAAGCCTAGGGAACCTCCCTAGCACGAGGCGGAAGCCCCGGAGTGCTCGACGGCTCCGAGAAGAAGAGCTTTTCGGCTCGGGAACGCTGCTCCAAGCAAAGCCCGGTTTTCTATAAAACCCGTTGTAAGTGAGCTACGCCTACGCTATTTTTAATATATCGTTTATTTAATTATAGTAGCGTTATTAGGAACTTATAATAAGTACTTGGGCTATTATTATGGGTTATATAAGTATTGTTTAACGCTTATATAATAGTAATAATAGCTAGACTATTAATTAGTCTCTGCGAATAATAGACTAAACTCTAGTGGTAATAATACTAGGTTTCGTCGAAGGAAATTATTTTTAAGAAGCGAAGCGCTGTCTGAGTTCGGATTCACCACCTTTTTCAAGTGAGTGCATGGTCCCTTTCATCTTACACATAGATATGAAGTATTTTATATAAATTACGTGCTATGTGTGCATATTATCTGAATACTTGTTGTCTATGATGGATGAATGATTTTATACATGTTTTAAATGATTTAAATATATATTTATTTTATATCTACAAATATGTTGGGATAAAACATGGGTAGATGAAATAGTTGGTGTGTGATGAAATAAAATGATGAGAGATAGGTGATGATAGGAAGGTGATTAGGTGATGAATAGGTGATGATGAATCGGTGATGTAGGATGAAAGATACTATAACCTTGTCCGGCAATTTGGAGATGTAGTCATCTCCTAGGGTATAGATGGCGACCACGGACTATTCTAGACAACCCGTGGAAACACCAGCAGACTTATAACCTGTAGGTGACGAATTACGAGTTCAGGCGATGTTATGACTGCGTATTCATGTG
The DNA here is from genome assembly GCF_052849685.1 of Lactuca virosa. Taxonomy (NCBI): domain Eukaryota; kingdom Viridiplantae; phylum Streptophyta; class Magnoliopsida; order Asterales; family Asteraceae; genus Lactuca; species Lactuca virosa. Next base: position 198,665,853 of record NC_136426.1, read on the forward strand.
ATGATACTCTAACCCTTACTATGAATTACAAGTTCAGGCGATGTCGTAACTACGTATTCATGCCTTAGGAACGAACATATAAGGAAATGTGATGTAAGGAGATGCGAGGTAAATACGACATAGGAGATGACCCTTAAGATAATTCTTTAGGGAATATTAAATGAAGAAAATGGGGATGGGTAATTGGGTTGATTGTTTGATTGTTTAAACATAATAATTATATTATTGTGGGTTGAAAAACTCATGTACTCACCAGGTTTCCCAACCTGACCCACTCAAGCTTATTTGTATCACAGGTGTCGATATGAAGCTACTTTAAACTGAGAGATTTAAAAGAGATGTAGATCACTAGTGTAAATGAATGTAAGTTCTGTTTATGCTTATGTTTCTGTATTGACGATGACATCCCAATGTTTTGAAAATCAATGAAATACATTTCTTCGGAAATGATTTGATAACGTATTTATCATGTTTTTCTGGGAACAAATTCCACAACATTTTTATTAAAAGAGGTACTCTGATTTTTATAAAGCATAAACAAAATCGGTCTTTTCTGGCCGTGAAAATGGGGATGTCACATATAAGCATAACACTTATGCTCCCACTAGCTTTGACATGTATCCAGAAATCAGATGGACTTCTAGAAATCAATACTTATTGACTTTCTTACCAAATTTCTGATTTCTGATACGAGATGCTTCGATAAAACTTTATCTAAGCTTCTTAAACTCATACACCTTTCTTTAGATAGCTCACATGTGTGTCTAAACAATTTTAGAACTATGAAGAGGGATGCCGTAATCATAGTCTTAAATGTTTAGACCTTTGCCATTGCTCCCAATTCGAACTATGAAGAGGGATGCCGCAATCATAATCGAATTTGGGAAATGCAAGTATCACAATTGCTAACTATTTAAAATCTACTTAGTGAAAGCGTTTCCTCACCATCATTTTCATGAATCGGAGAGAAACCTTATGACACTTAGATTTTTATGGTGTATATGTTCCTATCCATGTGAATTTGTCAAAACCATAATCACAAGACAAGGTTAGTGACAAATCCAAACTCATATGGACTGAACTTGTTCAATCTGAATTTTTTGCCACTTGGTAGCATAATGCCTACCATTTCTTCCGAGTTGCTATGCAAACAATTGAGAACTCATAGAACTCACAAGCATAGTCAACTTTAACTGGAATAGGCACAGAAACAAGAATACGTCAACACGATAGGTTCCAAACCTCAAGTCGTGTGCTAGTGATAAACAATAGGTTTTATTCTTGATTAGTTCTTGAAACCTTTTCAAGATCTTTAAGACTCCCACTAACCTCTTCACATATAAGATTCTCTTTGTCAAGAACCATTCCTTGACAAAACAAATATTCAAGAGTAAGTGCGGATTCTTATCAAGATAAACACTTCACACAATTGGTCTTAGTTGGTCTTTGTTTTATCCAAAACTATAACACCCATAAAATTCAAGCCAATTTAAAACTTTTTAAACAAATCAAAACCTATTAGTCATTACAAAATGTTTTAAAAATAGTTTCATATCAGAGTATCCCAGAACCATAAGTCCAAAACACGAGGATGTGTACGATCACGCCTTCGCCTTGCCGAGACATCTGAAGCACCTGAAACAATAAACTGAAACCGTAAGCACAAAGCTTAGTGAGTTCCCCCAAAATACCAACACCATACAAATATAACTATATCATATAACAAATACAGAACAACATGCATCATGAGCATTAAGCGTGACTGGACCGCCTCGCAGGGCCTACAGCCTACCTGGACCGTTCCCGAGCCTTCGGCATGACTGGACCGCCTCGCAGGGCCTACAGCCTATCTGTACCGCTCGCCGGGCCTTCGGTCTGACTGAATCCCTTTGCAGGGCCTTCAATTTATCCGGACCTCCCTAGGTATGTTGGCCTTCAGCAAAAAGCAGGACCGCCTCAACCCAACCCCAAATCAACAAACATGTGCACATAAATATCATACGCTAGCATATATAACAGTCAACTGATCTAACAGATCAAAAACCATAACGACATCCTATAATCAGGATACAAATCTAACCGATCAATAACATAGCAACCATCCTATAATCAGGATACCGATCTAACAGATCATTAACATAGCATAATCCTATAAACCAGGATACCGACCTACCAGGTCACTAAGCATGTAACGACGTAAATTTTCAAACAATTTTTCATTTTTCAAACATAACATATCTCATATAGATCATCTCAAAACTCAAGTGTATCAAATGTTATCACGGTAAAACATATCCCAGAATCTCAAATACAAAATCCTCTGTCAGTGTGTACAAATCATGTCGGCGCCTTCCCGCGATCCTCGCTAGTACCTGAAACACAAATCACATAACATGGTAAGCATAAATGCTTAGTGAGTTTCCCAAAATACCACATTCACGTATTAGCCTCTCGAGGCTATAGCATCGCATGACCTTCCGGTCAATGTGTCTCAGTGGGACCTTCCGGCCCCACAACTCTAGCAGACCTTCCGGCCCTACCATGTCGTGCCTTCCGGCCCCAACTCTGTTTGCCTTCCAGCCCAATTCATTCAGCATATACATATCACAATAAACATCTCACATAAGTCACATAACTCATACATAAGACCTTCCGGTCACACATAGTTACCATTGTAGGTAAAGTATAGTGAGAAGACTCACCTCGTATGAAGTCTAGTAAACTCTCGTGCTCGATATCCCCGACCTAGCCTCCGCCTATCAAAATGATAATATCTCTAATCAATACTCTCCTCATGTTCTCTAAATAATGGGTAGAAGACCATTCTACCCCTCCATGGCCTTTCTTGAATCAGTTTGACCAAACCCCCAAGGTCAACTGAAGTCAACTCCAGTCAACGGTCCAACTTTGACCAGACTCGTCGAGTGCACTTGCGTGACTCGGCGAGTCCATGCGTGTCCTCTGAATCCTCCTAAGGCCTCACTCGACTCGTCGAGTTAACCTTTCACTCGATGGGTTACCATTGATCACGAATCGTGGGGCAACCCGATCCGACTCGTCGAGTCCTCTTATGGACTCGACGAGTTTCCTCCATGGCAACACTCATTTGACCTTCTGAGGTCAGATATGTCCCTCTAACTTATAGATCTGGCCTTCTAGCACCCAAAGGTCACGTAAAGGTTCAATCTTTATGTCCATGCACCACACATCAAGCTCTATTTGATGAAATAGCTCTTAAAATGACAACCTAGACTCAAAACTCCAAAGGGACTACATAAAGCTTGATGATTGGGACTCTTTTGACCTCTCAAGGTCCAGATCTATTGTCTATTCCTCAATGGGACTCCACATGCTCCAATTTCCAACTAAAGAAGGGGGTAAAGAAACCCTATATTCATGGGATCTACTATATACACGAAAATAGGCATGGATCCATACCTCAAACAGCAACCTTTGAAGAAGTGATAGTAGATTTGAGCTCCTCAATCAGCCTAGCTTGAATCCCATCCTTCCTTCTTGCAAGAATGCACTAATAGTGATGTAATTAGCTCCTTCCCTCACTCTCTATGCTCTCTGGTTTGATAGGGTCTCTCAGGTGTGTGTGTGTGGCCGCCAATGAAGGCTATAAGGACCCTTAAATAGGGCACAGGCCCAAATATTTAGGGTTTCTGTCCACAGCGCGGACTCGTCGAGTCGACTCTCCGACTCGTCGAGTCCATTCATTAATCCGAGTCATCAGTCGCGATCCTACTCGACGAGTTTAGGCGTCAACTCGTTGAGTCCCTCTTCTCATTTCAAAAACAAATATCTAAATTATGATACCTGGAAATCCGGATGTTACAAAGCATATCACCATCCTAATTACTAGGATGTAAATCTTTAAGCATGTCATGCAATAAACCCGGATACAAATCCGATAAGGGCCGGCATTGGTGCTTTAGACCCTGTTGATATAGTGAGGGGAACTCCATTTGCTGAAGTCCCGCAGGTAAAACTCCATTTGCTGGTTGACAGCTTTCCGAACTGTTAATATCAAACAGTACCCAATTAATAATTCGTTCCAAGCCCAAAGTCCAACTCACACACCAAAGGCCGAAAAGTCAAGTAATGGGCCAAAGCCCAACATATGGCCCAATTTTCAAAATTGGGCCCAGACCTCTACATGGTCTTTCCTTAAGGCCCACCCAATTATTCTAGTCCAAACTCTTTGTATTTCCATGGCCCAATACCACATAATCATAAAGGTCGAATTATGGCCCAATTTTCCTAATTGGGCCCAAGACTCTTACATGGGCCTTATCCTAAAACCCATATAATTATTTAGTCCATTTACTTATTCTTGGAAAGCCCATTAATAGTCCAATCGCCAAAGCCCAATAGAGAAGGCCCAACACAAAGCCCAAGTGAAATTAGGGTTTCACATAAAATGACAATTAAGGTTTAGTGTTTCTCACTTAAACCATTAAGGACTTAATCCATTAAGTCCATCGCTCTACTAGATAAATCATATGGTGTAGTTAGGCTTAATACACAATCCAATCCCAATGGCCCAAAAGTGGGTCCCGATAGGTCCGCGCCCATAATTCCAATATTAGGGTTTTCTAAACCCTAATTAGGGTTTCCATCCCATATTAGCCCAATAGGCCCAATAGCTAGGTCCTTTTACCAATTAGGGTTTATTATGCCCAGTATGATTTCACTAGGCCCATTAGGGTTTCACTAAGCCCATTAGGGTTTCACTAAGCCCAATAGTCACATGCTTAAGCTTTTAGGTCCATTAAGCTTTATTGGGCCCATTAGGGCTTACAAGGCCCATTAGGGTTTTAGTCCCTTGTCCAAACATCCCAAACTAGTCACTATCCAACAAGGCACACCGCCACCCGACACGGCGGCCGGTGGCGGCAGGAGGCGGTAGCCACCACCCTACGGTGGTGGTTCGAGATTTCTATTTTTATTTTGGCACCATTACAATGTACAACTCGATAATACCCATATACACACACTAATAATAACACACACGCACACACACACAGCCACCTTGTGGTGGCCAGCGACGGCAGATGGTGGCAGCCACCACCTCACGATGGTGGTGGTGACCTTTCCTTGATTTTTTTCTGGCCAAGTCAGACACAACTCAAACTCAACGGAAATGCACACACCCACACTATAATCTTGCAACCGGATCCAGCCATCGATCTAGCGGCGTACGACAGCGGTAGTGTACTCACGAGTGGCGGCAGGAGCCACAACGGTTGTTTATGGCGGCGTTGCAGCAACGAACCGGAGAAAATGAAGGTTTCGCGATGTCACAGCCACGTTCTAGCTCTTTCTGGCTTCTCCCAGCGTCCTCAGCGTTCCTTCCGTCGCTTCACGCTCTTCACCGTTAGCGGATGCAACAGTGGCATCACTATGACGACTTCAATGTAACAGTGAAAGGGTCCTGCCATTCACGGCCCTCCCGTCGGTGTTCGGGGTTCTCGGCTTCTCTGACGCCAAGAACAACTCGTAGCAACAACCTAAGCACCGATTCGCGGCGGTGGTCGTGACTGTGGCCAAACACCGAACCCATGGAGAAGGAGGCGGTAACCGACGGAGATGAAGAGGGGGAGAGGTGGGCGACTCCCACCGGAAACAGCAGCATCAGTCCCCGATCTTGAAGCTCCCGGCCATCCATGCGTTGCACCGTCGACCCCGACTTCACCGGCGAGAGAAAAGACCACCGTTCGTGAAATGTGATGGAGATGGCGGCTGAGAAAACTTCGAATGGGTGCTGGCGGCTGGAAAAGAGAATTAGGGTTAGGGTTTACCTGTGGTGTTGGGGTTATATACCCGGATCCCTTAAGATCTATCCCATAATCGCATAAATTGTCCCTCCTTCCATTATTCTTTCCAAATAACATCCGAAATTTACGATCTAGGCCCTCCAGCCAGAAATCATTTCAAAATAAATCCCATATTTACCTTTTTAGCCCCCGGCACTCAAAACTCTTACAAATTGAGACCGAAATTTACCATTTTAACCCTTGCTTCCATAACCTATCCATTTTAAGTCCCAATAATTTACCGAGTGGTCCCTCTCTTCATAAATATTTACCCAACCAATCCAGAACTTACATTTTTAACCCCCAACTTCTAAAATTGCAACCTTTGGCTCCCGAAAACCAACACCTTGCTATATAATTATTGAGTTTAGGGCTATTATATAATCATTAATTTACTTATTTATTAAATAAATAAACGGGGTGTTACAACTCTCCCCCGCTTAAATTAGATTTCATCCTCGAAATTATTCCTTACCATATCTTACGCCCCATACCATTCGAGTAATATGGTCACCATCCTAGGTACAGCCTAGCCTTCCCAGGGTAGTTGTGCCCAATCTTCGTAAGGTCCTAAAATCCGCTAGTGAACGAATTCCTCGTAATAAGTTCACATTTACTCCGTCGGAAATATGTTGTCTTGAGATGGTCTGATCCCTGATAGACCACTCATACTGAATCATTATTGTCGAATCTAATATGTTTATCCCTCAACTAACTATTTAACTTCTGATAACTCGAGGTTCCCACTATAAAACAGGATCACAAACCTAATTATATATGCATATCACTTGTACCTGGCCAAGGCTCAGATACTCCTGCTGTGAGTGACTTGTCACTCCTCAAATCATCTAGCTATTCCGTCCGTACTCGCAATCTGAAGCACAAATTCTAACACTGCCCAAACGCTGAAACTGCTCGAACACTGAACTGCCTGAAGCAGTATGCTTCTACATAGTTGCTTCCCAAAATCTATCGAGACCTCCCTGGTCTTAATTCATCTGTCAGTCGTCTGAAATACCAGGTTCCAGCCCGATCGCTGAGCTAAAAGGGCTCTCACATAGTCGTCTCACACGACTCATGAACGAAATCCTTCTCTGGAACTAGTTACCACTAGTTATCATGCCAATGCAACTCTTACAACCTCCTGATCCAACCGATCGGATCCACGCGTCGAATCCCGATGTTACCGAATCCAAGGATAAAAATGATTGTTACCCGACCATTGGTAGCCTAATATCCAAATGACCTTACGCATTCGATTACTTCCCTGATCTCATAATTGTAGGGGCAGTCCTACAGTCTTATCACTGGCTCAACCTGATCTAATCCTTCTGGGTAATTCCGAAATCCAATCCGTGGATTTCCATATCCTCAATATTGCACCCGAACTGGTGCGTACTACTGTCCCTTTCACGATCTATAAACGTGCTCATGCTATCTACCAATCTAGTGGATGCTACGGCTACACCCGCAGTCTTACAACACTCTATCACTATCTGCCAACCCTTGTGAATGCTACGGCTACACCCGCAGACTTACAACACTTCCCACACTACCTGACCGCTAGTGAATGCTACGGCTACACCCACAGTCTTACATCACTTTCCATACTATCTGATCACTAATGAATGCTACGACTACCCCCGTAGTCTTACAACACTTTCCATATTGTCTGATCGCTAGTGAATGCTACGACTACCCCCGTAGTCTTACAACACTTTCCATACTGGTCGAGCACGCACTCAACCTAACACACAATTAAACTTAATTAATGACTAGAATCCCAACCTGTTTTCCCCAAGTTCTGCTATCAAGCATCGAGAAGACGCGATTCACATGCTGGGGAGTTTTACCGAACTCCCAACTCACACAACCCTCAAACCAAGCAGCCACTTAGGTTGTCTTCCTTCATGACAATGATGCGAAACTTATCCTATTTCCAAAACTGATCTTGCCTCTATATCATGGGACAATTCTCCCCCACTTAGATTCGACTAAGTCTTCACAATACATGAAAATTGGAGAATTTCCAATCTTTCTCACTACCAACGATCGATCCAAATACAACCAACTCTTACCAATTAGTGCTCCATTACCAGCCAATCCCCAGTGATCACACACTTCTAAGGACTAGTTGAGCACTTCCTAAATCCCAGGGAAACCAACAGTCCCTAACGCTCAAATGATCCCACACCCAAATCTTGAAGTCCAAAGGTAGATGTTCCAACTAATGTCTCAACAACGAGCTACTTCCGTTGGCGCTTTCCTCCGCCAATCAATAACTACTACTAAAACCACTGAATCCTGACAATGCTAAATAACCATCCTGTGAGACCATGTCCGCAGACCTCCCATGTAATACCTTCTTCCCAAAATGATCCAACAGATCTCCCGCTCTCGGCTCTAGAAATCATATCATTCAGGGTCTCGCACCCTGACTCCTTCACCAGCTCGATCATCCATAGCTGAATTGCAGCAGCTGAAACAACCTCTTCCCTAAACCGACTACAACTACTCCCAAGACATAATCTCCAATCCCCAAAAGTTCAATAGATCACACAAACAATCCTTACCGTCCGATGCAAGAGATCCAAGGCGAATCGTATCTCACAAGATACTTATGCCACATCGACCCACCCGCGCTGAAATACTGTCGCCAACCCTTGCGACTAGCTGACCTCGAGCTGGAATATAACCTGATCCTGGGGTCACAAGCCTGCTCAATCCTTCGAGCACGTAAACTGTAAGGGCACAATCCTTGCCCTAGAAAGCGACATTCCAATCCTATTAATTTACCATTCTACTTCTAGCTGCAAAACTCCAGCTGATCATAATCATCACTCCTCTTCCGAAGTCCCCGCACTCGAATTTCAGCCTCGAACAAAACCCCCGAAGCCTCAAACCAAAAACTCCTATGCCAGCATCTCCCGCTCAACTCGGGGAATGAGTACAGAACATCTCCCTGATCACAAATAACTGTAGCCCTCTGCTCATTAGAATAGGCACCAGTAACAAATCCCGGTACTGGAAAGCTCGACCAGCTCCTCTCCCTGCCGTTGTTACAGCTGTTGAAGCTACAGCGGCAGCCGTCTCAGCAATGGCTGCATGGCGCTCGACAAAATACTCAACCATGGCGGTCTTGAAAGACCCAATCATCTCCTGAATCTGTCCCCGAACGATCTCGATCACCTCCTCCCGGATAATCTCCCTAACATAATCCTCTGACAAAACTGGCCTATCCTGGCTGCCAGCTCTCGATCCTGATCCGGATCCGGTCCCAAAACGTCTCGAATAAACCATACCATAATAGGGAACCAACTTCCAACTAAACCCCAGGGGTTGTGACTTCCTTGCTACGCGTATGGGTCATGTGCTTCCAGTTACGGGCCCATACTACCTTCCATATCTACCCATATTTGTCTCAAGTATCACCACAACACCCTAACAATAAACATAAACATAACGAGCGCTCGACCCTCACTCCTAGAGGAATGCTAAATATCTCATAACTGGCCTACTGGTCCTACACAACCCACCCATCCATGAAACTTCCACCAACCCTGTAGCACTAGTGTATGCTAGCCATACATAACGTTGGACCCTATAGACTTCCGAATATCCAATCTAACCCTAAGCCCTAATCAATAAGAACAGAACATAAGGCCAAATCAAACATTCTTGGGCTATAAGATCTTAGTTATGTACAGCCGTGATGCATACACTAAACAACTACAGTAATGATGTTAATCTTATATAAGGAAACCCTAGGCTAGCAGGCATCATGTAATCAGGCAATTCTATCATGCAATTCCTGAAGATCCCTAGCCTAGTATTAGCATGTTGTTCTAACATATCACAATATCAAATATCAGTATGGTATTTTAGGGTCTATTTACTGGCTCCGGCTGATCGTACACTTCGCATCCTCTTTTACTTATTTTGAAAATCATTTAAAATCATTTCGATAATCGTTCCTTGATTTGAGTCTGGATTCATACGAGTGTTCCTCCAATTCACTCAAACCAAGGCTCTGATACCAACTTGTAACACCCATAAAATTCAAGCCAATTTAAAACTTTTTAAACAAATCAAAACCCATTAGTCATTACAAAATGTTTTCAAAATAGTTTCATATCAGAGTATCCCACAACCATAAGTCCAAAACACGAGGATGTGTACGATCACGCCTTCGCCTTGCCGAGACATCTGAAGCACCTGAAACCATAAACTGAAACCGTAAGCACAAAGCTTAGTGAGTCCCCCAAAATACCAACACCATACAAATATAACCATATCATATAACAAATACAGAACAACATGCATCATGAGCATTCAGCGTGACTGGACCGCCTCGTAGGGCCTACAGCCTATATGGACCGTTCCCGAGCCTTCGGCATGACTGGACCGCCTCGCAGGGCCTACAGCCTCTCCGGACCGCTCGTCGGGCCTTCGGTCTAACTGAATCCCTTTGCAGGGACTTCAATTTACCCGAACCTCCATGGGTATGTTGGCCTTCAACACAAAGCAGGACCGCCTCAACCCAACCCCAAATCAACAAACATGTGCACATAAATATCATACGCAAGCATATATATAACAGTCAACCGATCTAACAGATCAAAAACCATAACGACATCCTATAATCAGGATACAGATCTAACCGATCAATAACATAGCAACCATCCTATAATCAGGATACCGATCTAACAGATCACTAACATAGCATAATCCTATAAACCAGGATACCGACCTACCAGGTCACTAAGCATATCACCATCCTAATTACCAGGATGTAAATCATTAAGCATGTCATGCAATATACCCGGATACAAATCCGATAAGGGTCGGCATTGGTGCCTTAGACCCTTTTGATATAGTGAAGGGAACTCACCTGGCACTGCTGAAGTCCCACAGGTAAAACTCCAGTTGCTGGTTGACAGCTTCCCGAACTTTCAACATCAAACAATACCCAATTAATAATTGGTTCGAAGCCCAAAGTCCAAGTCACACACCAAAGGCCGAAAAGTCAAGTAATGGGCCAAAGCCCAATATATGGCCCAATTTTCCAAATTGGGCCCAGACCTCTACATGGTCTTTCCTTAAGGCCCACCCAATTATTCTAGTCCAAACTCTTTGTATTTCCATGGCCCAATACCACATAATCATAAAGGTCCAATTATGGCCCAATTTTCCTAATTGGGCCCAAGACTCTTACATGGGCCTTATCCTAAAACCCATATAATTATTTAGTCCATTTACTTATTCTTGGAAAGCCCATTAATAGTCCAATCGCCAAAGCCCAATAGAGAAGGCCCAACACAAAGCCCAAGTGAAATTAGGGTTTCACATAAAATGACAATTAAGGTTTAGTGTTTCTCACTTAAACCATTAAGGACTTAATCCATTAAGTCCATCGCTCTACTAGATAAATCATATGGTGTAGTTAGGCTTAATACACAATCCAATCCCAATGGCCCAAAAGTGGGTCCCGATAGGTCCGCGCCCATCATTCCAATATTAGGGTTTTCTAAACCCTAATTAGGGTTTCCATCCCATATTAGCCCAATAGGCCCAATAGCTAGGTCCTTTGACCAATTAGGGTTTATTATGCCCAGTATGATTTCACTAGTCCCATTAGGGTTTCACTAAGCCCATTAGGGTTTCACTAAGCCTAATAGTCACATGCTTAAGCTTTTAGGTCCATTAAGCTTTATTGGGCCCATTAGGGCTTACAAGGCCCATTAGGGTTTTATTCCCTTGTCCAAACATCCCAAACTAGTCACTATCCAACAAGGCACACCGCCACCCGACACGGCGGCCGGTAGCGGCAGGAGGCGGTAGCTACCACCCTACGGTGGTGGTTCGAGATTTCTATTTTTATTTTGGCACCATTACAATGTACAACTCGATAATACCCCCACACACACACTAATAATAACACACATGCACACACACAGCCACCTTGTGATGGCTGACGAGGGCATATGGTGGCAGCCACCACCTCACGATGGTGGTGGTGGCCTTTCCTTGATTTTTTTCCGGCCAAGTCACACACACAACTCAAACTCAACGGAAATGCACACGCCCACACTATAATCTTGCAACCGGATCCAGCCATCGATCTAGCGGTGTACGGCAGTGGTAGTTGTCACACCCCAAAACCGGAACGGCGGAAACGTTCTGCGGTGGAGGACGTCATGTCAAGTATCACAACACATGCAGTATAGTAATCAAAGTACAACAACCATTGCATTAATAGTATAAATTTTTACATAGGTTACATTTAGCAACAACATCAAAATAGATATAGAAAATAACATAAGATGCAGCTCGGTACAAGGCTGACTTCGCAAAAGCTCCCGGAGTGTACCTGTCTACTGACGACCTGAGAATACAAGTTATTTTGAAAGAGAGGATCAGCATTTGAATGTTGGTGAGTTCATAAGTATTTAAATGACATTGATATAAATACATGGTTTTCCTTAAAATAATTTCATTAGATGATGGTGATAAGCGCTTATAAAGTATTTAAATTCCTTCCAGAAAATCCTATATTTTCTAAAAGCAGTCTTCTACCAAGACCCAACTGTTTCGTGTTTAAAAGAATGAATTCCTTTACTAAAAGCGGTCTTCTACCAAGACCCGACTGTTTCGTATTTAAAGAGCTTTTTACCAAATGTTACTATCATTATCATAATATAGTTTTACATTATCGTTTTATATCAAAAACGTTCTAAGTTTAATGTATTAAGGAAAATATTACAGTACCGTAGTTTTATATGTAGAAACTACCGTGGTACTACTTACCTTAAGGTCGTGAATTATAAGGTAAATGAGAGGATACGCGTAACCATACTGATTGACGGATGTAAACACGACGACCTGATGGCGTCGAAATGAATGTACCATTTGTCACCCCTTCGCTTGGTCGGCCGGGACTGTAGCTAGCAGTCAGGATGTGGGATGGTCTGTCCCATATAGATCTATACACACAATGCCCGTTCTCCCTCCAGGAGACTCTGGTTACCAACTCGACAACGGTGAAATCCGCGTCATGAGGATGTATCTCGTGTTTTGATTTCTATATACGTTTCTTTTTACTAAAAGTATATGTTTTTAGAATATTGATATAGCTGATTTCTCCTCATAAAAGTTATTGTTGATTTCTAAACTATACCTATTATAGTTTACTTGAGAGGTTATCTGGGTACCTTTGCTACCCAAAGACGCTGAACTGGAGTAAGAGTTTTAATATACAACTAGGACTTCAACGACACTCGGACAGATAACCGGATACTCTAAGTCCACAACCAAACAAGGAATAGGAATTAAAACGGACTATCAGTCCTAAGTCCTTTAAACCATGCTCATATAACTATATCTATATAGACATGAATCTAAAAAGAATATAGGTTTAAAAGACTTTGATAAAAGTTTAGTAATTTAAAAAGAGATTATAGTACTTTACAAGAGATTTGAAAGTAATATATGAAAACCTTTAGCTGAATAAAACAGTTTAATCATGCAAAAATCTATTTGATTGACAGTTATTAATCACATGCAGTTGATATAATAACTTAATAGTTCAACTTGTATTCCCCCCCCCCATAAAAGCATTTAAAATCATTTCAAAGGTTGATTAAGGGGTATGAACTCACCTGAAGTGAGTGATGCGAATGTAAGATCGGAAAAAGGATGCTAAGTGTCAAGTGAAGACTTGAGCACACACGGATCCTATTTAGCATATAAAGACACATATATGAATACAATTAGTGTTTACTCAACTAATCGGGTAAAGAATAACACTTTAAGAACTAAGAAATCCTTAAATGGAAGTGTTATAATCACATAGGATTGCATAAGAGGGTTGTAAAGCCACTTAAGGGAGTTTTCGGTCCAAATGGTTTTCGGTCCATATAAGGTTTTCGGTCCAAATTGTTCTCGGTTTTTCAGGGTTTTCGGACCGAAAACTCATGATATTTGGTGCATGTGGTGATTTTCAAGGGCTTTCAAACATGCATAGGGGTTCTAAGTTTTATCCAAAGCCTTAAGTGAGTTTCAAGGTCTTAAAGGAACCTTTCTTTAGGGTTTTCGGTCAAAGGAGATGCACTATACCGAAAACTCCTTTTGTTCTTGGAAAAATGACGATTTCAAGGCCCTAAATCAAGTATCCTTACTAGATTACAAGTATAGGAGATAGATACTTACAATATGGAAGCAAAGAAGGGTGTTTTCGGCCCAAAAACACTAGTGTGTGTTCTTGGTGTTCTTGGTGTTCTTGAAGAACACTTGAAGATCTAAGAAAAAGAGAAGATTTCATGGATGAAATCATGTATAACTACTAGATGAAGTGTTGTATCAACAAATCAAGAGAAGAAACACTTACATTTTTGGAAGATTTGGAAGAAGCTCTTATGATACTTGAGAGAGAAAGTGGGTGTTCTTGAGTTTGGAAGTAAGAAATGAGGAAGGAAGGAGTAAACTCATGCCTTAAGCATGAGTTCTCGGTCAAAGGGGTTTTCGGCCCAAACCCTCATGTTTGGCCGTAACACCTTATTAAGGTGTTATTTGTTTTATTTGTTCCCCAATAATCCTAGAAAATACTTCCTTTCGTTTATTTTCTCGAAAAATAAATATTTAAAAATACCTAAACGGACTTTAAACCGAGCTAAAAATTAGCAGAAATGAATTTGACTTTTAATTGAAGTGCTAGACGGCAGAGTTCGTACAAATGAAAATTTCGGGTTGTCACATCATCCCCCCGTTAGAGAGAATTTCGTCCCGAAATTAGAGTTTAAGCAAATAAGTAGTTACAATTAACTAAGCAAAAAGATGAGGATATTTCAGTTTCATCTGATCCTCTTGCTCCCAAGTTAATTTAGGTCCTCGCTTGGCGTTCTAGCGAACCTTCACTATCGGGATACGGCTTTGCTTTGTTCGCTTGACCTCTCAGTCCATGATCTCTACAGGTTCTTCCACGAAGTTGAGGTGTAACGTCCATAAATTTTACGCCAAATTCAAACTTTTTCAACCATAAATAAAAGTCAAATAGTATTGTTTACAAAATATTTTCAAATCAATATCCATCAGAGCTTCCCAAAATCATATCATAAGGATGAGAAGCGGTACGGTCACGCCTTCGCCTTGCCACGATCTCCTGAAGTACCTGAAACAATAAACTGAAACTGTAAGCCCGAGGGCTTAGTGAGCTACCCCCAAAATACCAATACCACACTGACAATACCATATCAGTAACAACCAATCAATCAATCATGCATACTGGGCCATCGGCCTGACTGGTCCGCCCTACCGGGCCTACAGTCTAACTGAATCTATTCATGCATACTGGGCCATCGGCCTAACTGGACCGCCCTACTGGGCCTACAGTCTATCTGAATCTATCCCGAGCCTTCGGCATGACTGGTCCGCCTCGTGGCCTGCAGTCTCCCCGGACCGCTCATAGGGTATGTTGGCCTTCAACACAAAACAGGACCGCCTCAACCCAACCAATAAGCAAATAACCAAGTTCACATAACTATCATATACTGGCATATACAACATCAAACATATCTATCATACTGATCATCAACCATAGAATCCTCTCGTAACGAGAGTACCGACCTAGCAGGTCACTAACATACCAATCCTTACGGATCATAAAGCATAACATACTATCTACCCTGATTCCGATCTAGCAGACCAAACCATATGTAGCATACCATAACAATAACAACAAAAGGGCCGGCCTTGGTGCCGTAGACCCTATCGATATAGTGAGGATGACTCACCTCGCAGATGCCGACTTGAAAGGTAAACTCCAATTCTCGGATCACTTGTCACAGGCTCCACCACCTATGACCATAGTACAATATACTCATAAGTCCTTAACTCTATAAGCTACTCCATAACCCACCAGTCAACCCCTGGTCAAAGTCAAAGTCCTCAGTCAAGGTCAACAGTCCATGTTGACCCCCAACTCGCCGAGTACCCTTGGCTACTCGCCGAGTTCCTCGAAGCACATTCCACTCGCCGAGTCATCGGGGTGACTCATTGAGTTCCTTTAATTCCCGATCAAACTCTAAGGCCACCCGTCGAGTTCCCTCCTTGCCACTCGACGGGTACACACGCATACATATCCTAGGGAAAACTCATCCGAATCGCCGAGTTGTTCTTCAACTCGTTGAGTATTATGGTGATCTTCATCGAACTCGCCGAGTTGTTCATCCAACTCGTTGAGTTCACGGCCATCTTCATGTGACTCGCCGAGTCAACCTTGCGACTCGCCGAGTCCATTCAGTCCTTTTTTCATACAGACTTGTTTTGAGCCATGCAGCGGCTCCAAATCACATATCCAAGCTTCTAGGGCATGCTTTTCATGTAAAGTTGCAAACTTTACGTGCATGCATGACTAATAAGGCTCTTAATGCCAAAACTAAGTTCTTAATGGGGATTTATGCACAAGGAGGGCCTCATTCTCGACCAAAATCAGAGCTTTATGACTCTAGAACCCAAGAAGGTTACAGATCTGAAGTTACAACTTCAGATCTAGCTCATATCCCACATTACCATCTCAACCAAACCATAAAAAAAAACCCTAGATCTCAACCAAAAGAGGTCTAGAAAGAAAAAGGAGAAAAGGTGACGACTTGATACCTCCAAATGATGTTATTTGAGGTAGATTTCTGATCTCCCACACTTCCTTGCTCCTAGCCTTTTGTTTCCCCAAGCTTCTCTCCTCAAAAGATCTCCTATCCAAAGCTTTACACACACAAGAATGAACACCACACGAATTAGGGTTTTTCTGAGCTCTCAAGGACTGCAAAGAGGCCAAAGGAGGCTTATGCTTCCTTAAATAGGGTGCAAAACCCCGAGATTTAGGTTTTCATCTGCCAGCTCCTACTCACCGAGTCCCAATATGGACTCGTCGAGTAGGTCACTTAACACGCGATCCCACCCCGCTGCTACTCGACGAGTAGGTCAACCGACTCGTCGAGTAGAGCTTCATCCAATAACTCTTATTTAAATGATACCTGAGAATCGGGGCGTTACAACTCTCCCCCACTTGAACTAGACTTCGCCCTCGAAGTCCGTCGGAATAAAAAATGTCGGGTAATGCTCGCGCATCTCCGCTTCCGGTTCCCATGTCCACTCGGATCCCCTCCGATGTTCCCATTGTACCTTTACCAAAGGTATTTCCTTGTTCCGAAGAATTTTCTTCTTCTTTTCCAAAATAGCCACAGGCCTCTCCACATAGTTCAGGCGCTCATCGACCTGAATGTCATCCAACGATACTACTGCCTCTTGGTCCATAATGCATTTTCGCAATTGCGTAACATAGAATGTGCTGTGGATCCGGCTAAGCTCCTCCGGAAGCTCTAGCCTATAAACCACCCTGCCAACCCTGGCAACAATCCTGAACGGCCCGATGTAGCGGGGACCCAATTTTCCCCTCTTCCTAAAGCGGATCACTCCCTTCTAGGGTGAAACCTTCAGAAGAACCATGTCACCCACCTGAAACTCCAGCTCAGATCGGCGTCGGTTGGCATAACTTTTCTGCCGACTCTGAGCGGTCTGCAGTCGCTGTCTAATCTGCTGTATCATCTCGGTAGTTTGCTGAACTACCTCTGTCCGAACCATCACTCTGTGCGCAACCTCGCCCCAGCAGACTAGGGTCCTACACTTCCGCCCATACAACAGCTCGAAAGGCGGGGCGCCAATACTGGAATGATAGTTGTTATAGGCGAACTCTACAAGCGGTAGGTAGGAATCCCAACTCCCACCGAAATCAATGATGCACGCCCTCAACATATCCTCGAGGGTCTGTATGGTCCGCTCACTCTGCCCATCAGTCTGCGGATGGAACGTTGTACTAAAATGCAACCTCGTACCTAGTTCCTCGTGGAACTTCTGCCAAAAACGGGAAGTAAATCGAACATCCCGGTTGGAAACTATGGAAACTGGAACCCCATGGCGAGAGACAATCTCGCGGACGTACAGGTCGGCCAACTTCTCCGCCGACGAACTCTCCCGTATAGCTAGGAAATGAGCACTCTTGGTCAATCGATCCACGATGACCCATATAGCATCGAAACCCTTTGCCGTCTTTGGCAACTTTGTGATGAAATCCATCGTGATCCGTTCCCATTTCCACATGGGAATCTCCAGGGGCTGCAGCTTACCATGCGGCCTCTAGTGCTCGGCCTTGACCATCCTACAGGTCAAGCACCTCTCAAAATACCAAGCGATATCTCGCTTCATGCCGGACCACCAATAACTCGAACTCAGATCACGGTACATCTTGGTGGCTCCCAGATGAATAGAGAAGCGAGACTTATGAGCCTCCTCCATCACTGTCTGTCGGACCCCTCCGGACATCGGAACCCAAACCCGACCGTAACGGGTCAACAATCCCCGGCTATCCTGAACAAACCGGGCGCTTTCGCCCTTAATCTTCTCCAACTTCCAGTTTTCCGGTCTCATACCCTCAATCTGAGCATCCCTGACCAAACCCACCAGCGGGGAATCCACCGTTATCCTCATACATCTGGCTGGGGTCGAGGACCCAGCTGACTTGCGGCTCAGAGCATCTGCAACCACGTTCGCTTTACCAGGATGGTAAATGATCTCACAATCATAGTCCTTAACTACATCCAGCCACATGCGCTGCCTCATGTTCAGGTTTGGCTGATCCATAATGTGCCTCAAACTCTTGTGATCCGTGTATATGGTACAACGGACCCCGTACAGATAGTGCCTCCAAATCTTGAGAGCGAAGACCACCGCTCCCAACTCAAGATCGTGTGTGGGGTATCTCGTCTCATGCGGCTTTAACTGCCGCGATGCATAAGCTATCACTCGTCCGCTCTGCATGAGGACTGCCCCTAAGCCTGTGATGGACGCATCACAAAATACCACAAAATCCTCCACTCCCTCGGGGAGTGTCAACACCGGCGCCTCGCATAACCGCTGCCGGAGGGTTTCAAACGCCCTCTGCTGCTCAGGGCCCCACCGGAAATCCACTTCCTTCCTCGTTAGACGAGTGAGGGGTACGGAAATCTTGGAGAAATCACGAATGAACCTCCGATAATACCCTGCTAAACCCAAGAAACTCCTGATGTCTGAGGGAGATCTCGGAGTCTCCCACTGCATAACCGCCTCCACCTTGGCCGGATCAACAAAATCCCATCCTGGTTAACGAGATGTCCGAGGAACTGAACCTCTCGTAACCACAACTCACACTTCGAGAACTTGGCATACAGCCATTCTCGTCGCAATACCCCCAGCAGCTCCCTGAGATGCTCCTCATGCTGATCTCGGGTCTTGGAATATACCAAGATGTCATCTATGAACACAATGACCGAGCGATCGAGCATCGGCCTGCAAACTCGGTTCATCAGATCCATGAACACTGCTGGCGCATTGGTAAGCCCAAACGGCATCACTACGAACTCGTAATGACCATAACGAGTCCGAAACGCGGTTTTCTCCACGTCTTCCTCCCTCACTCTGACCTGGTGGTATCCTGATCTCAAATCAATCTTGGAAAACCAAGATGCACCCTACAGCTGATCAAAAAGATCGTCTATCCTCGGAAGCGGATAACGGTTCTTCACCGTTAACTTGTTCAGCTCCCTATAGTCAATGCACATCCTGTGTGAACCGTCCTTCTTCCTGACGAAAAGGATCGGTGCTCCCCAGCGTGAACTACTCGGACGAATGAACTGCTTACCCAGCAGCTCCTGCAACTGAGACGACAACTCCTACATCTCTGGCGGTGCGAGTCGGTACGGCACCTTAGCGATAGGGGCCGCACCCGGCACTAGATCAATCCTAAACTCAACCTGCCTCTCCGGAGGCACTCCGGGTAATTCATCCGGAAACACATCAGCAAACTCCCTAACCACCGGAACCTCTGAAACTGAGAGCTGCTCCCTAACCCACGTATCTATTACATACGCCAAATAACCGGCACACCCGTGCTGTATATACTGTCGAGCCCTGGCTGCCGAACAAAACCCTGATCCCAACCTGGTGCCCTCGCCATATACTACCAGTTCTCCCCCCTTTGGGGTTCGAAACACCACCCGCTGCCTCTCACAGTCGATCATGGCACCGAAACGGCTAAGCCAATCCATCCCTACAATCACGCATACATCCCCCATGGGGATAGGAATCAAATCTATCGGGAAGGACACCCCGAAAATCTCCAACTCGCATCCCCGGTAAACCGAAGAAGCAGAAACCCCGTGCTCGTTGGCGATCGAAAATCCTAACGGACACTTAAGATCACCTATCGGCACACTGAACCCTCTAGAGAAGGTCTGAGATACAAACGACCGACTCGCCCCCGAGTCAAATAATACCAAAGCGGGCAAGGAATTCACTAAAAACGTACCTAACCACAGGTACAATCAATAAGCATAACACCAATAAAATAACTGAGACAAAGAATAAAAACGTACCAGCAACCACATCCTGTGCTGCCTTGGCCTCCTCGGCCGTGAGCTGGAAGGCGCGACCCTGAGCCTTCGGAGGCTCCACCCTGCCTGGCCTCCCATCTCCAATCCTCACAGTGGCTGGCGTGGGACCCTGTGCCGACTTGGCGGCGAGCTGCGGACAGTTGGTCTTCACATGACCAACCTCATGACAATGGTAGCAAATCCTCATATTTGCTGGAGGGGCGGACTGACGGCAGTCCCTGGCATAGTGCCCCTCCTTTCCACATTTGTGGCACCCCCCCCCCCCCCTCCTACTCTACACACTCCCGAATGAACCCTGCCACGCTTTCCACAAGTGCGGCTCTGCTGACCCCCAGACCGTGCATCTGCGGTCTTAGACCGCTTAGGCGCCGGCTGAGATTGTGTTGGTGCCTGATACTGCTCCTTCTGCTGCAGCTCTATCTCCAACTTACGCTGCCTCGCGGCTTCCTGTAGATCTAGGAGGGTCACACAACGTTGTGTAGCCACAAACTATCGTATGTCCGTCTTGAGCATACTCAGATAACGAGTCATCTGAGACTGCTCCGACGCAAACTCTAGGCAAAACATCGCCCTCTCCGTGAACATTCGGGTAATCTCCATCACAGACTCCCCATCCTGTCTCATTGTCAAAAACTCCTGAGCAAGCCGCTCCCGTTCCACGCGCGGAACGTAGCGGGTGCGAAACATATCCCGAAACTGCTCCCAAGTAACAGCAGCCCGTTGATCATCAGAATATGAACCTGTCGTCAATCTCCACCAGTCCTTTTCCCCGAGCCTGAGCAGCTTCAGAGCATACCTGACCTTCTAGTCAGCAGGACATGAGCACGTGAAGAAACAGCCCTCCACGTCAGACAACCACCGCATAGCTCTGATCGCATCCTGAGTACCATCAAATGTCGAGGGCTTCGTATTATCGAAGTCCCGGTACTGAAAAGCCCTGTCGACTCCTCCACAAACCCATGCCGCAGTTACAGCCGAAGTGGCTGCAGCGGCTGCTGTCTCTGCCAGAGCTGCATATCGCTCATCAAAATACTCGACCATCGCGGTCTTGATCGACCCGAACATCTCTGGTAGTTGCGCTCGGAAAGCCGCAGCGACCTCATCGTGCAGAATCTCCCGGATCCTGGCATCCAGCTCCTCAGTCCCCATCTGAACCACGGGTTCAGATGCTACCGGCACCTCTGGCCCTCCGTCCCCCTGTCCCGACCCTGATCCGGATCCCGATCCTGATCCGAACCCAGCAGCAAAACGTCTCGTCACCACCATACTGAAAGATACGTTGAAGACATCAGATACACAACATAATATCGGGAGACCAAAACTCACAAATCCTAGGGGTTGTGACTTCCTTGCTACGCGTATGGGTCTTGTGCTTCCAGTAGTACGGGCCCATACTACCTTCCACACCTACCCATATTTGTCTCAAGTATCACCACAACTCCCTAATACTATACTCAACATAATGTGCGCTCAACCCTCATTACTAGGGGACATCACTTATCTCACTACTGATCCCACAGCTCTGCACAACTCATACTTCCATGGAACTTCCATCAGCCCCTGCAGCGCTAGTGTATGCTAGCCGCACATAACTCTGGACCCGATAGACTTTCGAATATCCAACCCTACCCTAAGATCGAGTCAGACATTCTCAGGCTATAAGATCTTAACTATACACGGCTGTGATGCATACACTAAACATCTACAGTTATGATGTCAATCCCATATACAAGAAATCCTAGGCTAATAGGTATCATATAATCAGGCAAATCTATCAAGCGATTCCTGAAGATCCCTAGCCTAGCACTAGCATGCTGTTCTAACATATCATAATATCAAATAACTGTATGGTATTTTGGGGATTACTTATAGGCTCCGGCTGATCGTACCCTATGCATCCTCCATCCTTTCTTTTGAAAACCATTTTTAAAACTTACTTTCCAAAAATCTCCTTGGTTTGAGACTGGATTCACACGAGTGTTCCTCCAATTCACTCAACCAAGGCTCTGATACCAACTTGTAACGTCCATAAATTTTACGCCAAATTCAAACTTTTTCAACCATAAATAAAAGTCAAATAGTATTGTTTACAAAATGTTTTCAAATCAATATCCATCATAGTGTCCCAAAATCATATCATAAGGATGAGGAGCGGTACGGTCACGCCTTCGCCTTGCCACGATCTCCTGAAGTACCTGAAACAATAAACTGAAACTGTAAGCCCGAGGGCTTAGTGAGCTACCCCCAAAATACCATTACCACATTGACAATACCATATCAGTAACAACCAATCAATCAATCATGCATACTGGGCCATCGGCCTGACTGGTCCGCCCTACCGGGCCTACAGTCTAACTGAATCTATTTATGCATACTGGGCCACCGGCCTAACTGGACCGCCCTACTGGGCCTACAGTCTATCTGAATCTATCCCGAGCCTTCGGCATGACTGGTCCGCCTCGTGGCCTACAGTCTCCCCGGACAGCTCATAGGGTATGTTGGCCTTCAACACAAAGCAGGACCGCCTCAACCCAACCAATAAGCAAATAACCAACTTCACATAACTATCATATACTAGCATATACAACATCAAACATATCTATCATACTGATCATCAACCATAGAATCCTCTCGTAAAAAGAGTACCGACCTAGCAGGTCACTAACATACCAATCCTTACGGATCATAAAGCATAACATACTATCTACCCTGATTCCGATCTAGCAGACCAAACCATATGTAGCATAACCCACCAGTCAACCCCTGGTCAAAGTCAAAGTCCTCAGTCAAGGTCAGCAGTCCATGTTGACCCCCAACTCGCCGAGTACCCTTGGCTACTCGCCGAGTTCCTCGAAGCACATTCCACTCGCCGAGTTATCGGGGTGACTCGTCGAGTTCCTTCGATTCCCGATCAAACTCTAAGGCCACCCGTCGAGTTCCCTCCTTGCCACTCGACGGGTACACACGCATACATATCCTAGGGAAAACTCATCCGACTCGCCGAGTTGTTCTTCAACTCGTCGAGTCTTATGGTGATCTTCATCGGACTCGCCGAGTTGTTCATCCAACTCGTCGAGTTCACGGCCATCTTCATGTGACTCGCCGAGTCAACCTTGCGACTCGCCGAGTCCATTCAGTCCTTTTTTCATACAGACTTCTTTTGAGCCATGCAGCGGCTCCAAATCACAGATCCAAGCTTCAAGGGCATGCTTTTCACGTAAAGTTGCAAACTTTACGTGCATGCATGACTAATAAGGCTCTTAATGCCAAAACTAAGTTCTTAACGGGGCTTTATGCACAAGGAGGGCCTCATTCTCGACCAAAATCAGAGCTTTATGACTCTAGAACCCAAGAAGGTTACAGATCTGAAGTTACAACTTCAGATCTAGCTCATATCCTACATTACCATCTCAACCAAACCATAAAAAAACCCTAGATCTCAACCAAAAGAGGTCTAGAAAGAAAAAGGAGAAAAGTTGACGACTTGATACCTCCAAATGATGCTATTTGAGGTAGATTTCTGATCTCTTACACTTCCTTGCTCCTAGCCTTTTGTTTCCCCAAGCTTCTCTCCTCAAAAGATCTCCTCTCCAAAGCTTTACACACACAAGAATGAACACCACACGAATTAGGGTTTTTCTGAGCTCTCAAGGACTGCAAAGAGGCCAAAGGAAGCTTATGCTTCCTTAAATAGGGTGCAAAACCCCGGGATTTAGGGTTTCATCTGCCAGCTCCTACTCGTCGAGTCCCAATATGGACTCGTCGAGTAGGTCACTTAACACGCGATCCCACCCCGCTGCTACTCGACGAGTAGGTCAACCGACTCGTCGAGTATAGCTTCATCCAATAACTCTTATTTAAATGATACCTGAGAATCGGGGCGTTACATGAGGCTTTCATTGATTTCGATCTCATCGAGTGGGATTTCAAGAGTCTCGTCGGACAAGCACTTTTTCAAGTTTGAGACGTGGATAGATTAGGGTGGAATTTTTGGTATCCCTAAAGTAGTTGAGGTCTGACGGATGCTGGACCAATCCTTATCAAGAATCCCTGATGGTCCTAAGTGCTTGGGAAGATAGAATGTATCAGTACCTAGAACATAATGTACTTCCATGGTGAGATCATCACTTGGCGTGATCGCCATTCTGAAGTTCCAAAAGTTTTCTCTTACTGGAGGTGTAGTTCTTTTGATTGGCTCTTAGGAGGCTCAGGTCGTCTTCGGATTCGTATTTCCTACTGGTTGGCTTTCGGAGGTTTTCTGGATCATTGAAGGTGCTGAATATATGTTGGCATCTATTGGTTGCGTGGCATCTACCCCAGCCCGGTGCAGAATGGACCTGCGCTTCTGACTCATGAGGTGTTTCTAACGGAATATCTCAACGTCAGTATGATAGAGGGTTTTACCAGATGATGCTTAGATAGTTCCAATTTTTATCATCGTCTAATAGATGCTTTTATAGTATGATCCCTAATTGGAAAGAATCATTCTCTCACTCGGTTCGCTGTTTCATGGATAGCAGTCTCTGATCAGGGCTAGCTTCGCCCTTAGAGATTTTCTGAGGTGATTGACTATTTCAGGAGGTGGTTCTACTATCTCTTTAGAGATAGTATTCCTTGGAACACCTAGTAGTCTAGCAATCTCTATGACATGCTCCATTAGTTCTTCCATCGTGTCTGCTTCCTAAAGTTTGTAGGGAGCGCGTGATCTTGTATAACCCGTCGACTAACTCCTAAACTGGTGTCGAGTCCACAATCTCTTTATGACCTGGCTTATAAAGCTTAACGCAACTTGTTGCCTACTTTATTCCAGTATTCCTGGTCGCGGAGGAAATCATGCGGTTCTTTGCATCCTAGTATTAACTTTGGTGGATGCAGACTATCATCTATAGGGCGATGGTAACTTTCTCACATGGCGAGGCACTGTCACAACTCTTTCCGACCTAGGCATATCTCGTCTGTATCTGGATGAACGAAGTGCTTGGGTAGTGCGGGCATCCCTTGCAGCTACTCTTTCGGTGTTACCGAGTTTCTCTATCCAGATTAAATCTAGAGGGCATAAGAATCTGTCACTCAGAACCTCTAATTTCCCCATCCATTCTTCTCAAAGTTCAACCAGTCACAACTGTCCAGGTTTCTTGGCCCCCTACTGAAATGCTTAATTTGTGGGATCAGGCGTGAATGGATGGTCGTAGTCGATGTTTTGACTCTTACGACTTGAGTTGCTTTTCCTGACTGAGGGTGTCAGCTACCGTGTTGGTCTGACCCGGGATGACAACAAATTTCGAATTTGTAGTCATTTTAGTAGCTCAACTCACAATTGTTTTCTTGTCTTCCGCTCCTCATCTATGGGTATATGATGAAGGGTTTTATTTTAAGGGTCGTGGTAGACCTCATACTCGGCTCAAACACTATTACTCAGTGTATATGAGTCGTATAAAATTGAGGCTGACAGGATGTTCAGACGTGTGGCCCCACCCCAAACTCACAACTAAACAAGGAACAGGGAGTAGGGCGGAAGCACACATCTTAAATCTTATTGACCTAATTTATATACCACTCTAATGCATATACTCAGTAGTAGTAAGTTAATCCCATGAGTTCTTTTCCTTGATTCACAAACTAGATCGTGCGGTGTAAGTGGTCTTTCTGGAAGATCTACTGAGTAGGTCTCGGGCGGTTATTGTCTTCTGGAATATCCGCAGTGCCCTTCGCTTCTGGTTTTAATGTCTAATGGGGTTGGTTAACAGCGCGTAGTACCCCTTTCCTGGGTACTTCTGAAGGTTGAATGAGAGAGACGACCGATGGTTCGCATTAGGTTTTCTATTAGGTTCAAAATGAATTTTTATTTGACGCTCTGGATAAGGTGAAAGTTCTTTTTACACAGCACTAGGAATTCTCGCATGGTCGAACCAAGTCAAACCATGGCTGACGGTAGTGTCGAAATTAACGAACATCGACACGATATGGAATGGAGATTGATAGGACCATGTGCTGAACAGAGCACACAAGTTCTTAGCGTTTCGGGTCCGTTCATGGTATTACTACCACGAATACTTGGACCGATATGACTGACTCTGGACGCTAGGGTCCTGTTACTTTGGAAAGATGTACTTTTCATGAATAGATTTCTCACGAGGCCTCTCTATAATCGCCTAGTATACACTAGTCATGTATAACTAAATTTAAAAAGGACTGTTGACTGATCGACTCTGCCCTAAATCCACAACCAAACAAGGAACAGGAGATAAGGCTGCATGACTCACTCGAGGTCTATCAATCCTAATTATAAATGGCCTTCACGTATATACTAAGCCATCATAGCTTTACCTGATGGGTTTTTAAGTTTTACAACAGTGCTGCGACTTTTGCCTTAACGAGGGAGTAATTTCAATTAGAATTGATTATTTAAGGTTTTCGATTAGCTACTTAAGGTTGAGAGGCGTAGCAAAATTTTACCGATTTCCTTGATGTTCCCCTAGGTATTAGGGTTAAACTCCTCCTGCGTCCTTGTCATTTCTTTCAGTTGGGCAGTCCCTTTTGAGGTGCCCAATTTCACCACATAGGTGGCATATTGGACTGGTCCCAACATTGGTGGTTGATGTAATGAACTCAATCGGGGTTCTGCAGTTACGAGCAGTATGCCCCTTCATGTTGCACCTAACACAAAAGGGTTCTCGACAGTCTCCATAATGATGGTAGTTACACTTGCTACATTGGGGGAAGTTTCCTAGGTATGGCCTTCTTGGTGTCGAGACAGGTGGGTTGACAGGGGTATTGACTACCTCAGCTTGCTGCCCTTCGGAAGGTCCTTGAGTCGAGGTACTCCCCTTCTTGTCCCCAAACTTTCTTTTCAGGGGATAAGGTTGGAGTTCTTGGGTGGCTTTACATACCGGTGCTGGTTGCTGCTGCCCATTGCTATGATTGGGATTTTTGATAGTGCTCCTGCTAACATTTGCGTTGTTAGCATTCAGGTGAGCCATGACAGCTGCTACGGCTGCTGAGACTGCAGCTTGGAACGTAGCTTCATCGATCTGAAGAGTCGGTGTCTTGCTAGCGGGTTGGTTACGTTTCTTCGGAGGCATGGTTTTTCCTACACGATGAGGAACACAAGTTGATGAGAAACGATGGTTACCCCTAGACATATCTTTCTTTACTATAATAGGCATAAAATTTTCCCGTGCTTTGAGCTATGGTTCTCTAAGGGTCGACCTACATCCCTATGATGCAGTCCTGGTAACAGGGTAGAAGTAAGTGTATCGGAAAGCCATAAATCGGGTGTCGTTCCAACTAAGTTATCTTTATATTGGAGAGGTTCACTCTCCGGCTTTGAAAGGATTTGAAAGAAGTTCAGAACGAAAATTACACAAGAAAAGACTCATGAAAGTTTAGGGCTAAACATTCTTAATCAAGATTTTGTGGTCCGATCTATTTATCTTAGTCGCGACGGGAAAGACGATTTGCCTAACACATAGTGTGAGTAGTGTAACCACTAACTCACTAAGTTGTATTAATTTAGGGGTTATTAGTGTGACTTTATAGGGGTAGAACACTTCTCGGGTTTCATACATTGGCTCCTTCTGTTCTCCATTTACTCTTGACTGGAATAAACTTTGGTTTTCTTCGGGTACTTATATAGGGTTCTCTTCTTCTGTATACATATTGAATTTCTGTTCCATCCTACTTCCGATTCTGACTCTGATCATCAACACTTCATAATGAATGACTGGAATCTCTAAAAGGTATAGGCACATGGTGATTTCAATAGTCTCATCATTGTTCACTTATTTCCTACTTGGAAATCTTTCTCAATGAACCTCTTCTGGGTCTTTATCGACTCCTCTGCCGATTACTGAAGTAGAATGGGTTTTCTAAAGGGTTTTATGCGAGAATGGGAATGTCTAAAGAATCTTAAGAGATTATTAAAACATTTTACTAGGTGATCCATATCGAGTCTTGCTACAATTACATAGTGTACACAAATCATATATAACTTAGATCTAATAGGCCTTCGAATATGTGATACTACTCTATATCCACATCCAAACAAGGAAAAGGAAGTAGAGCGAAACCACACATTCTTAGCCTATGAGATCCTCACTATATATAACCTTGGGAGCATACACTCTGTAATCATAGACCGATCCATAAGGGTCTTTTTAGTTTTCACGCAAGGTTATTCATGGTTCCTAAAATACTCCTATAGTATTTTAATTACATGTTTGATTCTAGAATTTCTGGACATGTTTTCTGGTTTATTGATAGTCTATAGTATCATAAAATACTCCTATAGTATTTTAAACTTTATGTTAGGCTCTAGCATTCCTATATGGTAAGTTTCAGATTCATTGCAACACCACCATCACTCCCAAACACACGTTGGTCGCATCTCGAATAAATATAGTTGATCAGGTTATATGTATTCCAGCTACAATTACATAACTGCCCAGGTTTGACGGTAATGCTCAACATCCGAAGACTTTTACTCTTGTTCTTTTTGTGATACTTGTTCTGGTATAAATATTCTGGATGTACTTATACTTTTGTAAAATATGGTTATATTTTAAAGTATAACTCTTGGTCAGAGTGTTTTTATCCCATTGTATTTATAGGTTGTATATCTTCTATGATTTGATATACTGAGTTCACTATAAACAATACTCTGATACCAATCTGTCACACCCCAAAACCGGAACGGCGGAAACGTTCTGGGGTGGAGGACGTCATGTCAAGTATCACAACACATGCAGTATACTAATCAAAGTACAACAACCATTGCATTAATAGTATAAGTTTTTACATAGGTTACATTTAGCAACAACATCAAAATAGATATAGAAAATAACTTAAGATGCAGCTCGGTACAAGGCTGACTTCGCAAAAGCTCCCGGAGTGTACCTGTCTACTGGCGACCTGAGAATACAAGTTATTTTGAAAGAGAGGATCAGCATTTTAATGCTGGTGAGTTCATAAGTATTTAATGACATTGATATAAATACATGTTTTTCCTTAAAATAATCTCATTAGATGATGGTGATAAGAGCTTATAAAGTATTTAAATTCCTTCCAGAAAATCCTATATTTTCTAAAAGCAGTCTTCTACCAAGACCCGACTGTTTCGTGTTTAAAAGAATGAATTCCTTTACTAAAAGCGATCTTCTACCAAGACCCGACTGTTTCGTATTTAAAGAGCTTTTTCCCAAATGTTACTATCATTATCATAATATAGTTTTACATTATGGTTTTATATCAAAAACGTTCTAAGTTTAATGTATTAAGGAAAATATTACAGTACCGTAGTTTTATATGTAGAAACTACCGTGATACTAATTACCTTAAGGCCATGAATTATAAGGTAAATGAGAGGATACGCGTAACCATACTGATTGACGGATGTAAACACGACGACCTGATGGCGTCGAAATGAATGTGACATTTGTCACCCCTTGGCTTGGTCGGTCGGGACTGTAGCTAGCAGTCAGGATGTGGGATGGTCTGTCCCGTATAGATCTATACACACAATGCCCGCTCTCCCTCCAGGAGACTCTGGTTACCAACTCGACAACGGTGAAATCCGCGTCATGAGGATGTATCTCGTGTTTTGATTTCTATATACGTTTCTTTTTACTAAAAGTATATGTTTTTAGAATATTGATATAGCTGATTTCTCCTCATAAAAGTTATTGTTGATTTCTAAACTATACCTATTATAGTTTACTTGAGAGGTTATCTGGGTACCTTTGCTACCCAAAGGCGTTGAACTGGAGTAAGAGTTTTAATATATAACTAGGACTTCAACGACACTCGGACAGATAACCGGATACTCTAAGTCCACAACCAAACAAGGAACAGGAATTAAAGCGGGCTATCAGTCCTAAGTCCTTCAAACCCTGCTCATATAACTATATCTATACAGACATGAATCTAACAAGAATATAGGTTTAAAAGACTTTGATAAAAGTTTAGTAATTTAAAAAGAGATTATAGTACTTTAAAAGAGATTTGAAAGTAATATATGAAAACCTTTAGCTGAATAAAACAGTTTAATCATGCAAAAATCTATTTGATTGACAGTTATTAATCACATGCAGTTGATATAATAACTTAATAGTTCAACTTGTATTCCCCCCCCCCCCCCCCATAAAAGCATTTAAAATCATTTCAAATGTTGATTAAGGGGTATGAACTCACCTGAAGTGAGTGATGCGAATGTAAGATCGGAAAAAGGATGCTAAGTGTCAAGTGAAGACTTGAGCACACACGGATCCTATTTAGCATATAAAGACACATATATGAATACAATTAGTGTTTACTCAACTAATCGGGTAAAGAATAACACTTTAAGGACTAAGAAATCCTTAAATGGAAGTGTTATAATCACATAGGATTGCATAAGAGGGTTGTAAAGCCACTTAAGGGAGTTTTCGGTCCATATGAGGTTTTCGGTCCAAATGGTTCTCGGTTTTTCAGGGTTTTCGGACCGAAAACTCATGATATTTGGTGCATGTGGTGATTTTCAAGGGCTTTCAAACATGCATAGGGGTTCTAAGTTTTATCCAAAGCCTTAAGTGAGTTTCAAGGTCTTAAAGGCACCTTTCTTTAGGGTTTTCGGTCAAAGGAGATGCACTATACCGAAAACTCCTTTTGTTCTTGGAAAAATGACGATTTCAAGGCCCTAAATCAAGTATCCTTACTAGATAACAAGTAGAGGAGATAGATACTTACAATATTGAAGCAAAGAAGGGTGTTTTCGGCCCAAAAACACTAGTGTGTGTTCTTGGTGTTCTTGGTGTTCTTGAAGAACACTTGAAGATCTAAGAAAAAGAGAAGATTTCATGGATGAAATCATGTATAACTACTAGATGAAGTGTAGTATCAACAAATCAAGAGAAGAAACACTTACATTTTTGGAAGATTTGGAAGAAGCTCTTATGATACTTGAGAGAGAAAGTGGGTGTTCTTGAGTTTGGAAGTAAGAAATGAGGAAGGAAGGAGTAAACTCATGCTTTAAGCATGAGTTCTCGGTCAAAGGGGTTTTCGGCCCAAACCCTCATGTTTGGCCGTAACACCTTATTAAAGTTTTATTTGTTTTATTTGTTCCCCAATAATCCTAGAAAATACTTCCTTTCGTTTATTTTCTCAAAAAATAAATATTTAAAAATACCTAAACGGACTTTAAACCGAGCTAAAAATTAGCAGAAATGAATTTGACTTTTAATTGAAGTGCTATACGGCAGAGTTCGTACAAATGAAAATTTCGGGTTGTCACAGTAGTGTACTCACGAGTGGCGGCAACAGCCACAACGGTGGTTTATGGCGGCGTTGCAGCAACGAACTGGAGAAGAGGAAGGTTTCGGGACGTCACAGCCACGTTCCGGCTCTTTCCGGCTTCTCCCGACGTCCTCAGCGTTCCTTCCGTCGCTTCACGCTCTTCACCGGCAGCGGATGCAACAGTGGCGGCGCTATGACAGCTTCAATGTAACAATGAAAGGGTCCTGCCGTTAACGGCCCTCCCCGTCGGTGTTCGGGGTTCTCGGCTTCTCCGGCGGCAGGAACAACTCGTAGCAACAACCTAAGCACTGATTCGCGGCGGTGGTCGTGACTGTGGCCAAACACCGAACCCATGGAGAATGAGGCGGTAACCGACGGAGATGAAGAGGAGGAGAGGTGGGCGACTCCCACCGGAAACAGCAGCATCAGCCCCCGATCTTGAAGCTCCTGACCATCCATGCGTTGCACCCTTGACCCCGACTTCACCGGCGAGAGAAAAGACCACCGGTCATGAAATGTGATGGAGATGGTGGCTGAGAAAACTCCGAATGGGTGGTGGCGGCTGGAAAAGATAATTAGGGTTAGGGTTTACCGGTGGTGTTGGGGTTATATACCCGGATCCCTTAAGATCTATCCCATAATCGCATAAATGGTCCCTCCTTCCATTATTTTTTCCAAATAACATCCAAAATTTACGATCTAGCCCCTCCATCCAGAAATCATTTCAAAATAAATCCCATATTTACCTGTTTAGCCCCCAGCACTCAAAACTCTTACAAATTGAGTCCGAAATTTACCATTTTAACCCTTGCTTCCATAACCTATCCATTTTAAGTCCCAATAATTTACCGAGTGGTCCCTCTCTTCATAAATATTTACCCAACCAATCTGGAACTTACATTTTTAACCCCCGACTTCTAAAATTGCAACCTTTGGCTCCCGAAAACCAACACCTTGCTATATAATTATTGATTTTAGGGCTATTATATAATCATTAATTTACTTATTTATTAAATAAATAAACGGGGTGTTACAAAAACATCACAACTTACCAATTTCAAATGTACAAAAGTAAGAACCTTTTTACTCTACATTTGACAAGTGTTATAAACCTTTCTTAAGACTATGTCACTCAAGGCTCGATCTTGGAGTATAACTCTAAGACTCAATTTTTGGAACGAAGTATGATTCAGCTTTTGATTTAACCATTTCAACAATTCACGATTCCTCTTCTTAGTCATACAAGTGCACTAAGATGTCCTTAGAGAATCAATTGTAATATGGTTTCATAATCACTAAGATAATCATAAAACAAGATACTCAAGTACTCTCCCACCTTTTCAGATTGGAGAAACTTTTATCTTTCTGAGTAATTTGATTCTTCTTATTCGTTCTGCCAAACATTGAAACTTTTTCAATGATTCATAATTACACTTAATCTTGTAAGTATAACCATACTTACTAAACTTTAGTAAATCATAACGAATATTCTTATCTTTCTTTGTGGTGGACATGATCAATGCACAACCAAGTGTACCCGGTCCCCTAGTCCTTCACTTGCCTCACATATACATGTGAACAAGGAATTAGTCTGAATTTCCCAAAGATGAAGTTCCCATTCATCATACAATACAAGTTGCATGATTCCAAGTTTCTATCCAACTGAAACTTGGTTGATGTGAATCTTTCCTTATTTTGTAAATAATGACACTACCACAAACGAAAGAATCAAAACTATTTTCCAATATAGCTATCAATGGAAACATATAAACAACAATTTTCACAAATGCCATTGTAAGGATACTTAAAATAAATAAAATCAAAATTTTTCTTTTATTTAACAAATTATGGAAAACTTATCCTTACAATGCAAATACATATGAAAACTATGTTGTTATCTATTCCTAAGCTATCCATCATGACTCTTAAGCAGCAGCTCAAAATTCTGATCATCGAACCATGCGATCGAAATCCATCTCTTCACAATCAGAATCAGCTTACTCTTCCTTTAAGCTTCCTTTGATTCTACTAAACATCAAAATGTAATTACATTACATCATGTATTAAGAATCCCCAAATAGGAACTTAATAGAGTTAGATAGTGGACTTTACCTGAAGTAGAGTCAAACATTTTAACTTTACTATCTCTTAGATATCTCAGGTAGTCAGGGCAGCTTCGCTTCCAATGTCCCTTTTATTGGCAAAAACAATCCCAGAACCGGCCTTTCTCTTAAGTTCAAACTTTTTGACTTTAGCCAATTTCTATCTCCTAGGAGAAGAAATCATTTCTTGATTATTCCATGGAAACTTGGGAAGTAGATCTTCTGTCAAATTTGCTTTACCAGTGCTCCAAATCATCGCTGATTCAGCAGCAACAAGCAAATAGGTAAGATCGATAAGGGTCATGTCGTGATATGTCATCAGGGAGTGACTGAAGAACCAAGTCAACAGCCAGCTTCCTTGAGACTTCGACACCCAACTCTCCCAGTCTGTCAATATGTAACTTGATCTCCAAGACGTGAGCACATATAGACTTTGCTTCTTTGTGTTTGTTTGCCAATAGAGATTGAGTGACCTTGAAATTTTCAAGTCTTTGGGCTTGTGGGTTAGGGAGAATAATTGAAGGAGGTGGAGGAAGTGAAGTATGATTTCCAGTCCCATTAATGCACGACAAAGGGATTAATCTTTCACCTTGATCGCCATGTGGGATATCATCTCCATTAGTAAGGCTTTTCCAAAAGGATAAGGAAGACCATAGTTGTCTGAACTAGACATCTATGAGGGAGAAATTCAAGTTTAGTTGATTTAAGTCCTTAATATAAAACCCAATATGAAATATTAAGGCTAGGACCCAACACAATATTTTATAACTTGGAAGAGGGATGTCGTAATCCAAGCTACAAAATATTTGATGGTAGGTAAATGACGATTTACCAATTTCCACCATGAAAAACGAAATTCAACATTACGTTTTAAATGACTTGAAATTCCTAGATCCTTTGAGATTCATTGAACTTTTCAATGGCATGTTTAAATCTAGATTGTGCCCTTCAAGTTTGTGACTGGGATGTCGAGGATCACAAACAAGGAGTGAATAACCATGCAAATTAGCTTGGTACACTTAATGTTACAACCACCTAATCAATGTGCCGGTTAACCACACACGCTCCATTGATCTATGATTAACATCAAGCTACCATTTGCCACGCATTGTCAGTCCCAGATTAGTGTGCCGGTTAACCACACACGCTCCACTAACGACTTAACAAGGTGCAAAGTGCAATTTCATGGGTTAGCATCAAATTCACATTTTTCCTAAAGTAACTAAGATTGGGAATTTTAATAAAAGTTTAGTTACTTTCTATTTATCATTATACTTTTAATGAAGGGAGAATTAGAGTCTTATCCTACCCGTTCGGATAACGACCCTCCACCAGTCAAGGAAGCGGTGGGTGAGAGTGGACACCCACTAAACTACCATTTTATATGCAGTAACCTTATACCCCCCTTATAGACTGCCTTCGTGAATGAGGCCTACTAACGGTAAGATTGACTTTCTTCTTATATATATATATATATATATATATATATATATATATATATATATATATATATATATATATATATATATATATATATATATATATACATATATATATATATATATATATATATATATATATATTAAACCTATAATATTAAAATAGTAGAAAGGTTGAAATTTAAACTCATAAAATTCTAGGGTTTGGAGCTAAATGTTTCAAAGTAAGACTTTGCATTTACAAATTCCAAAACTTGAGGGCAAGTTTTGAACTATTCAAAAACTTTTGGTTTCCATAACTTATGAGTTTAATATAGTTTTTATGGAAGACTTTTCAAGTTCCATAACTTGAGGACAAGTTATGGAAAACATAAAACCATTTTATGATGACATTAAAAATGAGACTTTTCATTTTTCATAACCTATGAGATTTAATGACTCTTTTGAAAAAAACTCTTCTTTTTCCATTACTTGAGGACAAGTTATGGAGTTCATAAAAACCATTAAGATCAAATATTCCAATTAACACAATAATCAAATAATTTTTCTATGATCTAGATTAAACTCATAAGTAAAGATAGTTCACATCAACAATTTCCAAGAAATTAGCTAATCATATAAACTAATACAAATCTTCAAACTTTGACAATTATCCTTTAATTGGACAAGCATGATCATTACATTTATGAAAAACAGATTTCATGGTTCAAAAAACAATTTGGGGTAATGATCCTATTCCAATTTGGCCAAAAAAAAACTCGAAATTCTGCACACAGATGCATCACCACGTCGTGGTAAATATTGCCACGCTGTGGTGGGCATGTAGAAACGAAATTAAGCTTTGAAAAATAATATTCTTTGCATCAAATACAATAGAAAACAACCCATTTCTCTGATACCACTGTTGGGATTTGTATACTACAACATCCTATGGTGCACATACAACCCTAAAAGCTTTGGATCTATGTTTTCTCAAATTATACATGTAATATTGTTTCCAAAGCTTTAAGCCTACAACTAGCATAAACATCATAGAAATGAGTAGTAGAATTACCTCTTTGTTGTAGCTTGTAGTTTTGGCCTTGAAGAACTTAGCACCAGTAGTATGAATGCCTCAAATGGAATCACAACACACCTAGGACAAAGGTGGCTCTTGAGAGAGAATATTCTTGCACTAAAAACACCTCCATGAACTCCAAGAACACACTAGTGGCGTTTTTAGGCTATGGAGCAACATATTTATATGTAGGATTCCAAGGGTCATGGGTTAACCCTAATCCATACCCATGGGTTTATGATCCATGGTTCATGTGGCCCAACTCTTTATGTATCCATACATAAACTTAGTCCAACATGGATCATAAGCCCAACACATATAAATATAACTAATTTACACAATTAGTCCC
The DNA here is from genome assembly GCF_052849685.1 of Lactuca virosa. Classification (NCBI taxonomy): domain Eukaryota; kingdom Viridiplantae; phylum Streptophyta; class Magnoliopsida; order Asterales; family Asteraceae; genus Lactuca; species Lactuca virosa. The sequence goes on from NC_136426.1 coordinate 198,702,370, forward strand.
CATTGATTTAATTAGTCTCTTTTGATCACTAAATTAATTCCAAACTAATTCTTGATCAATACTAATTAAATCATATGATTTCATATTAATATATAAGAACTTATAATATATTAATAAATCATAAATAACCTCTTTTCAAAAGTCCATCCTAACAAATTGTCCTGATGATATGCAACCCAAATGGACCATGTTACTCTCGGGTCAAGTACATACCAATTATAATTATGGGCTTAGACACCTAATCCAACAATTTCTCACCCCCCAAATCTCATTCTTTATCTCTTTACTCTCTCTCTCTCTCTCACTCTCTCTCTCTCTCTCTCTCTCTCTCTCTCTCTCTCTCTCTCTAGGCCTCCCAAACACCCACAAGCCTAGGAAACTTCCCTAGTGCTAGAAGAAAGCCTCGGAGCGCCCGAAGGCTCCGAGAAAAAGAGTTTTCGGCTCTGAAGCTCTGCTCTAGTGGAGCCTGGTTTTTTTAGAAAAACTCGTTGTAAGTGAGATACGCTTACCCTACTTTAAATATAGCTTATATTTAATATTATTATTGTTATTAGGAACTTATAATAAATACTTGGGCTATTATTATGAGTTATATAAAAGTTGTTATAATATCTTTTTAACTACTCGTGGTACGGGGAATCCGGTTTGAAAAGTCGCCTATTGCACTTGGCCGTGGATTCATCTGTAATTTCACCAGACTTCATCACTACTACTCAGTTGTTCTCGATGCTCTACGAGATGGGCTACACTGATGTGCTTACCACGGTAACGAAGGTTAAGAAGTCATGCTTACCGTCTCCATAGAATGGATTGCTTACTCTTCTCATCAAGAGTTTGGCGGAGAGAAGTGATGGATCTGATGGCACCAGCAAGGATTTTCTGACCCTTCTATACGGTCTTTACAATGGTATCAATCTCGACTACGGGTCGATTATCTGGTCTCAAGTGGTGCAGAGCCTTAACACTTCAACAAGGCATTCTGAAATTTCATGTGGTCGATTTTGGACTCTCATTACACGAAGGGCGATGACTACTTTGGAAATTCCGGTAATGAAGGATGCTCTAGTTGCGTCTATTGCTACGTTTCACACCAAGAAAATCATAATTTCAGATCCTAAGAAGTTCCCTCACATTGGCTCTATCCCAAAGACAATGTACCGGTGTGTCACAACCGAGAGTAAACTCATAGCTGAATATCGCAAGCTTCCTCCCAAAGAACCGAGAGTCTTATCTCCTGAACAGCAGGCTGCCTTAGCTGTTATGGACAAGCCTGGCAACCGAGGGAAAAGGACTACTACCAAGAAAGAGACTACCGATGATGATAAGTCTAAGTCTACCAAGTCCAAGAAGCGAAAGTCTGAGAAAGGGGATTCTTCTAAAACGAAGAAGATTAAAAAGATGGTGAAAAGGTCCAAGAGTCCTACTCCTCCCAGTTCAGAACATGATGAGGAGGAGGAAATTCAACATGCATCTCCGAGAGGTAACACTCCTCCCCGATCTCCTACTCCAACCGAATCTCCTCATAACAACCTTCCAACACCACCTCCATCACCGAAACCGACAGTTCCAGTTTCGGTTGCTCCTGTTCCCCCACCAACCACATCTCAAACAACAACTTCCTTCCCACCACCACCACCAGTTACTTCTGTTCCTATATCCACAACCCCCTTACCACCTCCCATTATTTCTCAATCAACTACCACCACCATTCCTGAACCGACAGTAAGAGTCAACGTATCTGATACGGGGGCGACTACTGAAACAAAACCACCAGTTACTTCCAAACCACTCTCACCCTCACCTTCATCAGATTCTGGTGCCACTCTTGGTGGTGCTAATGATGAGTTTGATTCTACCTACTACAGTCCATATTGGCTCCCTACTGATGAGGATGATGATGCTCCAATCACACGCCAACACTTGCAGAGCATTCATGAGAAACTGGATAAATTGCTTGATGACAACAAGTCCTACAATGGTGTTGTGCTCAAAGCATTTTTGGACACATCTCTTGAGCAATACACTGACTCCATTGAAAAATCCACTAAGGCTGTTAATGATTCTACATCTTCATGTCAAAAGGCCACTACTGATGTTAAAGAAATTGTTCATACTACTCAAATTTTTCTCGATTCACTTAAAGGGCATGCTGATACAAGTGCAGCCAAGGTGCAAGCCTCTGTGGATTCATTTTCCAAGTCCCTTCAAGAGGAACAAACAAAGTTTGAGGCTGTTCGTTCTTCCATCCAAGCAGAGAACACTTCGCTTATCAGTTCTGTGTCTTCTCGGCTGGAATCTCTTCATGTTGATCTAGCAAAAGAAAGTGCTCTGAAGGACGAACTTGCTCGACAAGCATCCACGATTGAAGTTCAGAAGGTTCAGCTCGTTCAAGCTGAAAAAGAAATTGCTTTATTAAAGACGGAGAGAGCTATTTTTCGCAGCTGTGCAGGGGATGTGAAGGATATGCTCACCAACATTCTTGGTGCTCATGATCCTATCCTTACTTTGACCATTAGGAATCATCTCACTACAAAACTTCTTCCTGCCCTTGCATTGTTACACGAGATGAAGGGTGTTTCGGAGAGATTCATTGCTCCAAAACAAGGGGAGAAGGTGCTGCTCATCAACCAAAGGTTAAAACTGAAACCGAATCTGCTCAACCGAAGGTCAAAGTTACAACCGAACTGAAGGGTAATGAAGCTTCAGGTTCTGGTTCACAAGCCAAGCAAAAGGAGATTGATGATGATACTAATGACGAATCTGATGAAACTATTGCTGAGGCTCTTAAGCGAAAGAAGAGGGATAAAGAGCTGGATGAAACCTTGAGGGTTGCAAGGGAAGCAGAGGAGAGGGAAAGGAGGAACAAGGAAGAAGAAGAAGCCTTAAACTGCAAACAGGCCTTGTTTCCCCTTTGGACTAGAGAGACACTTATCAATCAAGCTATTGAGTTTCCAAGTGTTTATTGGTTGGAACCCGTTGCTTCGTTTGACTGTGACAATTCTAAGGACTCGCAGTTCGACATGCCGATAACACGAAAGGCATTCATGTTTCACTGTTTCGATTCGACTGCTGAGGTTCCTTTTCCTCATCCAAAGGTTGCTCGTAAGCTTATAGACTTTTATTTGAAGTATGGTCAACCGCAGTACTTGACATGGAGCGCACAGAAGATAATAATTTTCAAGGTACTGAAGCCTACGCCTGCTGGGAGGTTTATAAATGTTAATTTTAAAATCACATGAGGATCTGCAAACTCGGTGTCGATTATTTCCCTGGCAGATCTCCCAAATCTAAATCCTCATGACTGGATTCTTTTGTTTAATATTCTGCTCACAAATCCGAGGACATATGAGCCGATATTGGATCACTTGAAGAGGATGTTGGCTTCTTACATCCATGAGGTTGCAGCTATGGATCACGAGATAGCGAGAGTCATGAACAAGAAACCGACGGTTAAGCCAACACCGAAACCAGGAGATGTAAATAAGATGAAGATGGGCCAAATCGATTCAACACATCTTACTGTGATGTTCACAAAAGGCGAAGCCAATATATTTCTGTTCCCTCTTGTTGATAAACATCTGTTTTCAACAGACTGCTTGGAGCACATCATCAACATTATTCATCGGTGCAAGGAGAACTCAAAAGCGGACAAAAAGAACTTCACGGACATGCTTCGGTGGTACATAACATTTCATCATCATTTGCTGGCTATCATTCCGAAGGTGTTCAAAACAATAAAGAAGTCTTCTGCAGCTCAGCCGAAGTGAGCTTTCGGCTCCATTGACACAAAGGGGGAGATTGTAGAGTCCAAATGTGTTGCCTCATGGGCTTGTGTTTTGTATCCGGATTGGCCTGTCCATCCGTGATTAGCTGTTAGGGTTAGACTATAAATAATGCTTGCATGTATGCATTAGAAGGTTAACGTTTGTGATTATTATCGTATTAGTTTTGTAACCCTAAAAACCTCTACAGTCGAAGTTCTTAATCGAGCTCTTCTGAGGTGTTAAAGCATTAATCATACGACACATTCAAAGCCATTCTCGTGTTCATAATTACGTTCTTAATTGTTTGCTTGCATAGAATCTAACGATCCTAATTGAACTTTGATTCAACAATTGGTATCAGAGCAGGAGACTGTGTGATCAATACACATTCCTTCTGTATTCAGAATCTTTAGGGTTTCCGCTTTTATCGTATAAATAGAAGTCGTCTTCCTCATATCGACGGTAACTCTGTTTCTGATAAAACCATAATCTCAAGTTTACAGGTTTGATTCTAGCAGCTCACCATGTCTCACGAAGATTCGTAAACAAATCCCATCAACATCTCAAACAGCATTGGATCCACTACCAGAATTCCCATTCTTTACACACAAGACTATGAAGTATGGGCGCATCACTTTGAAGATTTCGTGGTTGGATCTGAAGACAATGGCTATCTCATCTGGGAAGCTATCACGCTTGGGCCGTTTGTTCACTCAGGAACGAACACAACAGTTAAGTCCCAAAAGGAATATAACAAGCTGGTGGCAGATGTAGACAAGATGCCACAGGACGAGAAAGACAAGTTGTTGTGTAATGTGAAGGCCATGAGAATGATCAGATTCGCCTTGCAATCTGACACTTTTCGGTTGGTCGGTTCATGCACGACGGCCAAAGAAATATGTGATAGGTTGAAAGAACTTTATTCAACCGATGAAGATCTGGAACACTCCATTCAAACCTTACTGCTGTCAGAATTCAGAGTTTTCGAACAGAAACCAGAAGAAAAACTCATACAAACTTTCGATCGTTTCAATCATCTCCTAAGTAAGATGATCAAGCATGGAATAGAAAGAAAGTTAATCGAGCAGAAGGTGACCTTTATGAACGGTCTAAGACCAGAATGGATGGATGTGGTTTCAACTGTGAAAGCACATGAACAGTTCAAATCTTACTCACTAGCGAAACTTGTGGGAATACTTAAGTCCCATGAGAGCGTAGTAACCAAAGAAGCGAAGGTAGTTTCTGGTGTGGGATCGCTGGCCCTTGTCTCAAAAGGAAAAAGTATTGCAGAAGAAGAAGAAGAGTCTGATATGTCTGAGTGTGACCTTACAAGCGAGGAGTATGCTATGATGGTCACCAATCCAAAGAAGTTTGCACGAAGAAAATTTCCTGTCAACAAGAACCGAAACTGGCAGGGAAGTTACAGTTCTGAGAAGGTGAAGGATGAAGCGAAAATTTCTTCTCAAAAGGATGAAGACAAGAAGGAGAGCAAGCTTGCAGGAGACTCTGGGTTCGACTGCAATTACTGTCACGGCAAGAACCATTTTGCCAAAGATTGCATGCTAAGGAAAATGGCTGAGAAAAGAGATGGTGAAGATGATGAGGCGTACTACATGCGCAAGTTGGAAGAGATCAAGAAAAAGAAGGCGACTAACAGTTCTATGAATTCCTTGATTGTGCAGGAGAATGAAGATGAAGATGAGTTCGGTGTTGTTGAAGTTTGGTCAACCGATTCTGAAGATGAAGAGGTGAGAAAGCCCACTCATGGAAGGTCTTATGTAGCAAAGGAAGTAGGTTCGGCTGGAAGGTGTTTAATGGTCACAGCTGGTTCATCAACCGAAAGTGCAAGTGAGGAACCGAACCTGACTGAGGACAAGTGTTTTGCAGCCAAGCCTGTGAGTGAGAAGATCAACGACTACGATCGGCTGATCAAAAAGGTACAATCCATCCTCGAATCACTTAAAGTTCCAGTAACAGATTATGAAGAAGAATTAAAAGAATTAAAATTTAAATATTCTAACTTAAGTGGTAGTCTCATGCAAACTCGCTTAGCGAATTCTAACCTAACTGACCAACTCAGCAGGGTGTCTTCAAAAAGTGAGGAGAGAAGGATGTGGATTGAGCTGAAGGAGGCGGAATTAAATAGAGCTAGGGGTGAAAGTATTTATTTGCAAAGAGACAATTTAAAGTTTTTAAAACAAAGGAATGTTTTTTGTTTAATTCCTAAGCGCTTATATACTAATATTGATCAATTGCATTTAAGTTGTGAGATAGGGAAGAAGATTCATAAGATGATCTTACCCTTCCTTGAATTTAAGGAGGATGAGGTCATTGCTGAGTGTGAATCAATAGTGTCGTCAGAAGAGACATCCATGTCTTACAAAATTGGACTGGACAAGATAGAAACCTTCATCGATTCTAAGGAACATAAATGCATGCTCAAAAATCTTTTAGATGAGAATGATAGGTTAAAAATTAATTCTGAAACTATTCAATCCTTTGACTCGTCAAACGCCAAATTAATTTCAGAAAATAAAATGAACTTAGATAATACGTCTGAGTTTGATGAGGAAAGTGATATGAGCGAAATCTCAGTGGAAGACGTCGTTGATTGCTCTGAGTTTATGAAGAGCGAAACCGAAAATGAGAAACCACTAATATCTGAAAATTCGGTTGAATTCGCTCGCCTGTCAAAAGAAAAGCCACAGAAACTCAAAGAAAAAGCTATGGTCTATCAAAAGGTTCAAACAGTGTCGAATCAGGTCTATGCAGTTACTGGTGTCACTGCAAAGCAAACGACAGAGTTAAAAATCCTGGTCGACAAAGACAACGCTGAAGGGTGTGACGATTACTTCTAGTCAGCTCCTATTGACAACGCAGATGAAACCGTCGGCTTATCTGAGCAAACTTCATGGAGGGTTAAAGGAAGATACGTTGCAGAACCCATCAACAAACCCTCGAGTTTCGACAAACCAAGCACAAGTGGAACTAAAGACATCCCTGAAGAACCAATGAAAGAACCGATAGTTCCAACTAGGACAACCGAAACTCAAAAGGAGAAGCGAAAGGCTAGCTTCAATATCCACAAATCGCAGAAGGAGTTAGCTGAACAGAAACGCTTAAGAAATCAAAGATACATGAAGAATCTGAATAAGCGAAAAAGTCATTGGCAATCTCAAAATCCCAACTATGTTTCTCCAAAGAAAGAATCAAGTGATAAAGGGAAAGGAAAAACTGAAAGGAAAAGAAAATTTCAGCCCGAATTCCTACTATTCCAAATCTCATTATTGAATATCTACTTTCGGATCCAAAACTAGCGTACCGAACCGAAAGTCAAGTTTCGGTCCTCACACCGGCTCTCAGAACCAAAAGTCAAGTTTCGGTCCCAAGTATAATTTCGGTCCTTTCAACTCACAAAGCAAATCAAATTCAGTGAAGGACATCAAAGGGAAGGGAAAGCTTGATTCTGAGTTCCATAATAAGAAAAAGTCAGCTAACCCTAGAATTCAAAAGAAAACACCAAAACCATCTAACAACACACCATCTAATACACCAAAGTTTAAACAAGATAAAACAAAAATCAAGGTGTATACCATCAAAAGAAAAGATCAATCCACTCTATTAAAACGAACATATTTGGTTGATATTTCTACTACAATTCCTTTTTCTGTGAAAAACTCACCAGGACCCAAGAAACTTTGGGTTCCTAAATCTGCTTGAATTTGCAGGTGATACGTGACGAGCAGTTCGATGATGAATGGTATATAGACAGTGGCTGCTCGCGTCACATGACAGGAAGGAAGGAAGAGCTGAGGGAGTTTCGGTCCCTAAAGGATGGTGGATCTGTGAAGTATGGCAATAACTCGTATGGAACAATCAAAGGATATGGGATGATAACCAACGGAGACTTCTCGATTCGAAAAGTAGCATATGTGGAAGGATTGCAGCATAACCTCATCAGTGTGTCACAATTAGTTGTGGGAACAGGTTTGAAGGTTTCATTTGATGATGAGGGATCTGAGATAATTGAGAAGCAATCCAAAAAGGTTTTGTTAAAGTCTGAACGCAAGGGACAGATGTATCCTTTAAATCTCAACCCAATTAGAGGAAAACCAGCTATATGTCTACTATCAAAGGCAAATACTGATGAAAGTTGATTGTGGCATCGACGTCTATCGCACCTGAACTTCAAAGATATTAATAAGTTGGTGCTTGGTGATCACGTTCGAGGCCTTCCTCTTCTCAAGTTTGACAAAGAACAACTGTATGCAGCATGTGAGATGGGCAAACAAAGCAGAAAGAGCCATCCTACACGAATCAATACAAAGATTGTTGAAGCTCTTGAACTTCTGCACATTGACTTATGTGGACCTTCGGCAATCGAAAGCTTCGGTGGTAGTAAGTTCATTCTTGTCATTATAGATGATTTTTCTCGCTTCACCTGGGTTTTCTTTCTTAAACAGAAATCAGATGCAACTCCCAAGCTGAAGACGTTCATAAAGCAAGTGGAAGTTCAGCTGCGAAAGACAGTGAGGAATATAAGAAGCGACAATGGGCTCGAATTCAAGAATAAAGATTTTGAGGATTTTCTGGCAGACAAGGGGATATCTCATAACTTTTCAGCCCCTTGTACTCCACAACAGAATGGGATTGTTGAAAGACGAAACCGTTCATTATGTGAAGCAGCCAGAACTATGCTCAGCTTCGCCTCTCTTCCACTGTACTTTTGGACTGATGTAGTTGCAGCCGCGTGCTACACTCAGAACCGATCGTTGCTCAACAAAAGATTCTCAATCACTCCATATGAGATCTTAAACAATCGAAAGCCCAACGTCAAATTTTTCCATGTGTTCGGTTCAAGGTGTTTCATCTTTAATTCAAAGGAGAACCGAAACAAGTTTGACGTCAAAGCAGATGAGGGAATTTTTCTTGGTTATTCACTCACTTCAAAAGCATACAGAGTGTTGAACAAACGCTCCAAACGAATTGAAGAAACATATTATGTCACCTTTGACGATAATTACATGAAGAAAGTTCAAAGGAGTGAAAGTGACTTAGGTGAAATATTTCCTGAATCTGGACAGGTCTCGGTTCCAATATCCAACTTGTTTGATGAGTACATTCGATTATTTGATGAACCAGAGAAAGCAGCTCACTCAGAGGCGAAAGCAGCAGATAACAAAATTGATAATCTCAAAAATATCATAGATAAAGCTGCCAAAGAAATGGAAAGTGAACCTCCTAAAACTACAGGTGGTCAACCCTCAACTGACTCTCCAAACAACGGCTCAATGTTCAAGGGGGAGAGCTCATCAGCACCAAAGACAACCGAAATGTCTTTCGAGGGGGAGAATCCTATTCCATCCCCAACTAATAAAGGTCCAGTCGAGGGTGAACATACAGCTCCAACCCCACCCCATAATAGTCCAATCGAGGGGGAGAGTCCGACTTCCACAAAGGATGACAACTTTGATCCTGACACGGGTTACACTTCGCCAGTCGAGGGGGAGAAAGAAACTACAACTGACGAAGGTGATCAATCAGAACTTGAAGAGGAAGTAAATGCAGAGCTGGATCCAGCCTATGACCCAAATTATCCTCCACTAGTGAAATGAACCAAGGACCATCCCAAATCACAAATCATTGGTGAATCATCTGAAAAAGTTCTCACTCGTTCTCAATTAAAAGCGAAACAAACTGCATTATTCTCTAAAGTTGAATTCTGTATGTTTAATTCGTTTATCTCTAAAGTCGAACCAAAAACAGTAAATGATGCACTTGATCATTCTGATTGGGTTCAAGCAATGCAAGATGAGCTTCATGAGTTCGAACGAAATCGAGTTTGGAGGCTGATTCCCACACCAAAGGATGCTTCAGTGGTTGGATTGAAATGGGCCTTCAGGAATAAATTGGACAAAGAGGGGAACGTCATTAGAAACAAGGCTCGGTTGGTGGTTAAAGGATATTGCCAAGAGGAAGGGATAGATTATGAGGAAACCTTCGCTCCAGTAGCTAGGTTAGAATCAGTTAGAATCTTCCTGGCATATGCTGCTCATAAAAACTTCGAAGTTTTCCAAATGGATGTCAAATGCGCTTTCTTGAATGGAGAACTAGAAGAAACAGTGTATGTTGAGCAACCTCCCGGTGAAAAATATTTTCCGTTACCTGAAGCGAACCTCATCTCTCAGTCTCTGGTATCCTGCTAGATCTGGATTCTTCATTCAAGCTTTTTCTGATGCTGATCTTGAAGGATGTGGTCTGGACCGAAAGAGCACTACAGGGGGATGCCAATTTCTTGACGGTAAACTTGTTAGCTGGCAGTCCAAGAAGCAAACATGTGTGTCACTTTCAACAGCCGAAGCTGAGTATATAGCAGCAGCATCTTGCACTTCTCAAGTAATATGGATTCAAAGTCAACTAAGAGATTACGGGCTAAGTATGAAGAAGATTCCTCTCTATTGTGACTCAGAAAGTGCAATAAGGATTTGTCACAATCCTGTGCAACACTCTAAGACTAAGCATATTGCACTTAGATATCATTTTATCAAGGACCACGTAGAAGATAGGAATGTGGAAGTACATTTCGTTCGGTCCTCTGATCAACTGGCCGACATATTCACTAAAGCCTTACCTGAAGCGAGTTTCAATAAAATCTTACAAGGCCTGGGAATGATGGAAGCAGAGTCTGTACCGAATCCTCAAATCTCCCACTAAAAATTAGACAAGCGAAATGGAGCGAACGCTCGGTCTATTTCGGGTCCATAATTTTCGAGAACCGAAATGAACCGAACGCTCAGTCTATTTCAGCTCTTGAATTTTAAGGAACCGAAATGAACCGAACGCTCGGTCTATTTCGGCTCCATAATTTTCGGGAACCGAAATGAACCGAACGCTCGGTCTATTTCGGCTCTGGAATTTTAAGGAACCGAAATGAACCGAACGCTCGGTCTATTTCGCTTCATTCCTTTAAGATAAGGTTTCGGTTGTACATTTTGTTTAAAGAGTGTTTTGTGCTACTTTATTTTCTTTTTCTGTTTTTATTATTTTTCAGAAAACATCAAAAATCCAAAAATATTTTCTTTTTCTGTTTTTATTATTTTTCAAAAAACATCAAAAATCCAAAAATATTTTCTTTTTCTGTTTTTATTATTTTTCAGAAAACATCAAAAATCCAAAAATATTTTCTTTTTCTGTTTTTATTATTTTTCAGAAAACATCAAAAATCCAAAAATATTTTCTTTTTCTGTTTTTATTATTTTTCAGAAAACATCAAAAATCCAAAAATATTTTCTTTTTCTGTTTTTATTATTTTTCAGAAAATCTCAAAACTTCAAAAATATTTTTTTTGTGTGGTGTGTTTGTTTGCATGTTCTTTTAATTAGGTCACACGTGTACCAATACAACAGAATTTGGAGCTAAGGGAGGTATAATCATTTCCATATGAACTAGTTAAGGGTCCCTAGAAGCATGCTGCTCCATGTTGACCAAAGCCTCTACGACTTAGAGCAAGGCCTTAATGATTCGATCTATACCTATCGTTTCTTCCCAATCAGGCTGTTAGTTCGAATTTTGTTTATCTTTTGGCGAAACAGGGGTTATCCTAAATCTTGGAGCCACACTGAATTTCAAACGACGATTGAGGATAAGATTTTGGGCGCGTGAATTTGAACGGTCTCTATACCCACGCGTGCTGACGTATACCTGGGAGTAACCAACCTGTCACATCGCGCTTTTTCAGGCGACGTTTTAGTGACCGCGTCATTATCATGATGATTTTTCTCTCTCCTGGCAACGGTATATAAAGGGTTTCTAATCTTATTTGTCTTTTGCCACAACAAATTCTCTCAAATTACAAGGCAAGTTGAAACTGTTCATCTTCTTTCTTCGATCAACAATGGCGACTTCTTCATCGGTTCACGATCAACTGCTTCGTCCACATAGCTTTCAATCAAGCCAAATCAGAACATGATCATTGAACTCAATCCGTTTCTGTATGACGCGTATATGCTGCAAGTGGTTGAGTGTTTGAAGTATTCCCCACTGGTTCTAGCCCTAACACAGGTGGAAGCCGTCCCTATGTCACTCTTATCACAGGTTTACTCTACTGCCTCATATGACAAGAACAAGGAACGAATCTACTTCCAAATCCATTCTCATAAGGCTTCTATTTCAAAAGGGAGATTTTGTTCCCTATTGCACTTGGCCGTGGATTCATCTGTAATTTCACCAGACTTCATCACTACTACTCAGTTGTTCTCGATGCTCTACGAGATGGGCTACACTGATGTGCTTACCACGGTAACGAAGGTTAAGAAGTCATGCTTACCGTCTCCATAGAATGGATTGCTTTACTCTTCTCATCAAGAGTTTGGCGGAGAGAAGTGGTGGATCTGATGGCACCAGCAAGGATTTTCTAACCCTTCTATACGGTCTTTACAATGGTATCAATCTCGACTACGGGTCGATTATCTGGTCTCAAGTGGTGCAGAGCCTTAACACTTCAACAAGGCATTCTGAAATTTCATGTGGTCGATTTTGGACTCTCATTACACGAAGGGCGATGACTACTTTGGAAATTCCGGTAATGAAGGATGCTCTAGTTGCGTCTATTGCTACGTTTCACACCAAGAAAATCATAATTTCAGATCCTAAGAAGTTCCCTCACATTGGCTCTATCCCAAAGACAATGTACCGGTGTGTCACAACCGAGAGTAAACTCATAGCTGAATATCGCAAGCTTCCTCCCAAGGAACCGAGAGTCTTATCTCCTGAACAGCAGGCTGCCTTAGATGTTGTGGACAAGCCTGGCAACCGAGGGAAAAGGACTACTACCAAGAAAGAGACTACCGATGATGATAAGTCTAAGTCTACCAAGTCCAAGAAGCGAAAGTCTGAGAAAGGGGATTCTTCTAAACCGAAGAAGATTAAAAAGATGGCGAAAAGGTCCAAGAGTCCTACTCATCCCAGTTCAGAACATGATGAGGAGGAGGAAATTCAACATGCATCTCCGAGAGGTAACACTCCTCCCCGATCTCCTACTCCAACCAAATCTCCTCATAACAACCTTCCAACACCACCTCCATCACCGAAATCGACAGTTCCAGTTTCGGTTGCTCCTGTTCCCCCACCAACCACATCTCAAACAACAACTTCCTTCCCACCACCACCACCAGTTACTTCTGTTCCTATATCCACAACCCCCTTACCACCTCCCATTATTTCTCAATCAACTACCACCACCATTCCTGAACCGACAGTAAGAGTCAACGTATCTGATACAGGGGCGACTACTGAAACAAAACCACCAGTTACTTCCAAACCACTCTCACCCTCACCTTCATCAGATTCTGGTGCCACTCTCGGTGGTGCTAATGATGAGTTTGATTCTACCTACTACAGTCCATATTGGCTCCCTACTGATGAGGATGATGATGCTCCAATCACACGCCAACACTTGCAGAGCATTCATGAGAAACTGGATAAATTGCTTGATGACAACAAGTCCTACAGTGGTGTTGTGCTCAAAGCATTTTTGGACACATCTCTTGAGCAATACACTGACTCCATTGAAAAATCCACTAAGGCTGTTAATGATTCTACGTCTTCATGTCAAAAGGCCACTACTAATGTTAAAGAAATTGTTCATACTACTCAAATTTTTCTCGATTCACTTAAAGGGCATGCTGATACAAGTGCAGCCAAGGTGCAAGCCTCTGTGGATTCATTTTCCAAGTCCCTTCAAGAGGAACAAACAAAGTTTGAGGCTGTTCGTTCTTCCATACAAGCAGAGAACACTTCGCTTATCAGTTCTGTGTCTTCTCGGCTGGAATCTCTTCATGTTGAGCTAGCAAAAGAAAGTGCTCTGAAGGACGAACTTGCTCGACAAGCATCCACGATTGAAGTTCAGAAGGTTCAGCTCGTTCAAGCTGAAAAAGAAATTGCTTTATTAAAGACGGAGAGAGCTATTTTTCGCAGCTGTGCAGGGGATGTGAAGGATATGCTCACCAACATTCTTGGTGCTCATGATCCTATCCTTACTTTGACCATTAGGAATCATCTCACTACAAAACTTCTTCCTGCCCTTGCATTGTTACACGAGATGAAGGGTGTTTCGGAGAGATTCATTGCTCCAAAACAAGGGGAGAAGGTGCTGCTCATCAACCAAAGGTTAAAACTGAAACCGAATCTGCTCAACCGAAGGTCAAAGTTACAACCGAACTGAAGGGTAATGAAGCTTCAGGTTCTGGTTCACAAGCCAAGCAAAAGGAGATTGATGATGATACTAATGACGAATCTGATGAAACTATTGCTGAGGCTCTTAAGCGAAAGAAGAGGGATAAAGAGCTGGATGAAACCTTGAGGGTTGCAAGGGAAGCAGAGGAGAGGGAAAGGAGGAACAAGGAAGAAGAAGAAGCCTTAAACTGCAAACAGGCCTTGTTTCCCCTTTGGACTAGAGAGACACTTATCAATCAAGCTATTGAGTTTCCAAGTGTTTATTGGTTGGAACCCGTTGCTTCGTTTGACTGTGACAATTCTAAGGACTCGCAGTTTGACATGCCGATAACACGAAAGGCATTCACGTTTCACTGTTTCGATTCGACTGCTGAGGTTCCTTTTCCTCATCCAAAGGTTGCTCGTGAGCTTATAGACTTTTATTTGAAGTATGGTCAACCGCAGTACTTGACATGGAGCGCACAGAAGATAATAATTTTCAAGGTACTGAAGCCTACGCCTGCTGGGAGGTTTATAAATGTTAATTTTAAAATCACATGAGGATCTGCAAACTCGGTGTCGATTATTTCCCTGGCAGATCTCCCAAATCTAAATCCTCATGACTGGATTCTTTTGTTTAATATTCTGCTCACAAATCCGAGGAAATATGAGCCGATATTGGATCACTTGAAGAGGATGTTGGCTTCTTACATCCATGAGGTTGCAGCTATGGATCACGAGATAGCGAGAGTCATAAACAAGAAACCGACGGTTAAGCCAACACCGAAACCAGGAGATGTAAATAAGATGAAGATGGGCCAAATCGATTCAACACATCTTACTGTGATGTTCACAAAAGGCGAAGCCAATATATTTATGTTCCCTCTTGTTGATAAACATCTGTTTTCAACAGACTGCTTGGAGCACATCATCAACATTATTCATCGGTGCAAGCAGAACTCAGAAGCAGACAAAAAGAACTTCACGGACATGCTTCGGTGGTACATAATGTTTCATCATCATTTGCTGGCTATCATTCCGAAGGTGTTCAAAACAATAAAGAAGTCTTCTGCAGCTCAGCCGAAGTGAGCTTTCGGCTCCATTGACACAAAGGGGGAGATTGTAGAGTCCAAATGTGTTGCCTCATGGGCTTGTGTTTTGTATCCGGATTGGCCTGTCCATCCGTGATTAGCTGTTAGGGTTAGACTATAAATAATGCATGCATGTATGCATTAGAAGGTTAACGTTTGAGATTATTATCGTATTAGTTTTGTAACCCTAAACACCTTTACAGTCGAAGTTCTTAATCGAGCTCTTCTGAGGTGTTAAAGCATTAATCATACGACATATTCAAAGCCATTCTCGTGTTCATAATTACGTTCTTAATTGTTTGCTTGCATAGAATCTAACGATCCTAATTGAACTTTGATTCAACAAGACTATTAATTAGTCACGGTAAATATTAGACTAAAATCTAGTGGTAATAATACTAGGTTTCGTCGAAGGAAATTATATTATTAAGAAGCGGAGCGTTGTCCGAGTTTGGAGTCATCACTTTAACAAGTGAGTGCATAGTTACTTTCATCTTACATATAGACATGAAGTATTTAAATTACGTGCTATGTGTGCATATTATCTGTGTTTATGATATCTATGTTGGATGAACAAAATATACATGTTTTATTTTATTTAAACTGTATACGTATTTTATACCTATAAATTACAATGGGTAAAGATGGTTAGATGAAAGATGACTTGGATGATGAGATGAAAGGTGATATAGATCATGAGATGAGGGTGAGAGGTGAAAATGAGAGAAACCTTTACCCAAGCGTTGGCCCCGTCATCTAGCAGAGTATGGATGACAACCACAGACTATTCTAGACGGTCCAGTGGAACACTAGCCGGCTCGCAACCTGTAGGTGTTTTGAACGATATGTTCACCCGGTATACTCTAAAACCCCATTGACATGTATTGCGGGTGGACTCTCGAAAATAATATTGTCAATAAATGAGATAAACACTAGCAGCTAAGGACTTTAGCGCCTGTTGGATGAACCATGGCAACTATAGACTTACTGTCTGTTATATAAACCCTGGCAACAATGGACTTCATGCCTATTCCTTAGGATAATCCTTAGGAGTAAATAATGAGGAATAGATGATTCATAGGGAAGATACTTAAGAATAAAGAAGATAATGGGGATGGGTAATTGAGTTAATTGTTTGATGATGAAACATAATAACTTTATTATTATGGGCTTAAAACGCTATGTACTCACCAGGTTTCCCAACCTAACCCACTCAGTTTATTTGTTTCACAGTTGTCGAGATGAAGCTACATTACACTGAGATTAAGGAGATCACTAGTGTAAATAAATGTAAGTCTGTTTATGCTTATGTTTCTGTATTGACGATGACATCCCAATGTTTTAAAACGAATAAAATACATTTCTTCGGAAATGCTTTGATAATATATTTATCATGTTTTTCTGGGAAACAAATTCCACAACATTTTTCTTTAAAAAGGATACTCTGATTTTCAAATAAAGAATAAACACATAGGTCTTTTCTGGCCGTGAAATTGGGGATGTCACAGAAATTCACTAAGCTTTATGCTTACCCAATTGTTTATTGTTTCAGGTATCATCGATGGCTATAAGAAGACGAAGGCGGGACTGTGCACACGCATTCGTGGCAGTAACGATTCTGCGTCTTCAATAAAACTCTGATTTTATATAAATATAATTTGGAATAAATGGTTTTCTAAATAATGAAATTATAAATTAGAAAGTTTTACCTAAATAACAATGAAAAAAATTTGGTTGTGAAAATGGGACGTTACATTAACAATCATAATTATTACTCAATTATTTTCAAAAAAATTATTAAGTAACAAAGTTATGTAACATATTTCACATGCAACATTCTGATAACCATGATATTAATTATATATTTACAAACCGCTATTTATATAAAACATTGGATGCTTGCTTAAATTATAAGTTTTTTCCTTGAAGTTGGGTTCTTTAATATGACATAATTGTCATTCCAATTCTTATTCACATTGATGAGTTGATTTTTGGGATTAGATTGATGAGCTGATTTTTTTGATTTCTGGTTTTATAGGATTAAAATCAAAAGGAACCAAAGTATACATTGATTGAGGTGTAAGATGTTTTAAAAAAGAATACCATTGGCTGTCTAGAAAAGTGTCAATAAACGCATATAGATTTAAACCGGCCTAAAATAAAGGGATTCTTCCATATTTATTTATTTTTATCTAATATACCAATTGAATGCTTCAGCTGTTATATGACAACTCTAATAGATTAACAGTTGACAAAATATTAATTAGAAGAATCAAAAGAATGACAAGTGGTTTATTAAATATAAAGTGTAATTGAGTGACATATGACAAAATAACTATTTTTTTATTAGAAAATGAAGATGAAGATATATATAATTTCAAATTTTTAGAATTGATCGTTGAGGTACACATATAATGTGTTTCTTATATTTATTGTGTGCAAGAATGCACCAATAGGAAATTAGGTAAATTAAATAATTATTTAGTTAACTAAAAATAGATATTAAATGATTTTCATAACTGTATGTATATTAAATGATATCCATAATTATTTTTTTTATGGAAACTAATTAAATTCGTCATCAATGCCAGCAATAATATTCTTTTAGAATGAATTCGCATCTAGGTTTTTCATGTTTGGGTTCGTGTTTTGTTTATAGACTCACATACTTAAAATAAAAAAAGTTGCATAGAATATGAAGAACGAAAGTGTATTATACTAGAATGCATTATTATTCTGTTAGAATATACTCTCATTCTTCTAGAATAAACTCTCATTCTACTAGAATACACTTTCGTTCTCCATGTTCTAGGCAACTTTGTTGTATTTCGAGTGAGTGGGTCATGAAACAAAATACGAACCCATAATGAAAAACTAGATGCGAATTTATTCTGAAATAATATTATTGCTGATATTAATGACGAATTTAATTAGTTTCTATAAAAAAGAATTATAATTATGGAAATTATTAATATACATATAATTATGGAAATCATTTAATATTTATATTTATTTGATTAAATAATAATTTAACTTTCACTAAATTCTTATTTATGCATTCTAACACACATTAGATGTGAGAAACATTTGAACCTACTTTTATATATATATATATATATATATATATATATATATATATATATATATATATATAAAGATAAAAGAAAGGTAAACATAAATCACTCTTTTTACATTGATTAGGGACCAAATTCAAAACAAAAACAATTAATAAAGACCGTAAAAATAAAAAAATAAAAATAATAGATAATTACATAACAACCGTGAAAATTACCCCAACACATGGACCATTTGTATAATTAGTGCTAAATTTTAATTGTTAATCTTATCTCCCTATTCTAATAAATGAATAAGTTTATTCTTCTATTCACAAGTGTCATAATATTAGAACTCCTTATTATTATTATATGTCACATATTATGCCACTTGTCAACCTATTAATTATTCATTTCAAATTTCAAATTTTAAATTTCTCACTCTATTTACATTAAATTAATAATTGATGCTCCATTTTAAATTTCAAATTTTAACTTTTTTCACTTTAATTATATTAAATTTACAACATTAGATTAAAAAATAAAATAAAATAAATACAAATTATAAGGTGATATAACTTCACGTATTTATTTAAATCAAATATTATAATTTTATATAACTAAAAAATATCTCTTAAGTAATAATTTATTTAAAATAATTGATTAATAATTTTAATTTTTTAATATGAAAGTTTAATTAATTTTATAACCGTGGTTCTCACGGATTATAAACTAGTTTTGAATATATATTGATTCCGATATATCTACCAAAAATACACTCATCCTGCATCAATTATTACTTTTGGAGTCCTCTACGCAATTCTCCAATATGCTTTCATTCGGCATTCGTCAATAGTTATTAAAAACAACTAATGTTTTTTGTCATTATTTATTATATTTTAAATTTATCCATTCATTATTGATTGCACGTTTGCCTTTGGGTGAAGCACCCTAAGAAAATTGACTTGTAGACGCCATCTTAGTTTACACTAAGCTATTATAAAAGGACTTGCAGCCATACTTTTAGGATCTACATGCTACAATGCCCATAAATTCGCCTCCAACTGTTTAATTCCTATTTTTATCATGAGTCCTTCACTCCATTCTACCATGTGGTTTACATTTTTCTTATCTTGTTCCATTTCTTTGTTACATCATGCATCATCTTCTTCAGTTTCTCCTTTATCGCACACGAAGCTGTTGGACTCCATGGATGGGTTTCAGAACTATACTGCAATATCAGATTTTCGACTTGTAAATAGAAGAAAACTTGGAGCTTGTTTGGGCAAAAACCCATATCGGAAAATACAAGTGAACTCAAAATCTGAGCTTTCAGATGACCAGATGATCACAGTGACTGTTAGTGGTGTGTTACTTCCTTCCAAGAGTGATTGGGTTGGTATGATAACACCTTCAAATGCTAAGTAAGTTTATATATATTTATGTATGTAAGATGTAAGATTGTAAGTAGATGTTTGTGTAATTATGGTTAATTTGAAGAAATAATTGGGTTATTATTTAAAATGGCATGCAGCATTAACGCTTGCCCTCAAAACGTTATTCTTTATCAGCAGACGGGTGATTTGAGTGCACAACCGCTTCTCTGCCATTATCCAGTGAAGGTATAAGTCTTCTAATTATCAATCAATGCAATTTTTTTAATTAATTAGTGTCCGTTTTACATTTAGCATTCACACCACTGCCGTTACATACATATATATTTGAAAAAAGTGGTTTTAACTCGCACTACATCTCACACAATTATGATTTGCGCTAATAACAGTAATGTACTAAGCTGTCATTTAATTAATAAAAAGTTATTATTAATGTAACTAATGAGAAATTAAATATACTTCTACTTTTCGTTCTTACTTTAGTATCCGACTTAATAGAAATTTGTCTCTTAGATTTGATGTCCTAGGTTTTAATTCGGTTGTCGACAATATCTACTATTTGGTAATATTAATTTTTAACTACTAACCAGCTTTATTAAAAAGTCATTACTATATTTTGTAAATAAAAAATTATTTATTTAATTAATAATCCAATAATAATGTTAAACAGGTAGTGCACAATTTGTAATTTTGATTTTAATTTAAGCATAGTTTGTGTATTTTCTAATTATCAATGTAACAATAACGAATTAAATAACAATATATGTAATATAAGTAAATATAATATACAATAGAACAATATAATGCAATTATATAATTATGTAATATAAATAATTAATATAATATATCGCAATAATGTAATGATGTAATATAAATAGTCAACAATATACTATTAAATAACGAATTAATGACTGTCGTAGGTTAGTGGCATATGTCGCTGCAAAGTAAATATGCCATACGAAAGGCCCATCTCAGGCATTTTTATTGATCAATATTAAAATGAAAAATTTAAATATATTCTGTATTTTATTTTTATTTATCATCTTACACATATAACATGATGATATCTGAAATCCAGTGATTCACTCTTTTAATCTCTTTTGATTTTGACACATATGTTCATCCGGTGAATAGGAAGATTGGTAGAAGGATTTTTTATTTTGACACATATCTTCATCCCGTGAGTAGGAAGATTGGTAGAAGGATATTTAATTTCAAAAATTTAGCTCTTTACCTATTATAAGTTTATAACATTTAACAACCATAAAATGTATACAAAAATCTATATCATTGTTGTTAAGATCTCAATCTTCATTTTAAAATCTTACGATTTTAAAATCTTACAAGCTGAAAACGATCTCAAATTCATTGGGATCTATTTGAAGCAAAATCTATAGTGGAATTTTATTATGCCGACTATGATATTAAGATTTTAAGACAATCAGATCTCACCTTTATAGTTTTATCCATGGTTGTCAAAATCGCAATCCTGATCGTAGGATTGTACGATCCTACGATCCTAGATATGAAAAACGACCCGGATCGTCATAGGATAGTATTTGGGGTAGGATCGCAGGGAGGATCGTAGGATTGAGATCCGATCCGATCCTACCTTCCCTTGATTTTTTTTTTTTTTTTTTGCAAATGAAATTTTTTTTTACCATTTTATGTCTTTTAACCTTTACCAATTTACCATTTATCATTTTGTATTGTGACTTATGACTAATATTTTGAAGTTTTTATAACTTTTGAACGAAAAATTGAATGTTTGAAATATTTTTCATGATTAAAAATTATAAATTAAAATTATATTTTATTTTGAGGGATCTTAGGATCCCGATCTCGATCTTGCAAACCCAAAAATGATTCTAGGTAGGATCCCGATCTTGACAACCTTGGTTTATCTATATATAATTTTTTTTTTCCAAAATATGCAATAAATATTAAATCAAGATATTTTAAACTATATATCAACAACAAGTATTATGCTTTTTTAAACAAGCATTTATTGGTTTTTTATACGATAAAGTTATTTTTTTTATATAGACTTGGAAATTTAATTATATTTACTTGGTCATATGTATAAACAAAGTTTTAGTATTTTTGTTGTGAGTGGACGGGGAAATTCCGTGCTATTGTGGCTTCGTTTTCCCATTAAGATTATGACTCCTAGTTAATCAAAACATATATTAAGGGGACATTTTTGTTATGTAGCATATCATGTCCCAAATATAGGCGTACACGTACGGTTTGTTTGCGACACTTTCAAGTGACGACATAGAAGATATGAAATTATGAATAGAAGCAGTTGCGTATGAAGTAGTTGGAGGTTTTTCATCCTTTGCCATGAGATGTCACGTTGTATGCTTCAAAATATATTGGATTCGTGGTTAATTTTAATTTTTTAATTTTATTTAATATTTATATAGAAAAACTTTTAGAACCTGTCTCGAAGAAAACAGTCACTTTATAGTCTTTGACATAATAAACAATAAAAAAAAGTAGACGGTTTATACTTAAATTTACAAAGCAAATGGTTAATGTTTATCAAAACATATCTCTTATTAAAGATAAAGAGAAAAAGATAAGCAAATGGTTAATCCTTTCTAACAAATAAAAGTATTTTGTGGCACTTATCACATTCTCATTTAATTTGTCAAATATAATTTTGTGATTATTTTCAATTAATTTTTTTTCCATATGTCATTTTATAAGTTTTTTCTATTTTATTAAATTTCACATAATATTTCAATGTAATAATTACAATAAATGTAGTAATAAATAGATATCAATTTCATTAACAACTTACCTTTTAATTTCAAAATTTTCAAGATTAAAGCTAATTAGTTTCTTTTATTTATTTAAATTATTTGTTTAAATTTAAAAGATAAAAATGATTATAATAATTCATTATTTTTTCTTATTTTCTAACAAAATTAAAGTTTTTCAAATAATTTGACATTTATATTTAACTTTTTTTTAATTTAACCCATATAATAAATGGGTCTCACAACTAGTATTTATCAAAACATATCCCTTATTAAAGATAAAGAGAAAAAGATGTAACTATTTGGTGTTATAAAAAAATTAATGAAAGGTTATAGGGAAACTTGAAAAGCAACATAATTGCTCACATATTGATAGTTTGCGGAAGCCGTTGTTGTAAATGAGCATTTTAAAAAGAAATGAGACCTAGTTGTGTAAAGTAATTCTTTTTTAATTCTTGTTTTAGGGTCAACTACGTTGGTTTTTATTGGTTTTAGAGGTTCGTTCGTTCCGGTTGAACCCGATTTTTTGCAAACTGATTGTTTTTTTTTCTTTTTGCAAACTGGCTGGTTTTTACTAGCTCGGATTGAATCGACCCGCCACAAGTAATGTTGACCATTCTATTTTTATTGGCTTCATTTGCTTAAGGAACCATGCAATTTTTTATTATAGATTCACCATTTATTGGATCTTTGACTTTTGGCAACTTAACATTCATAATGAAAAAAAACAACTTTAGTAACGATTGGAGATAATTGCAACATCATAATACTTAGGGTTTGTTTAACTTTTATTTTAAACAAAAATCTTAATCCAAAATCTACTACAATAGTTTTTGAAAACTTTTAGCTTTAATTTTTTTATTTCATTTTACATATTTAAAAGCTATCAACAACTTTTTCCAAAAACACATTTACATAAATAAACTTTTTAACTTCCAACTAGTATTTAGTTTTTCCAAACAAGTTCTTAGTCTTTGATTTTGAGGTTACACTCCTAAAACCAGAAGTACCTGTGATAGAGCCGCTTTTGTAAATCCTATATAATTTAGCAATGTTTGTTTTGTATTTCCTTATTAACTTGTATTGTTGTATTACAAAGAAGATCTATATACACATCATGCAATACATTGACTTTTCTCAAATCTAATACGGCATAACTTAGGAAAGTTTGTTTTGTATTTCCTTATTTACTTGTACTGTTGTATTATAAAAGGAAGTCAATATGCACATCACCAAATACTAGGACTTTTTTCTAAGCCAAATAACCTCTAATTGTATTTTGTCTTAAAGTTTTTGTTATCTGAAAAAGTCATTGGTTTTGTTGGGAGAGTAATTGTAACTATTGCTCCAACGACTTATAAAACTATACAAGGTTATGGAAATACTATATTAAATTTTGAACTATTGCTCTGGAGTATTTTCGATGATGTCTTCTATTTTTATAACTATTTATGTGTTCTTAAAGAAGACAAATAAGATAGAGGTTTTATTAATCATTTCATAGAGATGAAGATAAATTAGGTATTTATAGAAAATGAGATAATAAGAATGTGTTTGGCAAAAATAACTGAAAGCTTATAGCCGATAACTTGTAACTGATAGCTGAAAGACAAACACTATAGTTTTTATTTGTGTAAAAGTGTTTTGCAAAAACAGTTATAAGATTTTGAGATGTATAAAATGACATAAAACATAAAATCCTAAAAGTTAAAAGGTTAAAAGCTTTTGCTCAATTCATGTTTTTTTTTTCTTAAATTTAAAAGTTAAAAGCTTCTAAAATCCTCCAAAACTTGTTAACTATATTTTAATTGTTTAATTCATAGATTAACCATTGGAAATGCCCTTGGTCCTTTTTCATTAATTAATTATTATTTTAATAAATAGTTACATTTGAATATGTGGTATATATATATATATATACTCTAGTTCTTACGATTCAATGAAGTTGAAGTGTTTAGTTTAGATCAACTCCTATAATAAGTAAATAAAGGAAAACAATAAAAAGAGGGTAATAAAAGTTACACATACCATTTACTAGAGACGATAGGAGTAGATGTATTGGGGGTTTCAATTTCGGGCTATGTTCTGCCCTCAGAATAGCATGGGGATGTATTTCTTATCTCTTATCTTCATTTGTGTATAGGAGCTCATTCATTGCTAATATAGTTGAGTCATGGGGTTAGTTTTTTTATCCGGAAAACACAACAGTACCATCGGATCAAATATCGGATGGCCTATACGAAAAAAGGAAGTCTTGTGTAATATTATATTATATTAGGAAAAAAGGAAGTCAAGCTTGATCAAATGGTGGCACTATATTTATCATAACCTAAAGGTGCGAAGTTTGAGTTACAAATTAACCATTAAATTACAAGTACTGTATATACATCTTGGGGTTTTTTTTTTTAAACATCAAAGGCATATTTGACTAGTATCATCAATAAAATATCGCCTCCCTATTATTAAAAAAAAATAAAAAAAATAAAAAAAGGCAAATCTTGTTCTTAATGATTAATATAAAAACACAATCTAGTTTCTTTGACTTGTTCCTATTCACTTGTTAACTAATTTAACCAAAAAAAAGTGCACCTATATAAATGATCCTGGCTTCTTTTTCGAAGTAATTGAATTTGCAAATTCCACATGTAAATAACTTTATTACATAGTTGCGTCTGACTTTGAGTTAAGTACCCGAAGTAGTCTCTTACAAAATAATAAAATAAAATAAAGGATACGGTTTGCCTACATTTAACCCTTTTAGTGGGGACCCCTCACTACACATGGATGCTTTATACACCGGAGTTGCTTTTCATTGAATATCAGCTAACAATATGAATGTGAATGCAAATCGAACCACATGTGATGAGTAGAAGCAAGCACTTGTAAGAGTTATGTGTGAACTTATTCCTTTCTACAAGTGTCTTTGGTGGGCATGTGATTATAAAGAGGACTATGTCATGAAATGTTAGGCTGCCTAGTGCGTTTGGTGGAAAAGTGGAGGATAAGTTGAAAAAAATGATAAAGATGAGCAAAAGTGCATAAAGTTGGTATTCTTAATGCTCACGCTATCAATCCCTCAGAAAAAAATTAAATATTTTCCCACTGATCACCATCCACATAGGTCTAGTTACTTACGGTTTTAACTTTGTGTGTCATATTCAAAATTCAGTTATGCATTGCGTCTAGAACATATTCTACAGTGCCAGGTGGCAGTTTTTCGTATATGTTTCGGTGGTTATTGAAATCTTCATATTTGGGGTTAATACTTAGGGTAAACACCACAAATGTCACTAATTAAGTTTATAAGAAAATTTGATTTTGACACTGCGTTATTTTTTGTCTCAAAATTGACCTTGTGTTTCTAGTTTGTTACAATTATGACCACTTAATCGATCAGTCTTGTTGCCTGCTGACGTGGCATGATGTATTGTTATGATTGCGGAAGCCAAACTCGGAAATTATGAAGATCTAAAGAAATTAACAACACTTAACACTAGCCAAGAATTGAGGTTACTTTTTATTTCTTAATGGTTAGATAGAAGTACAATGAGAGAAGACAAAGAAGAAAACAAAATCTTGAACTTATACTCTACTGATGTGTATCTATATATAGTCAACTTCAACTTCTTTTCCCTATTGACGGAAATGGTCCCTGGACTTTTTGTTTAGTTACACATTTATCTACAGTTATCATATACCCTATTTTGTCCCATTTACAAAAATGACTTCGAAGAAAAGTATGACTGCAGAACTTCAAGAAACATAGTTCATGCAAAAAGTAATTAATGCATTGCCAAGAGTTTTAGATGCTCTTGGAAGTTAATTAAATTTTGAATAAAATGCAGGCACAATTTGTAAGCAATGATCCAGACTATATCGGATGCAAGAAGAAGGAATGTAAAAAATATGATCAGATGGGAAAGTGTCTGGTGACAACATGTAGTGCCTCAATCACATTTCATGTTATCAACATTAGAACTGACATTCAATTTGTCTTCTTTGGTGCTGGATTTCAAACACCATGTGTTTTAGCAATATCTGAACTTCTCAAGTTTTCAAATCCAAAGAAGCCATTATATGGGCATCTCTCTAGTGTTGATTCCACAGGGACTTCAGTAAGCACCTATTCTTCAATATACTTGCTGTAGTTTTTCAAGAAATAACAACATAATTTACTTTTTTGACCAATATCAACAATCTACTTTACTTTTTAGCAATAGCAGCAATATGCTTCTATTTATGTTATATGTGCCCATAATAGCTTCATATTACATTTTCTCACCAGCAATTATGACAATATGTAACTCATAAAAGTGATGCAATTATATTTTCTTTACACATAAAATCAATATGCTTACAATTTTTTTATTAATAATAGCAATGTATTTCCATTTCTTTACATATAACATGAATATGTAACAAGTAGAGTACAATGCCCCTATTAGTAGAAAACGCAAGTACATTGTTATTTTATGTTAAAATTAAAGCACATTACTTGTATCTAGAAAAAGAAATGTAATTACGTTGCTACTATGTATAAAAAATAATGTACATTTCTCTAGTAGAGAAAGTAAAGCATGTTGCTATTCTATGAAATATTCCACTAAAGTAATGATTCATATTAAAAACCGATGTTCTCATGTCCAGATGAGATTAACATGGGTGAGTGGAGACAAGAATCCTCAACAAGTTCAATACGCGAATGGGAAATCACAAACTTCACGTGTTACTACATTTTCCCAAGATAGCATGTGCAGTGAGTTCTTATATTTAATTTTATTATCTATGTTTCATTATAATTCAATGTCACTTTTATCTTTATCCACGACCACCAATTATCGTTCAATATGATTTTAATTTCTTTTATCCTAATTTAGAGACAATAGTCTTGAAATCTTGGTATTTTGGTTTTCTAACAAGTACATATGTGTCATTATATTTAATTAGTTGTTAATAATTAAAACTAAATTATTCCAAATTTCTTTTCATATTTTGAAAATATGAAGCTTCTGCATTACCAAGCCCTGCAGTAGATTTTGGTTGGCATGATCCAGGATACATCCATTCTGCTGTGATGACTGGATTAAAGCCTTCTACAAGTTTCTCCTACAGATATGGAAGGTAAGCCAATTTTTTATTAATTATTATAGAGAAAATTGTGAAGAATAACTTTTGTTTCTTTACCCATATTAACAATGTAGTTGTATTTCTTTTACCAATATTAGCAATGTACTTTATTTTTTACCTATAATAGCAATTTACTTTCATTTTGCTACGAATATCAGCATTATACTTCAAATGTTATCATTAAAGAATTTGTAGTACATTACTATTATGAGTAAAAAAATTTAAGTACATTGCTTTTATATGTAAAGAAAATGTACTTACATGCTATCATGAGTTACATATTGCTATTATTCGTAAAAAACTGCAATTACATTCATCTTAATTGGTAAATAAATGCATGTATACTGCTGTATATTGTCTATATTGGTATAACTAGTAAAGTATGTTGTTATACCCTGTAGTTTTCTTATTAGTAATTTCTATATAAATTCGAATTCGTAAAAGAAAACCGATGTAATGTGAAAACAAGAGATGGATGGATATAGCTGATATATTTAACATTTTCGTTTTTTTTTTAAATAATTTTCAAGCAATTCGGCTGGTTGGAGTGCTAAAATTAACTTCAAAACTCCACCTAGTGGAGGATCAAATGAACTCAAATTCCTTGCATTTGGTGATATGGGAAAGGCCCCTAGAGATGCTTCCATTGAACACTATATTCAGGTAAAATATCATTTTGGATTGTAACAACTTGATTATTCAAAAAAATTATTATTCTCTTAAGTTATGAATCTTGGTTTAAATATATTGTTATTGATAAATATGTATATAGCCCGGGTCAATAGCTGTGACTCAAGCCATGGCTGATGAAATCTCATCAGGAAATGTAGATTCCATATTCCACATTGGGGATATAAGTTACGCAACAGGTTTTCTAGTGGAGTGGGATTTCTTCCTTCACCTTATTACACCTGTGGCTTCACAAGTTTCTTACATGACTGCAATTGGAAACCATGAAAGGTATGATCG
The DNA here is from genome assembly GCF_052849685.1 of Lactuca virosa. Lineage (NCBI taxonomy): Eukaryota > Viridiplantae > Streptophyta > Magnoliopsida > Asterales > Asteraceae > Lactuca > Lactuca virosa. The sequence goes on from NC_136426.1 coordinate 198,730,748, forward strand.
TATAACTAGACATTACAAGATTCATTTGCTGGAAATTCTTTCTTAAATTCCATAATAATGAAAAGGCAAATTGCAAACAAACAATTATTTTTTGGGAAATTTTGCCATTTAACGGAATGCACTTTATTTTTTAAATCAAAAACTACAAAAGTTTTAGACATTTTTTACAAATCAACTATTGGGACTTAGTATAGCCTTTCAAATTGGATATTTCGGATACGGTTAACCTCATAAATTGGAAATGAAATACTTGTTTTTTTAACAAAACTTCATTGATTTATAAAAATACAATCAGAATGTAAGCAAATCGAACGTTTTGTTCATAAAATACCATTAAAATCCATATTAATAAGGGTATTTTATGAACAAAAAGTTGAAATTTCATCCTATCTTATGATAGTACTTTTTATAAAAAAAATAGTTTTTGTGATAAAAATAAGTTTGTAAACCATTATGACATTCAACCTTTAGAATATTACTGGTGAAAACTAATATATTTACTATCAAACAGAGATGGTTTCAAACATTATTTCCAATTTTCATTTTGACATGATATAACATGTCAAATCTTAATCTGAAAAATTATTGGCAAAACGACTCATGTCAAAATGATTAATTTGAAAAAATATTTTATACTTATTATGGTTTGATTAGAAAATTTAAATGGTTAACTTGGAAAACTAATGGTGAAACCTATATCACAAAATTACACTTAAAAGTTAAAACTCATGTCAAAATGGTTCATTTGGAAAAATGTTTTAATTGAATGAATACAATATTAGTGGTTAACCTGCACAACTCACACATATAATTTTCCTTGCACTTAATGAAGTGATATTAAATTCTGCAACAATCAAGGAAACAAAAACAAAAAATGAAATAAACATACGTAATTATTAGTCTAAAGAATGAGGATCATGTAAAAGGGTTCTATCATCCCTTCACAATAAGTGCGATAGTAAAACTAACAAAGTTGGACAACAATCAGGGACTATGTGAGTTCAGGCTCATTATACATCACACCAGATTCAGGAGGAGAATGTGGTGTGCCTTATGAAAGTTATTTCCCAATGCCAACACCAGCAAAAGATAAGCCATGGTACTCCATTGAACAAGGAAGTGTGCATTTTGTAGTTATTTCAACCGAACATGATTGGTCAAGAAACTCTGAACAGGTATATATAATTCAATCACATTATAAATCCAAAAAAAAAAAAAAAAAATCATTTCGACTTTTAATAATTGACTCATATATGTCACAATGAACAGTATCAATGGATGAGCCGTGACATGGCTTCTGTGGATCGATCAAGAACACCATGGCTGATATTCACAGGGTAAGATACAATCATATAGGGGTGGGAATTTATGATACGACACGAAACGAAATTGGAACCAAACTGAAATTTGAATTCGTGTTCGTGTTAATAGTAAAAAAACACAATGTCGTGTCGTGTCGTGTTCGTGTTCAAAATTCGACACGAAATTGACACGATTTAGCAGTTCTTTATCGTGTTTTTCGTGTTTGTCGTGTTTTTCGTGTTATATTTGATAAAGTATTCATTAAATAAACTAGTTTTTAGTATATGATATATTTTTCGTGTCGTGTTTGTCGTTTTTTAATTCGTTCGTTTTCGTGTTAGTTAAAAAAAACAAGATATCGTGTCGTGTTCGTGTTACATAAAACCTTGTCGTGTCGTGTCGTGTCAGACAGAAACACGAAACGATAGCACGATTTGCCACCCCTAGAATCATACATATGAAACTATGAATGAAATGAAATGGAGTTAAAATAAAACCATTTTCATGGAATGTTACTTAATTAAATTCTTGTGGTTGCTATTAATTACAGGCACAGGCCAATGTATTCTAGCTGTGGAAGTGTTGACATTAGATTTCTTCTAGCAGTTGAACCCTTGCTAGTTGCAAACAAGGTGGATTTGGTTATGTTTGGACATGTCCATAACTATGAAAGAACATGTGCAGTGTATAAAAGTAAATGTTTAGCAATGCCGAAGAAGGGTGCTGATGGAGTAGACACATATGACAATAGTAATTATCAAGCACCAGTTCATACGATTATTGGAATGGCTGGATTCAGACTAGATGGATTCCCTCCTAAAGTGAGTTTTACAAATTTAAAGTATGTGTTTAAAGAAAACTATATACTGATATAACTATGTCGTTGATTTTAGCCTGGTAGTTGGAGCTTATCAAGAATAAGTGAATTTGGATATGCGAGAGTGCATGCAACGAAGACACAGTTGAATTTTGAGGTATTTACTGAAAGCATGTTCTCCAACTTAGATTGTATATGTTTATACTGGCATAATTGAACATGGAAAATTGTTTATTTTACTTAATTTGTTGTTGTTTTTCAGTTTGTAAATGCATATACAAAGAAGATTGAAGATAGGTTCCGCATCATCAAAAGCTAAGTCAAGGAACATAAGTCGATGCTCTTATGTATAACATTATAAAAATATCACATTATAAAAATCAAATAGGGAAGTGAATTTTGATACGTAAATAGAGACCCTCAAAGATTGTTTTTTTTTTGTTACAATTGAAAAGATATATAATATGTTGGTCTGAATGTCACAGAAGTAATAGTAAAAGAGATCTAGGGGGTGTTTTGAGTGACTCTTTGGAATATTGAGAAAAATTTGCATGTTTTATAAGGAAGTCAAGTGGATTGTATTCACCGCTAGTCCAAACATACATTGGCCGGGCCGGGCGAGAAGGAAAAAAGGCCCCCAATGTCACAAATATCTTAATGCCAAATAGAACAAAAATTTGAAAAAAAAATACCATCTATAATAATAATCTATAATATCATCAAACACACAAATATAGTCGCCATATTTACAAAAAACAATAAAATTCTAGCTTTTTTACATACAAAACTAAAAATATCAATTTTATGTGACATTTGTTTCTCTATAAATAATATTACCAATATCTTTCTCTATACATCTATATATAATATTTACCTTAAGTAACTATAAACTTTTTTCTATAGATGCCTATTGACCTTAGGTATTTCTTTAGTTAAAACTTCTTTCTAACTTCTCTAAACTTCTCTCAACAGTTGTAGAGATGCACCTACAAATGCTAGCAGTAAAATAAAACCAGTAGAAAAATTGGAATATATAGTCCGAAAGAATAAAGTCAAAACCAAACAGTAGAAAAATTGAAACATAAAATTTTTGATTATACAATTACATACAAATATCTAGAAACATAAATTATGTTTCTTGATTATCAAAATTTTCTGAATAAACTGACTTCATAAATCTGCGAAAGAAAAATATGATATAACATAGAATGAGACGTAAAAATCAGAAAAAAAATATCAGGAAAAAAATCTAATACATAAACCTATAAGCTTTTAGAAACGAAAAATCATACATTCTTAAGTTCTTATCTGATATCACACAAGTCGCAAGGATTTGAAATCAACACAGAGAATCGAGAGTCCAAAGGATAAGGAGAATGCGAGAGTCTGACAGAAATAAGGGTTAGAAGCGGGAAAATCGATTGTGACAGAGCAGAGGTAGATGGAAAGTTGCATGTGATTGATTTGATCATTAATTCTTGAATCTGTTATAGAGGTATGTCGACTCACGAGGTTGAGGTGGCGATGTGGATTCGATTAGGGATTCATAAGACTTGAGGGAGTGGGTCACCGCACAGTTTGCCATGTATGTTGCGTCCCACACCACCCCTATTATGCGGTTCGAACTGCGGTCAAGCCAACTGAAGCACATTTTGGCCGCACCTCCTCCTCTCTCTCTCTCTTCTCTTTCACCTGTCTCTCTTTCTTCTTTTCTTCCTTTTCTGTATTTTTATTTCTTTTCCATATTTTTTTTAGAAATTTAAAAAATGGCCTTCATTATATATATATATATATATATATATATATATATATATATATATATATATATATATATATATATATATTTCATCCTTTTCTATATTTGTGTATTTTTTTATTTGTGAATACTGTTATTTTTTATTTGTGTTTTTAAGTTTTTATAATTCTACTATGTTTTTCTTTTACTTTAATTAGTATTTTTTAGTTTTTATTTAAATTAAATTGTTTAATTTGTATTATTTCTAGCATATTGAATAAAATATGACAAGTATTGAATTTTTTAGGCTTATTATTTGTTCAAGTAAGTGATGAAACAAATCAGTTGTAGGACTTTTTTTAATTAATGAAGTTTATATATATATATATATATATATATATATATATATATATATATATATATATATATATATATAATTTTAAGTAATGAGCTTTATTTAAATTAATAAAATTTGAAGTTTTTATTTAAATTAAATTGTTAAAAAAGTGTGACACAACACCTACTAGGTAGCAAAGACCACACAAAAATGTGTTTAAATTAACATCATGCCCATGTAGTGTCTACATGACATAGACATAAGAGGAAGTATGGTTTCCATAGCACCACTTCCAGTGGCATAAGATGCCCTAATTGGATAATTTATGCCTCCTTCGTTCGGCCATTCCTATTCACTCGTGTACTGCTAACACGTTCATATAGAAGTATGCCATTTTTTTTGGGCTAAATTGAGTTTGGACCAAAATTGGGTCTATAAAACAGCTCAAAATTGGGCATATAAAAACAGATAGATAAATCAAATTAATATATATATACTATATATACCAAGAATTCCCTGAAGCGGTTCATCCGATATTTTTATGTTAGTGTAGTAATAACAAAAGTAATTAGTTATTAAGATAAAAAGAATAAAAATGATAAAATAGATTTTGTGAAACACTAAATTAATTAAATAAAATAATAAAAAAATAATTATAATAGATATGTTTTTTTTCTAATAAAAAGTACTATAAAGTTGATAGTTATGTTTTTAAGCAATTATCGGTAGTCTTTGAAAATTGTTGGTTTAGACCGATATTGTAGAAATTGGTCAATATCTGTCAAATTATGGCTTTACGGTCCTTGTTGCTTCTCGCCTCAGCGGTCTTGGCGGGAAAAGTTAAAAAAAAAATCAAATATTCAAATATTACTCTAAAATTTTCAAAAATTTAAAATTTCAAATATTATACAAAAGATTTTAAATTTTTAAATTTCCAAATAGTTATTTTCTTAGTAACTATTATTTATTTTTAAATATTTTATTATCCTTGATGAATGCCCAATTAACCCCGCCTAAATCAATTAATCACATAACCCTAATCGACCTTTGAACTATTGCAGAAATTTTTTAGAACCTTGGTTTAAACTCATCTTAAGCAATTAGAATTGAGATATAGTGGACGAATTGATAAATATTGACTAGAAAAAAAAAACAGATATAAAAATAAATAAAAATAAAAACAAGGGAAATGAAAGTAAAATTAGTATAATAAAGCTAATAAAAGTAGAAAAATAGAATTCGTACCTTTTGTATTTCAATGAAGGTCATAGGCAAAAACAAGAAGCCAATTAAGTAATTTCCAAATGAAGTATTGGCTTTAAAGTATTTGAGGGTTTTGACTAGTATTATACTAGTTATAAGAAGCCAAGAAAACGGAGGGGCCATGGCCCTCCCCGACCTTCATAAGAGTAGAGGGACTAAATTCAGCAAACACTTCAGCAATGATGAGTTGTATCGACAAACATCTCACCAAAAGCTCAACATGTCGAGCTAAACACCCTAACTCGGTATGTATCTTCCAAGTCTCTCTCCTTTCTACCTGTGTATTTTCTTATCATCTCTTCTTCTTTCTCACATACCGACTATTTGGCTCAACCCTTCAAAAAGTGAGGAGGATGTGGAAAAGGCTGGAGCTCGGAGGTGTCGACACCACTCCCTCCAGCCTAAAGTGTTGCATTTGTCAGTAATATCTTGAAATAAATATGTAACATCTATTATTTCAGGTATTCATTTTAACCCTTGAAGTTGTACTTTATTTGCAAGATTAGTCCCCGGTGGCAATTTTGTAATTCCAGAGACAACTTGTGTACGTAGGGTGTGCACGTTCGTACACAAGGCATACCCAGGTTCGCATTAGTACGTTGTGCGTACGCTGGTATGCTAGGCATACGTAGCCAGGGTACAAACCCTAAATTTTAGGGTTTGGACCCTATTTAAACACATTTATGGCCACATGCACCTTTTTATCTTCAGCCTCCTTCCTTATTTCGAAACTCTAAAGAGTGTTTGTGCATTGTGAAGCTTGTTGAACCATTTTTGGTGTCATTTGAAGCTTGTAGAGTAGAAGGAAGAACATTTAGGTGGTGGTGTTTCACTCAAAGCTTTGGATCTAGCATCTTGTTCCCCTTATGCCCCTTGTGGGGGTAAAAAGCTTCAACCTTGGTGTAGAAATCTTATGGATCTAGTTTTAGCTCAAAGTTGTTACCTTTTTGTCCCAAACTTGGTCTTTGTGAGTAGAAGGTACTCCAAGGCATTTGAGTTTTCCTTTCAGAGGTTTTGAGATGTGTTAAGTCATAAAGTTGGGTTTTTAATCATTAGTTTCTCGTCATGCACGTGCTAGATTGTCTTAATTGGTTAAGAGACTATGGTTGTCAGAGTTAAGGTCTTACTAGACATGCTAAACCATAAAGTTGAAAACTTTATGGTTAAGAACATCTTTTGTTGCCTAGATCTAAAATTTGGACGTAAGTGCTTAAGGGATTAAGCACTTAATAAGAGGGGTGTTGATCAACCGCATACGTTGGGCGTACCAAGGGGTACGTTGCACATACGAGGTCAGCTCCCTGATCCTCGGTCAATTGGAAAGTACGTCCCACATACACAAGGAGTACGCCCTACGTACTGACTGAGTCAACTCAGTTGACTCAGTTGATTTTGACTTGGATTTTGAATAGGGTTTGACCTAGGGGTATCTTAGGTATTTGAATGGTAGTCTGAGTTTTGGTTTCTATTATTCGTAAAGGTGACTAGTAGCGTGGGTTTCAGAGTAGCGTGTCATTTTAGTTTTTTGTCTGTCTGTGAAGTGAGTCTTCTTACCACCTTAAGTGGGCTGAAGGTACCAAGGTTGACCCAATGTATTGTATGACTAAAAATTGTATGTTGTCGTATGATTTTGTATGATGTGATTGTATGATTTATGTATTGAGCTAGTTTGGACTCGGAGTCATTATGGACTCGGGGTTGATACAGACTCGGGGGTTGATTCAGACCCGACACAGCTACTTGCTGTTATTTTGGGTTGATACGGACCTAACACAACCATGTGTTGTTATATTATATGTATGTTGTATGTGGTAATTTTGGAAGCTCACTAAGCTTTATGCTTACAGTTTATGTTTATGGTTTAAGGAACTTCCAGTTCAAAAGGGAAAGGCACGACGTGATGGCACAACATCCTCCCCATATGATTTCCACACTTGATATATTTGTACTCTAAATTTTTGGAATACTATAACGATTGATGTTTACTGGCACAATCAATAAATGAAATTAATAGTTTTTAACCGAAAAATTTTATAACTCTTTTTCGGTCATTACAAGTTGGTACCAGAGCCTTAGTCTGAGGGATTCAAACATACTATCAGGTGTGCAAGAACTCAAACTTAGGAAATGATAGTTTTTCTTAAATAAGAATGAATTAAAACTTTTTAAAGTATTTTATTTAAGAAGAAGGGGTGCGATGTGTGACAACCCCAATTTCACGGCAAAAAAATACCAATTTGTTTATGCTTATTTGAAAATCAGAGTATCCTTTTTGAAGAATTATATTACAGAATTTGTTTCCAAAAACATGATAATGTTATTATCAAAACATTTCCAAAGAAATGTATTTTATTTATATTAAAACATTGGGATGTCATCGTCAATACAGAAACAAAAGCATAATGAAATATTACAATCCATACTATAACACCCAAAATCAGGAAGGCCAAGAAAGGAAAGAAAACCCTAAGTCAAAGGGTCAACTCGTCGAGTCCAGGGAGGAACTCGACGAGTCGGAGCGGGATCCGAGGGATCGATTAAGTAACCGACTCGGCAAGTCGGCTAAGGGGACTCGGCGAGTCTGGTCTGAACAAGGAAAACCCTAATCCCGGGAGTTGTATCCTATATAAAGGGTGTTATGTCCCTTCCTTAGCCTCCATATCATCCTAGAGAGCCTGTAAACCCTAGATTTCGTGTGATCTTCCATCATTTGAGAGAAATAACCTTGGAGGGGGGACCTTGGAAAGGAACTTGAAGATCAAGAGGGTTGCTTCAAAGGAGAGGTGTGGATCTGAGATCTACTTCAGTTTGTGTTCATCTTGGAGGTAATAAGCTGCTATCTTCCCTCCTTTGCATCTAGATATATTTTTGTTATGAGATTTGGGGGTTTTATGGTTGTTTGAGACCCAATTCGGGTTTGAGGCTTAGATATGTGGTTGCCACTTCAGATCTAGTGTTGGGATGGTCCAATATGTCGTAAAGCATCAGATATTGAGTAGTTTGTAAAGCCCTTTTGTCCTTAAACCTAGCCCTAGAGTGTTTTGAGCCTAGATCTCTTTAGTTATATGTAAAGTTTGCAACTTTACGTAAGGATTGAGCTTTGGAAGTATGGATCTATGATTTGGAGCCCCTGCATGGCTCGAAAAGCCACTGAATGGATTAAGAACTGGAGCGACTCGGCGAGTCACATGGGTGGACTCGGCGAGTTGGATGAAGTTGGGCAGGAACTCGGCGAGTTGGAAGAACAACTCGGCGAGTCTGTTGAAGATTGCCTTGGACTCGGCGAGTCTGTTCTTGGACTCGGCGAGTCATGTCGTGAAACCCCAAACCCTTCGAGTTAAGACTCGGATCAGTGAGTTGAGTGGGGACTCAGTGAGTTCGTCAGGTCAGGACTCGGAAATCGGTAGACTCGGCGAGTCGAGTCGCGAATGGAAGGACTCTGAGCGTGTGAACTCGGCGAGTCAGTAGGCAGACTCGGCGAGTAGGGTTGACCTGGAAGGTTGACCTTGACCAGGACTTTGACTTTGACCAGAGTTGACTTAGTTGACTTTCAGAGGACAGTTAGACTAAGTTTTGCATTGGAGTTGATAGCTCGGGGAGCTAGTGGAGCCGTAGTTCAGAAGAGTCGTCGGGCAGCAGTAGAGGGGTTTCAGCAAGTTCAGCAAGTGCAGGTGAGTTTCCCTTTTGTGTGAATGGGTCTAAGGCCACAATGTCGGCCCATGTAGTTATGAGTAGAAGACCCGGGGGTTAGCCCTAGGCACAATATGCTAGAATGATATTCAGGACGAGGTCCAATGATAGCGGGCGGGTGCCCAAGGAAGGGTTTATGTGATAGTTTATACTTGTTGTTTGTGTGATACTTGTATGTGCCTGGTAGGGAGGTGAGTGTGGGCGAGGTCCTGTATCTCACCAATAACAGGGTGTGGATGGTGTTCCACATCTCATTAGCAGTAGATCAGGGGCGAGGCCCAAGTTAGGGAAAGAGTGAGTGTGGGCTGGGCCCGAATCTCACTACCAGTAGGAGCATGGACGGGGTTCCATGACTCATTAGTAGCAGGACAAGGGTGAGGCCCAGGTTAGGCGAGGCCTTAGGACAGAATCCATTAGCATATGTTTAGATTATGTGTTGTGATATGTTTATGTGCTATTATATGTTAGCGGGAGAGGCCCTGTGACAGGGCGAGGCCTAAGTGAAACAGATATGTGTCCGAGCGGGGCTCGAAGCCAGGCGGGGCCTAGAGCGGCGGGGCCGTTGTAGCGGGTGAGGCCCCAGGTAGGGGGCGAGGCCCAAAATAGCGGGCGTGGCCTAGTATGTGCAGTATGTGGTTATGCATGGTGTGTGGTAGGTTGGGGAACTCACTAAGCTTCGTGCTTACAGTTTTTCAGTTTTGGTTTCAGGTACTTCCGGTAGCGGAGGGAAGAGCTCGAGGTGATCGCATGGCACACACCATAGATTAGTCAGCCTAGGAATGTTTTACTCTGATAATGAACATATGTTTTGGAAATTAATACTCTAATTATGTTTTGGATTGATGATTATGCTTTAAGTAATGTTTTATTAAAAGAAATTTTTAGTCTTAAATTTTGGGACGTTACACATACAGTAATTAAACTAGTGGCCTAATACTTCTTGAATCTCTTAGCAGAATGTATCTTTAATATCGCTACATGTGATACAATAAACTGAGTGGGTCAGGTTGGGAAACTGGGTTACTACATAGGGTTTTCAACCCATAATAATATAATTATTATGTTTAATCATCAAACAAGTAACCTAATTTCCCATCCCTATTATCTTCTTTATTCTTAAGGATCTACAATATGGATCATTTATGCTGATAGTACTAGTTCAGGGATTCCTCCATAATACTTGTCAGTAGGTATTCTTCTATATTTCTTCATAAGGATTTGTCCTAAGGAGTAGGCACAAAGTCCATTGATGTCAGGGTTTATCTAATAGACATTAAGTCCATAGCTGCCAGTGTTATCCATTAGGCACTAAGTCCATAGCTGCTAGCGTTTGTCTATAAGGGACTAAGTCCATAGCTGCCATGGTTATTCTCCTTTATTGACATAATAATTTTAGGGAGTCCACCCATAGCACATGTCAATGGGTTTTTAGAGTACATCTGGTGAACACTTAGTTTAAAAACACCTACAGGTTTCGAGCCTGCTAGCGTTCCACTGGACTGTCTAGAATAGTCTGTGGTTGTCATCTATACTCTGCTAGATGACGTCATCTTTAATGTCAAGGCCTCTCATCATCTATTTAATCTTTCATCTCTCATGATATATAATATATTTCGTCTTTCATCATCTACATCATCTTTCATCTACCCATCTTCACCCAATATATTTATAGGTATAAAAATACATATACAGATTAAATCAAGTAAAAACATGTATAAATCGTTCATCTAGCATAGATATCAAAATCAAAAATAATAGGCACATATAGAATGTATTTATATTAAATACTTCATATTTATGTGTAGGATGAAAGTAACTATGCACTCACATGTTAAAGTGACGGTTCAAAATTTGGACAACGCTTCGCTTCTAGCAACTGTCTTTTTCTTTGACATAACCTAGTATCATTATTACTAAGTCTTAGTCTAATATTTATTGCGTCTAATTATTAGTCTAGATTCATCATTGATTCAAAGTCTACTGATATATTGCTGATAAGAGACAACCAGGTAGGATCATATCCGAGGTAGGGTCCGTTTGTTATACAAAGTATACTATTTGGAAATCCCACATTAAACACCCCACTAAATCCAGCCTAGATATCATCCCCGTAAGTAGATCAATCAGTACAACGACTTGGAATCACTGATAAATCTTGTTTATAGGTTCATAATAATGATAATGAATTTAAACATAAGTTACACTTAAAGCGTAATATGTGTTGCTCAACTTACAATGTTTCTAGCAAAAACTTAGAACTCCGTGGTTAGAACTTCGTTGTTGAATCTTTTTTTTTTTTCTAAAAGGATTATTGTAGCTCTTCAGCGCTCACCTTACTAGGCTAAAACCACAAAAAGAGAAGTCGAATCATTAGGGACCGAAATGTTCGGGGATAAGAAGAGAAAGTCTCTTGAACCAAGAGAATGGTACAAGAAATATAACAGCCTAGAGCCTCTTATTTATAATAATTGAATTTTCAAAAACCACCCCTATAGTTACTTAAATGACCTTATAGTTATGTAAATGGTTAAACACCCATTTATAATACTATTTTAAATAGATTTAACGATATTTGTACTAAACTAATGTCGAAAGTAGTCAACACTAGTCATATAATGACCACATCGTCGATACCTTTCTAATGAGATACACATATGTGTGTGTGTGTATATATATATATATATATACAGGGAAAAGTGAATATGTGGCTGTCATGTATGTAAAATTAGGTATAGAACCATCAAAATTGACTTCATTTTGATTAAAAAAACACAATTTTTTTTCATTGTTAGTTTCTTCCTATTGATTTTGAACTCATATTATTTCCAATTTCATAATTCTTCCCCTACATCTATGTATTTCGAATGTGTTTTTTATATTAGACCTCTAGTAGGCTTCATAAATTTCTTTGACACCAACCATATGTATATTTGCATTGTTCTTTTTTATGTATTATGAGAAGAAGTTTATTGGGTTTTTAATGAATAATATCAATCTTTCACTATAGTTTTATATTTTAAATTTGAATATGAAGATTTATATGTAGTTGATAATGTATTCTTATACATGGTTTGTGTTGCAAAATTAAAAATTTAAAACTATATAAAAGTATGTACAAAGCCTATCATCTAGTCTAATAGAGAATACAAAAAAGATGGTAGAGAGATTTGATTGTATTTCGTTAAAATTATGTAGTTTTTAATGGTTCTATACCTAATATTAGGTACATAACAGCCACATATCCCCTATGCCCATATATATATATATATATATATATATATATATATATATATATATATATATATATATATATATATATATATAACAGCCACATATTCCCTATGCCCATATATATATATATATATATATATATATATATATATATATATATATACTTTATTTTAATACGTGGATAAGCTATTATAAATTATAATTCACTACAAGAAAATTTCGATTTAGCTACGAAAAAATTCCATAGCTAAAAGTTAAAATTCCGTAGCTAAACCTAAATAACTACACAAGTTGCTACGGAATTTACCAATGAGATTCCGTAGGTATATTTCTTGTAGCAAACTGTTTAGCTACAGAATTATAGTTCCATAGCAGTTTTGTTACGATGTTTATTCCGTAGCAATTTAACTACAACACACTTCCATAACAATTCCGTAACAATGGCATGCGTAGCAAAATCCGTAGCCATTTGTTCCGTAACAAATTTCATAGCCATTTATTTTGTAGGAAATTCCGTAACCATTTGTTCCGTAGCAAATTCTGTAGCCATTTGTTTCGTAATAAATTCCGTAGCCATATGGTTCTATACCTAATATTAGGTACATAACAGCCACATATTCCCTATGCCCATATATATATATATATATATATATATATATATATATATATATATATATATATATATATATATATACTTTATTTTAATACGTGCATAAGCTATTATAAATTATAATTCACTACAAGAAAATTTCGATTTAGCTACGAAAAAATTCCGTAGCTAAACCTAAATAACTACACAAGTTGCTACGGAATTTACCAATGAGATTCCGTAGGTATATTTCTTGTAGCAAACTGTTTAGCTACAGAATTATAGTTCCATAGCAGTTTTCTTACGACGTTTATTTCGTAGCAATTTAACTACAACACACTTCCATAACAATTCCGTAACAATGGCATGCGTAGCAAAATCCGTAGCCATTTGTTCCGTAACAAATTTCATAGCCATTTATTTTGTAGCAAATTCCGTAACCATTTGTTCCGTAGCAAATTCCGTAGCCATTTGTTTCGTAATAAATTCCGTAGCCATATGGTTCTATACCTAATATTAGGTACATAACAACCACATATTCCCTATGCATATATATATATATATATATATATATATATATATATATATATATATATATATATATATATATCATTATGATTATAAGTAGTCTTTTGGTAATATATGTAAAATTATTAACTAGTAGTTTCAGATATTTTTTGATGATAAAAATCATACATTATTTTATAAAACTGTTTTCTATCTTTGCTTATAAACTTATGATTATAGATTAGAACTTGTAAAGCTTTTAATTGATTACAATAATAATGACGATTAGCTTGTATCTTTGAATCAGACATGATAAAAGAACTAAAGTTATTTAAATATTTCAAGCATGAATTTGATTGATTTGATTATTATTAAATGCAAGTATTACTTTAACAAAAATTTCAAATTTTGTAGAATTAATAGTTAGAATAACTCGAAAAGAGATTGACATAGCGATAACAGAGATAACACAATAATTGAATAAAATTCTTTATATATTACCTTCTTTTAAATTACAATCAGAGCATCCGTCGGGAGCAAGTATGATTTGAAAATCTAAAGATTTTGAACACCTAGAAGTAGATAGGAGAACTCTTTTCTTAGACATGAACTAAACATTTGAGAGAAATTTTTTGAGAGAGATTTTTAGAGAACTCTGAGATGATTCTAATTAAAACATATCTCCTCAATATATAGGAGTCTTGGAGTCTTGAAACATCTTGAAACGGGAAACCGAAGGATTACCGGATCAGTCTTGAGAATTATTGAATCAACTTGCATTTGTCGGAGTGTAGTTGTGGCAGACAAAACTCTAAAGCATTTGACAAATTGGCATCATATTTTGTCATTTTTTGATAATGGAAAATCTTCTTTGGCGATAATGGAGCATCTTCTTTCATCTTTGTAAAAGTTGTTTGTTTTCGTGCAATAATTTAGCATCTTATCTCTGCAGAAGACTTGATAATATTTTTGATAATTGATGTACTCACACAGTGTATAATTGATAATTGATGTACTCACACAGTGTATAATTGATAATAGTTGAACTCACACAGTGTATAATTGATAATAGTTGAACAATTTGATAACACTTAATTTGATAACACGTACTACCCCCCTTTGAATAACAAACACATGGTAGAGGGTGAAATACGAAATGAAAGAATACCTTACATTGAAGGTATAGCACCAAAATTAAATTTTTAATTAATCTGCAAATGGATCATCAAAAGGATCTTGAGCATCTTGAAAATTATTTTTGACAGATGTGGGAGAATGTTCTGAATTAGTTGGAGAATTGCGAATTTCTTGAAGTAATTGTTGTAGATCTTCAGGGGAAGAATTTGCAGCGGCACGAATTTTGCTAATAAGATTAGCATCTGGAGAAGATAGACTCTTGATAAGATTTGCTTCAATTTCTGGCTTTTGATTATACATTGATTGATAATGATTGAAAACAGCCTGCTCGTTTGCCTGAGAAATTGTGACTTTATCCCACCATTTTAGACGAAATTGTCTATTGAGCCAAGGGGGATTGAAGTCTGTTGCTTCTTGATAAGAGAATGTCCAGGACATGATCCATGGAACTTTGAATAACATGGTGAATTGTAACAAATATTCAAAATCTGGGATTTGTTGAATAAATAGTTCTTTGAATTTAGAAAAGCCTTTGAGAATTTCAGTGGGTAAACAAATAGGAACAAGTCCCATATAACGATACCAATTGACAAACCATCTGGGGTATTCACAGGTGAAATTTTTATCAAAGAAAATAAACCATGAATGAGAATAGTTTCGAAGAAAAAATGCTTTAGTCCAAGCTTCTTGGTAATCATAATATGAATATCTTGGATAAGCAGGGAATTGATAAAGGGGTTTTTCGAAGGAAAGATTGGATGACCAATTTTCTGGAGAAATGATTTTAAGAATTCGGGCTTTGCTAAAATCAATAGATCCTTCCTTATTATTAGAACGGTGATCAATCTGAACAGATCCAGATTCCTGTAGAATGGTTTGATAATATTCTCGAGATTTGTAAGAGTTTTCATGAAAGGTTTTTCCTCGACCAAAGAGGTGTTCAGTAAGAACATGAAAACCTTGATTAAGCTTAAGAATTTGAGAATCTTCAAGTATTTGGATTTTCAAGAGATTTGGATTGAGAACATAAGGGGCTTTATTTGTAGGTTTTGGAGTTGTTGAAAGTTGTGTTTCAGAAGGAATAGGTTTTGAAAAAGGGCTAATTGATTGAACTGGAGAAATGTTTGGAGTGACTAGTTTTGATTGTAGCATATTTAAATAAAGTTGAGAATTTTTTGCAATTGGAGTTAATGGAGAAAAACGATTCTGACTTGAGAAAGGAACAAGCTTTTGATTGATTGGTTTCTTGTCTTCAATCTTAGAGGAAGACGATGAACTCATTTTCCCTGCAAAAATTCACGAGAAAGAAAATCTGGTAATGAATTGCTTTCTCCTTTTATAAATTCAATATCGAAATCAAAATTGCCCAACAATGCTTGCCATCTAGCAAAGATTTGTTTAGAAATAATATTTTTAACATCTTTTTCTAAAATTGATTTTGCAGATTGACAATCAATTCTTAATAAAAAAAATTTCATAAATAAATCATCTTCAAATTTAGTAATACATAAAACAATACTTAAAATCTCATTTTTAACAGTTGAATAATTCTTTTGAGTATTATTCCAAGAACCTGAATAAAAACAAACCAATTGTTCTTCAAAAGAATTTGATAATTTTTGTTTTAAAATACCTCCAAATCCAATATCACTAGCATCAGTTTCGACTATGATATTAGCATAAGGATGTGGTAAATTTAAACAAGGTAAAGAAGGAATTTTTTGTTTTATAAGTTTAACAATATTAGTATGTTCTTGAGTCCAAGGTTCTGGATTGTTTTTTAATCTATTATAAAGAGGTTTGCAAAGAGTTCCTAAATCTTTGAAAAAAATCATGAATATAATTTAGACATCCTAGAAATCGTTTTTTATCTATAATTTCGTCAGGAAATTTATTAGAAAATTCTAAACTTCTTATAATAGGTTTAATAGTATTATTAACAATGTTATGTCCTAAAAATCTAATTTCATTTTGAAATAAATGCATTTTCTTTGCTGAAACAGCTAAGCCATTTTTATAAATTAAATCATAAAACTGATTTAAATGTTTGAAATGTTGATCAATAGATTTTGAAAAAATAAGAACATCATCAATATAAACAATTGAAAAACTGTTTATAGGAATGATAATATCATTCATAACGTTTTGAAATTCAGAAGGAGCATTTTTTAAACCAAAGGGCATAACGTTCCACTCATAATGTCCAAAAGGAACATTAAAACCTGTTTTGTATTTATCTTCTTCATGAATTTGAATTTGCCAAAAATCAGATTTCATATCGAATTTTGAAAATATTTTTGAATCATAAAGTTTTTTCAATAAATCTCTTTTATTAGGAATAGGATATCTAATCCAATCTAAAACTTTATTTAAAGGTTTATAATTGATAACTAATCTTGGTGATCCTCTTTCTAATTCAGCAGCATTCATAACATAGAAAGCTGAACAAGACCAAAGAGATTTAGAAGGTCTAATTAATATTTTGTCCAATAAATCTTGAATTTCTTTTTTACAATGAGCTTCTAATTCATTATTCATATGAATAGCTCTTGATTTTGAAGGAATATCTTTTTCATTGAAAGTTTTAATATAAGGTAATTTGACAATATGTTGTTTTCTGTTCCAAAAAGCGTTTGGAATATTTGAGCAAACATTATTTTCAAACTTTTGTTTTAAAGCTATAATTTTGTCTTGAATATACTTATCTTGTAATTGATTATGTATACGAAAATCATTAATTTCATTGATAAGGTAATTTGCTTGTTTTGTTTTATAATTAAGAATATTAATAGTTGAATAAGACGGAGGTTCACAAAATTTAAACATAATTTCTTTTCCAAAAACTTTAGTAATAATTCCATCATCTTGAACCATAAAAGGATATAATTTAGTAATAAAAGGTGTTCCTAAAATTAAAGGAGAAGTAAGATTTTTTACTAAAATTAAATGAGTTTTATAACAATAATCTTGATTGTTACAAATATGAACATCGGAAATTTTATAATTTATTTTTAAACTGGTTCCTTCAGCTCCAGTAAGCCTAGAAGAAGTTTTTTCATAAAATTGAGTGGGAAATAAACCTTCTTGTATACAGTTCATATCAGCACCACTATCAATTAGAGCAGTAATATCCATTTTAAAATTATTTTTTACTAAAGTTATTTGGGTATTCCATTTTTGAGAAATTTGATCATTTATAATTGTTTCGATAACCTTTTCATCTTTATTATCATTATTTTGTGAATTAATAATATTTTTTCCCTTTTCAAGAGTTATAATTTTGCCTTTAATTTCTTTTATGTCTTGTTTAACTAATTTTAATTCTTCTTGAAGTTCTTGTATGGAAATGGGTTTTGTTTCAGAAAATCTTTCATATATGTCTTTTAAATTAAAAATTTTTGTATTATTTGAAACAGAACTTTCATTCTTATTAAGCATTTGTTTTATCAACAGTTCTTGGATATTTTTATATTTAATGGAATCCAAATTTTTTAAAAGATCTTTGTCATTGTTTGTAAGGACATTAATTGAATAATTACAATTACATTTTCCAACACATTTGCATGTATCAGAATCTTCCGAACTTGAAGTATTTTGTTCTAAGATGTTTAAATCATTTTCTTGAAAATCGGAAAAACTAGAATCAGAATCGGAATCAGAATTTAACATAATTTTTCTAATTTGTTCTTTTAATTCTTCCGAAATATTTAATTCATTAATTTTTGTTTTTGCATAACAATTATTAGCATTATGACCATTACGACCACATTTATGGCAAATAATAATATCTTTTGATTTTCGTTTAGAATTTTTATTAGATCGTTTATAAGGGTTTTTTGATGTTAAAAATTTATTTTTCTTATAATTCTTATATTTTTCTGATTTATTATATTTCTTTTTCTTGAAATATTTTGAAGATTTTTTATTATATTTTTTGGTTTTTGAAGTAGACGGACCTGTTAATGGTTGATAACCATATTGTTGACAAAAATTTCCTAATTCATTCTTACTATTAATTCTATCTTTTTTAAGTTTTTCTTTAAGTCTAAGGTCAGCACAAATAGCTAATCCTTCTTTATTAATATAATTAATTAAGTCTCCATAAGTTAGGTTTTGATAAGGAATTGTATTATTAAAATTTTCTCTTAATTTTTGTCTAATTCTTTCGGCAAAAAGTTTTGGAAGTCCAGCAATAAAACGTTCTTTCCAATAAGATTCTTTACAATCAGGTCTTGAAAAAACTTTAACGAGATAATTATCTTTGTACCATCTGAAATCAGTTAATTTTCTACAATATAAGTTCATTAGAATTTCAGAAGTTCTTTCTTGAAAAGTAGTAGGATCTCCTACAAAGTTTTTGATTATAGCAAAAATTAAAGTATTAACCATATCATCCTCTTGAGTTTGAATCGGTAAATTATTTTCTTGTTTTATAACGGTTTTCTTGGCAGTCATAATAAAATTCTTTTCTTCTGGTGTAATATAGAAATCCCACCAACCTTTAAGAGTACCAGTAAACCCAGAAATAATAATATTAACAATTTGAAGTTGAGTATTATTGTGAGACTTGTAAGCATTAGCTGCCATGGTCATTTCTTGAACAATATTAAGAATTTGATGTTCAGAGTTACCATCGATATTCCATTCGTAAACAGAAGTACCATCGTAAGCTGAACGATCATATTGAAAAGCTCTTTCTTCAATTTGAACATCAGGAAGAGAAGGTCTATTCCAATAATTTTTAATAGTTGCTTTTGGATTATTACCAAAAGAATTAATCTTATTTAATCTTGAAAAATCATTTGTAAGCTGATTTATATCATTATTGTCATTTATGAATTGTTGAGTAAGATTGTCTAAATTTAATTCACTTTCATTATTACTTTCATCAGATTCGTCAAAGGAGTCATTATTTGTTCTTAACATATTTATAGATACATTTTTTGAAATACGAAAATTAGTAAGTCTTTTTTCTAATTCATCAATTAAATCTTTATTTCCAAGATTAAAATTTCCATTTATTTGATGAGGAATAAAGCTGACATTACTAGAACTTGCTATATTATTATAAAAAATTTTTGTTTTAATTTTATTTTCTTTTGATAACTGTAAATTTATAGTATTTTCTTCAATCCTATTTAGTTGATCTGAAATAGTTAAAAGAGTTTCATTTGAATAATTATTTTGATAAATAATGTTTTGAAAACATTTTTCATTTGTTATCTGACTCGGAACTTTAACTAAAGGAGTTGCAATAAAATTATTATCAATAATGATTTCCTTTTTTGGCGGATATTCGGAAATAATTTCTTGATTAGTAATAACATTCTTGTATGTTTTTGAAGAAACAGGAAAAACAGTTTGCATTTTAAAAGGATAATCTATATTATGTTTAGGAACATAAATCAATTCGAACCATTGAAAAAACGGAGAGTGAATTTGATTTGATAAAACATAATCTTCCCAAAGTCCAAAATGTAAAAATCTTATATAATATGAAAAGTTTTCTTCATGCCAAATTCTTTTTGTATTATTATAATGTTTATAATATTCTTCTTCTTTTAAATAATCAAAATTAACATATGAAGGTATTTTAGAAATATCTATATTAATATTCATTTTAACAAGTTGATTGATTTAATCTAAAACATATATTTTTAATAATACTAAGTTGAGCACTAATAATAATATTTTTATTTTTAATCATTTTTGATAAACAATATATTATTTCCTTTTGAATATTATAATTATATGTGTCTTTTTCAGTATTAATTAATTTAATTTCTTCATTTTCTTTAAGTTGTTTAATTCTATTTATTTCTTTAGAAACGCTTGCAATAATTTGCTATCTGGTCTTTAATAAATTATTCCAAAAAGTATTATTATTACAACAACTAATCTGTCTTTTAGAACTCATTAACACGTATATTTAGATAAATTTGCTAAATAATTATCAAGATGTATATTAAAGATTTTTAATACTGCTTTTATGTTATTAATTTCTTGTTCTAATTCTAATAGTTCTTTATCATTATTTATATTTTTTAATTCTAATATCTTTTCTTGTAAGAGTTTTTTAAATATTTTTATTGAATTTCTTAATCTCTTAATAGCAGTAACTCTATTTCTATTTAAAGAATTACAATTTATTTGAACTTTATTAGTCATAATTGTTGTCTATAATTTTGAAGTTCATTAATAAAATCAGATTTAGTAGGACTTGGTAAACTTGTATCACTAGTTTGATCTTCTTGATAAAGAGGTTTAGGAATAGAACTAGAATAGTCAACAGTTTTTAAATTTAAAGACTTTGATTTTGAAAACGAAGATTTAGAAGTACCAATTTCAGGAATAGAACTAGTAGAAAATCTAGATGATGAAAAATTTATAGAAGAAAAATTTATATCAACTGAGCCATCATTATGCTCAATTATATTTGAAATTTGTTTTGAAGAATCTAAAGATTTTGGTTCAATAACATTTTGTAAATTCCAATTACATGATTGAGTAATTTCTGACCATTTAAGTCGTTTAGGCATATGAACTTTTGTATGATTAGTATTTGCTTCGTAAATAATTGTTTCATTTCTTGGATTTGACAAACGGGTTTTTGGTTCTAAGGTAGTTGTCATGGTTTTATAACAAACACGATAAATGATTGCTAAAGGTTTAGAGTTATTTTTAAATTCTAAATTCTTTGTTTCAACAGTTAAAACCAAAGTGTCTAAAATATTTTTGTCAAATAATCCTACGGAAAAATTTGGATAACAATTAAAATAAATTGGTCCATTTGCGATATTTGTTTCTGCCATAGCTAAAATAGAATTTTGAAAATCTGTATGTCTTTTATCTCTTAATATTAAGAGAACAGGAGCATCAACACCAATTCTAAAAAGAGGTTTGATAGCAATTTGAACAAGACCTAAATGAAGAAATTTATATTTGTCTATGTTCGAAAATAGATCTTGATGATAACAAATTTATATTTTGTTGGTTTTGACCAATGGATAGGGTTTGTTCAGTCATTTTAATTGAGTAACTTTGAAAATAATCAAAAGTCCCTATTCTATAAATTGTATTTATATTTGTTTTAGGTATAGTCCAATCATTTAAATTTTGTTCTATATTATCAATAGTTTCTTCAATAGAGTTTATATGATTATCATCATAATCTTGTTCTTTATTCATAATATTTTTACCAGTATCATATTTTTTAGATAATATGCGTGAAAATCTACTCATATTTAATTAATTTTAGTTTAAAGATTTTATAAGAAAACTTACTTGTTTTATTTTGGATGAACAGAGAGGGCATCGGCCCAACGATGATTGTGGTCCGGCTCCGTGACTTACCATACTTGCACGTCTTACGCTAATCCAACCAATCACTGGTCGGGTCTCTGTATCATTCTTAACAAAACTCATAATTTTCTTAAAAATTCTTCAAACAAAAATTAACCAAATAACAAACAGAGTTATCATACATAATAATCTCTTCTGAAAATCTAGCTCTGATACCATTATGATTATAAGTAGTCTTTTGGTAATATATATACTTTATTTTAATACGTGGATAAGCTATTATAAATTATAATTCACTACAAGAAAATTTCGATTTAGCTACGAAAAAATTCCGTAGCTAAAAGTTAAAATTCCGTAGCTAAACCTAAATAACTACACAAGTTGCTACGGAATTTACCAATGAGATTCCGTAGGTATATTTCTTGTAG
Source organism: Lactuca virosa (assembly GCF_052849685.1). NCBI lineage: Eukaryota > Viridiplantae > Streptophyta > Magnoliopsida > Asterales > Asteraceae > Lactuca > Lactuca virosa. Next base: position 198,753,086 of record NC_136426.1, read on the forward strand.
CAAACTGTTTAGCTACAGAATTATAGTTCCATAGCAGTTTTGTTACGACGTTTATTCCGTAGCAATTTAACTACAACACACTTCCATAACAATTCCGTAACAATGGCATGCGTAGCAAAATCCGTAGCCATTTGTTCCGTAACAAATTTCATAGCCATTTATTTTGTAGCAAATTCCGTAACCATTTGTTCCGTAGCAAATTCCGTAGCCATTTGTTTCGTAATAAATTCCGTAGCCATTTGTTCCGTAGCAAATTCTGTAACCATTTGTTCCGTAGCAAATTCTGTAGTCATTTGTTCCATAGCAAAAATAGGTTCCAAAACAAATTCATAACGATAAAAATATTCAACAAAATCCAATTAATATTCGTTGAAATATATAAAAATGCAATAAATTTAATTTTAATAATTACATAGATTTTTATAGATATATTACATAACTGAAAATCCTTTTACATGGTTCCCTAATCATCAAAACTAAATAACTTGATTACCATTCAAAACTCTTGTATGAAATCATAGCATCTTACTTTCACTTTAACCTATAATAGCAGCCTACTTTCCTTTTTAACCCATCATAGCATCTTACTTTCATTTTAAACATGTAAACTTACCAAAGTAGATTGCTATTATTTGTAATACTTTCCTTTTTAACCCATCATAGCATTTTACTTTCAATTTAAACATGTAAACTTACCAAAGTAGATTGCTATTATTTGTAATATATATTGATATTAACATAACTTTCCTTTATGACAATGATATCAATGCACACACAAACATCTACAGTCCAATGCACACATAGAAGTAGCTAAAAAAATAACATCAGTTCTTCTATTCCTATGTTTTTCTTAATCTGTTATGGAATTGTTGAGTTGTATCAGCTAAAAAAATGAAATTACAGTCTTTTATTAACCCATATCGACTATTTTCGATAACAACTCGTACTATCTATTTTAAAAAACAAAAGGATCCATTTTTGGCAACGATTTTTTTTAAAAAGTCATAATTTCATAACATGTTATCATTCCCTCCAAACAATTTCAAAATTTAAATTTCAAACATTTCATTAATCTTTAAAATCTAAAACCAAAATTATAAACTCTAACCTTATAAAGTCGTATCCTTTGATGCGTTGTTATCGGACCAAACAATTTTTGAAGTCTTCATTTCTGCTCTCCTCTCCTAGCGTCAGTTACAGGTACGCATTCTTTGACATAATGCACATCAAAACATACCTGAATCATAAATTAAAAAAAAACAAATTCAGATTATAAAAAAGGACATGTCTTTGCCTAATGTTTGATAATGAAGGGCAATTGTCTCAATATTACATCTATCTTTGAGTAGTCATGTAGAAGCTTTGTATTTATAACAACATTAGTAAGATCCATAAGTCTCATTATGGGAACGTTGCTCGAGTCAATGCCTACAGAAATAAGGGCAAAATGGTCAGTTATGATTTTGAGAACTGAGAATTGATTATGTTTTGCTTAATTTTAGGATTCATGTTTAAGATAATGAGATTGATTGAATTTGTTTTGAAAAAAGAACCTAAAAATACCAATTTACCCTTCAAGAGAATTACGTGAACATTCCCAAGATTATTAGATTTCAAAATATCAGGAAGCTTCAACAAAATCTCTGCTTTGTCAATATCTGCATTTCCCATTGCAAGACAAATATTGTTATTAAATGTTAATTCTTCTCATTGTATTTTGCGTTAACATATTGAAATTTTCTCATATAATATTAATTCTTCTCATTGTAATTTTTACATTTTTAAACTTGATTTACACAATTGAAAGTAAGTTGCTCATTACCTCTCATGGACAAAGTCACAAACATATTTCAACATACAAAATACAGAAAAGGAAGAATATAAATCAAATTTTTTTTGTCTCTTTTACATTTTAGGGCCTAAATTGAATAAACGTACAAGGCCCACAAACTGTCAGCACCAACTCCGTGAAGAATTAGCAAATGAAAGGGTAGTTATGTCTTTCCATAGAGTTAATTAGGTGCAGGAAGTTGGTTACAAAACCTATCAGTTGGATAGAAAGTTAGTTATAAAGGGCATCTTCAGTTGAAATCAGTTCTAACCATCAAAAGTGTAGAAAACATTTGTAGCCGTGTCATATATGTTGATAAAACGGGCTGTAGTACAAATTTTTGCATCAGAATGTCCTCAAAATACAATCAATTTATTCCCGAATCAACTAAAAAAATGTAGAATGATAACAAAAAAAAAAGAATAAGGGAGTCGAGTAAAAGGATCTATTAGGTCATACCTGTTGACAAAGCATAGCATCCTGGGTTGCAGTTCTATATTAGTAGATTTTCCCAAATAATGCTCACCACTTGAAGTTCCACCTATCTGAGAGGTATTGAATTTTTATAAAAAGATGAAAACCTTCTTTCAAGCATTTTATCAAACAGTTGGGTTGTCTAATACGAAAGTAGCAAAGAAACAACAAATCACAACAACCATGTATTACCTCCTTTAGGTACCAAACAATTTCAGCTGAGTTATTTTAATAACATCAAATTTAATATGAAAAAATAGACATTTTTTAGAACAAATTATAGATTTTGCTGCACTTTACAACCAAGTACCGGATTCATCATATATAATGTCATACAACCATATGAGAAGGAATGTCTAACCCCAAATCAAGTTATTCAAGCATAATCCTTATGTAAGATGTCGACGTTATTTGGCAATCACACTAAAATAATCCATTTCAATTCATAATAAACTTGAATCATACGGTAGCAAATCATGAAGGACGAAAAAGTAGAAAATGAGTTAAATGAAAACCGATCGAAGGAACTTTTGTACCCTTGAAATTGAAATTGATCTTCGGGGATGCTATCGATGAGATTCATTTGATAATATAGCAAAAAGGTCGGCTAAATGAAGGCTGGAAAAGTCACTGAGATTCATTTCTTAATAATCATTACATGGGTAATAAAAGCGACATATCCAATCAACATCAAAATTTAAGAACAATAGAACCTGATATTGGATATTGGATAGAGGTGATCGAATTCCGACGACAAAACCGATTTCGATCCCGATCGACGACGACGCTTCCTTGAAAGACTGATTCTTGTCGAGATAGAGAAAGAAGCAGGAAGCGGTGCGTATTGTGGAGTGACAGAGCAAAAGAGATGAATAAAAGGTGTTCTTTTGGAAATCGATGCAAGAAGCGGTGACAGAAAAATTGTGGATGAAAAGAGGAAAATGCATGTACTATAGTGTTAGAGTAAGGCGGTGGAAGCAACCCGTCTTCAAACCAGGTGGTATCTCAATACTGGCCATAAGAACATTGATTTTATTATATATATAATATAATAAGAATAAATAAATACTTTATAATAATATGTAAATAACTTTATCTATCATAATTAAATTATAATTAAAAATCATAACACAATTAAATTGATAAATTTATTTTTTTTGGTAAAATATTTTTTGTATTTTACTACGGAAGTATATTCCGTAACTAATTGACTACGAAATATTTCGTAACCACATAGCTATGGATTTAGATTATGTAGCTATTTTGTAAATTCAAAAACAGCTTAGATACACAAATAACAGTTAACATTTCCGTTACAAGTTCCATTGTAGATTAGCTATAGATTTTTATTTTGTAGCAAATTTTCGTCATAAAGTAGCTACAAATTTCTATTATGTAGCAAACTAGCTATGTATTTTTATTCCGTAATCGATTTTGTAGCCAACTAACTACGAAAATTGATTACGTAACAAGTTACGTAGCAAACTAGCTACAACCAACAACCATATAGTATATTTCATAGTAAAATAGCTACAAATTTTGATTTTGTAGCAACAATTCAAGATTTAGCTACGGAAATGCAACTCCGTAGCTATTTCCGTAGAAAAATAGCTACGGCCAGCCATTTTGTAGCATATTCCGTAGTATAATATCTACAGATTTAGATTTTGATTACGTAGTAACTTCGTTGCATTTCCGTAGCAAAATAGCTACGGCCAGCCATTTTGTAGCATATTCCGTAGTATAATATCTACAGATTTAGATTTTGATTACGTAGTAACTTCTTGTAGTTATTCCTATTTTAGCTACGGAATGTAACTCTGTAGCCATTTCCGTAGCAAAATAGCTACGAAAAGCCATTTTGTAGCACATTCCGTAATAGAATAGCTACGGATTTCAATTATGTAGCAAGTTATCGTAGCTATTTAGGATTTTTCTTGTAGTGATTCATTCATACGAATTCCATTTTTGGCGTTCTTTATATCCACGCGTAGTTATCGATGAAATCTACAACTTTCGTTTAGACTCCATTAGCTAATTTTAATTTTATTTTTCGTCAATATTCTGAAGAAGTTAAATGATTTTCTAAAATCATAACTCTCTCATATGGATTCCGTTTTTGGCATTCCTTTTATCAAAATTCTTATTTTAAAGAGTACTATGATTTTCTTATTGTTGGATTTAGCTAAAAGTCAACCATTATCTTCCTAGCTTTTTACGTCACACATTCCTTATGCATGACTGACTTTTATAACTTATAAAAATCATATCTAATTCATACGGAGTCGGATTTCAACGAAATTTATATTTTTGGGATCGGGACGACGTTTACTCTCTAAATAATATATATATATATATATATATATATATATATATATATATATATATATATATATATATATATATATATATATATATATATATATATATATATATATATATGTGTGTGTGTGTGTTTTGGCGAACTTATTATTACGATTTACGGGCGATTCGGCTGATTTTTCCTATTTTATTATATTATAATAATCATGAAACACATAATATTCACATAATTCTTATTTATTACATCAAATAGGTTACAATTGTTGACCCTACCTAGTACATCATATTATTAATGCTTAGCGAGAAACGTGGGTGTTATAATTCTCTCCCCCTTAGGATGATTTTGTCCCGGAATTATCAACAAAACAGGGCTTGTATAATGACTCCGCACGTTACCTTTCCATCCTAGGTTACAACCATAACTCTCATGTGTTTTCAAATGAGTATCTAACTCTTGGACTTCTTGACTGCTGGCGGTGCTCAATCTTGCATCCTCTCTTCATACTATGTTGGACATTTAATCATAACCTTCGAGTTACAAACTCGATCCTTATTAGAGACTCATTCTCCTTAAACAGACTTAACTTAAGATAAGTTCTTTACTTCGATTATCAAAACAAACCGATGGGTCATGTCCTAATAACATCTCATCATTTGATGAAATGCTCAAACTCAGGTCTTTTAGAGCCAAATTCCAGAATATATAGATCCTTATACCACATGATACTATCTCGGAGATGCAATGCATAAACTCAGGTCTTTTAGAGCCAAATTCCAGAATAAACTCAGGTCTTTTAGAGCCAACTTCGATTATGAACTTATTGGGTCCCTACACCACATGATACTATATAGATCCTTACTCCTAATCCCCTGGATCCCCACCTACTTCACCAAGGATTGTCTAGAATGCTCTTGCCTTTAGCTTTTGCGGAGCATTTCTATGTTGTTACTTCATTTTTCCTTAGGCAATCTTTTGACATATGCCCCATATCTCCACATCTATAGCATACCTTATCATTAAACGTACAATACTTGGAATAGTGACTGATCCTCCCACACTTATAACAGGTCACTTCTCTGTTGCATCTCCCATAGTGCCTCTTCTTACACATCTCAAACCACTTGGCTCCACCACTACCCCCATACTTTTGGTCGTCTAGGTTGGACTTCGAGAATCATCCTTTATTATCATATATTGAGGATCCCTCAAGCTTCCTCTTTTCTCCTGCCTTATCTTTTTCCAGACCCTTTTCCTTAAGTTGGGTCTCCATATTATTGGCTTCTCTAACGGTTGTCTTCAAAGTAGTTTTCATTTTTACCGTTGCACCAAAGACCGATGGCAATCCGTTAGCAAACCTATATATCTTGGAGACTTCAATAGGCACCAAGTATGGGAATTGAATGCGGTGGCGTACTCATCAATACTCATCTTCCCCTTCTTTAGGTTATGAAACTCATTGTTTAGGTCTATCAGATCTACGTCCGAGTAGTACTACATTTTCAAATGCTCCAAGAATGCTTCCTAACACATCCACGTGGCTTCCCTTATGGAATTGTATCTGCCAACAACTTCCACCAACTTAAAGCCCAAGTCTTCAGTTGTCTGACTACAAAGATGGTTTTATGCTTATTGTTACAGTTGCAGCTTTCAAATACCATTTCCATCTCCGAGATCCAGTCCATAATCTCCACTAAATTTGGGCTTCCGTAAAGAGTTGGTGGCTTGGCACCCAATAAGTACTTATTTATATGTGTGAGTTCAAGAGATCTAATGCGCAGGGACAAGGTTTGAGAAATCAAACCTTAAGTTAATGCTTAAGATCAATGTCTGCCAACTAAGGATTGTTCCAGTCAAGTTTGGCAAGACCAGTCAAGTCTGAAGTAGTAGATTCAACAAAGTGTTCAATACATAAATGAAGAGTGAAATCAAAGTTAAGACAATAAATGAACAAGAAGAATGTTTGAGTCAATGATTTGAAAGAGAATAGAAAGTGAAGTAAACAAGAATAATGCTATTTTTGATAGAACAACCCGTCACGTAATTTTCCATTCAATGCTCCTATAAATAGGAGAACATATTACATCGTACTGACCACATACATACATAGGACCGGATAATAGAGTTACTCCTGACACTCTGATTATCTAAAACATCAAAAAAGACTAAGTTTTATGATATGTTACATCAAATAGAATAACAAAAGAAACTTGTACAGACGGATAAACATAATATTCATTTCGGACACAAACTCCATTCCAGAATGTCTTCACCTCCTTCGGAACATGTTCTTTATCTCTTCTTCTCCAGACTCAAGCTTCCCTTCTAACCACATACTGACTCCGAAACATTTTCTCTTTGGAACTGAAACTGACTTCGGAATTTTATTGCAGGATTCCTAGAGGTTCACTTTCAGGTTCTAACAATCTCCCCCTAAGTGAACTTAGCAACCAAGTCAGCTCAGTTTGCTTCTTCCTTGATAAAAACATAAGCTCTAAACAACCAATCTCTAACTTCAATACACCACTGCAAGTAGCTCACAAACTTAGCCTTGACATTTTCCGGTGCTTCTGACTTGGATGCACGATTAATGAATTTCTTAAGAGCTTTAGTTGGAACTAGGTGTTTGTCAAGGACTCGGAAGAAGTCCTTCTTTTTGTATTTCTTTGATTGTAGACAAACCCCAATACCGGCTCATCAATGGTCCCTTCAGCTAGCAGTTCAACTTCCGGAAGAACATAATCAATCTTGGCAAGGAAGTTTTCAATTCCAAACAGATGTGCCAATTCATAGTCACATCAGCAAAACTCAGCTACATAATCTTTGAGGAAGCTTAAAGTAGTATCGTAAGCTCCCATGCTGAGATTGTCATTTTGTGTGACAACCCAAACTATTGGACCAGACAAGGTCTAAATTGTAACCCTATTACAATGAGAACCTTGAAAAACATGAGAGAATAAGTGCATATATAAGGAAGTATACACCTTGAAAGTTGCACGGAAGATAATCTCTTAGAAAAGTAGTCAAGTTAAGCAAGACAAGGTGGGACAAATAATTTGAGAATTCAATCTACAATGCAATCAAACAAGGATCACATAGTTGAGACACAAGAACTTGCAATTATGTCACAATTTGGACACTTAAATTATAAGGACAATATATTTGGGTTTACTATTAGCTAAGGCCATAAACACTTTCATAAGACCATGAACTCAATCCTAGAAAGCACATTGGCCGTGAACACCTAAAGGAAAGGAATTTAGACCATAAACACTTCCCTAGGAAGCACCATGGCCGTGAACACCTCAAGGAATCAATCTTTAGACCATAAACTCTTATTCTTGGACATGTTGGTCGTGAACACACCCCACGAAGCCACTATGGCCGTAAACCACCTCAAAAACCAAGCTTTGGCCGTTAACACTACCCTAGGAAAGCTTTTGGCCGTGAACTCTAAAGGGAATCACTTTAAGGGCGTAAACACTTTAAGGATATGATGTATTTGACCGTGAGCACCTCCCTAGAAGGCATCTTGGCCATGAACCTTAGTTTATGCTCCATTTAGACCATAAAATGCTCTCAACTCAAATAAGTTTACGGTGGTTATTAGCTGTAAGTGGCTATTTCCAATACAATCTCAGTAATTCATGCATTATCCACCAGTAAACCAAGCACGCATCAAATCACTTTCCCTATTCCCATACAAGGAGCGTAAAACCCTCCTTCCCATTTCACAAATTCATTCTTACATTCTGAGAACCTCCACAAACTCTCTCAAGAGTTTACACCATGTTCCAAGAGTCATTCCTCACAATTCATTTCTAAATTCTTGTAAGTGATTTATGCCTTATTAAATGATTCATACATCTAGTTATTTTCAATCTTCCACTCACACATAAATTTATGTGTTCATAATCCTCTGATAGCAATTTCCTCAAGGAGTTCATCCAACTCTTCAAGTTTTCTAGAGTTCAAATTCTCACCTCATCTCTTCAACTACACATTCTCCTACCCAAGGTGAGCTTCATACCCCTCTTTTGATGTTTTTCATAGTTTTTGGGGAGGATGAAAGTCAAGGGTCTTGTGAAGTTTTAGTATATTTACTTGTTTATGCCTGTATGTCATAATTTATATGCTTAAAAGCTATGAACTCCATCTAATGGTTCAAGAACTTGAGATTTTTATCAAGTCTCAAGGTTTTGAATTATATATCACCAATTATATGTTAGGACACAAAAACAAGTATGTTTATGGATTATTGATCATAAATCCTTATGTCAAGAACCATAAGGATTTGTTTCAAAAATGTGCTTAAACAACTTGTTGAAAATAACATTTTGAAAGTGGGTAAAATATGGAAATAATAATATTTTGGGGACCATTTTCGACCACATATACATATAAGGACCATTTTGGAAAATGGAATAAAATTGAAGAATTATTGAACATCTCAATTTTTAAAGGACCACAATGGAATTTTTGTATAAACAAGGGCCTTTTTTTAGTATTTTCATAAATATAACTCTAAAATGAACATTTTAAAGAAAAGGGCCATTTTCAGCATTTCACCTAACTTTGAACCGTTTATGACACATTTTGACAAATATGGGTCTTATTTGATAATTTATAAAAAGAAGGGCCATTTTTGCCAATACCGATAATTTTGGGTCATTTTTGATAAATATGATTCCAAGTGGATTATCCTCAATAAACGAAACCATAGACCTAGTAAACCAGCACAATTATTGTTATTTGTTAAATAACGGATTTCATCGAGTTGCTCAAAAACCAGTTGGTATTCTAGTGAAGACGAATCTCAAAAGTACCTAAATATAAATATATTAGTGTACTTCTAAAGTCCTGTAAGGAGTTATAACCAGAGTCTCCTTGAGGGAGAGCGGGAATTTGTATATAGATCTATACGGGGTTGACACCCGAACCTTCGTTGTTCGCTACAGCTAGACCGGCCTGTCTATGGTGACAAATGTCTTTATCCAAACGAGGGCGCCTGAGAAACGCCAAGAAAGGTCTCCGTCATATTAGTATGGTTATAGCGGCTCACTAGCATATAATAATATGTTTAGAAATTTATGTAAGGAAAAACTTCATAAATAAATTTTGGTACATTGTGTTGACTGCCCTATGCATGGTAGTGACGGTCCGCATTTGTTGTGTTGACCGTTCTCTTTCATTGCGCGGAATGTCCACGATCGCCATGTTGATTTCATTCACCTAACAAGTATTAGAGTCGTAATACTACTATTTTACAAATAAGATGATATAGGATTTTCTGGGGAAAACGATTGTATACAATTTTGAAAGCTATAAACTAACACACACGTATGCACGGATACTCAATTGGAAACATAACCTATGATTATTTTATACAAGAAAATATAGGATTTTCTGGAGTAAAGGATTTTATACAATTTCGAAAACGATAAACTAAAACGCACGCTCAATTATACTTGATAAGGAAACAAAACTTTCAACTATCTTTCTTTTAGAAAACAGGAAATTTTCTGGAAACTATTTGTTATTACTACTCCAAGGAACTACTCTCAAATACAGCTCGCATTTATAAATTATATTACTTTTCAAAAATCACGAGAACAATTCTAAACAAGTGTAAATCTATTTTTATACAAAAATGCTTATGAACTCACCAACTTTTTAGTTGACGCTTTTCAAACGACTTGTATTCTTAGGGATCTAGTAAGTAGGTTAAAAGGACGCGGATTTCGGATTATTTTGCTGTAGTTTGGAATTTATTTACCAATGTCTCTTTTGTGTAATTTGAAGAACAAATACAACATGTAAACAATGTAAGTTTGTTATCTCAATGTATGATGTTTGGATTTGCTATGTTTCATTTTTATTCAATTGTTATGATACTGCACAATGAAGTCACCTGCCTCCGGACGTTTCCGCTGTCTGGTCCGGGGGTGTGATATTTTGATGACTTCAGAAATGTGCCGCAATGGTCAGGATATCGTTTGGATTGATTGCAGGAAAATCAGCGTCAGAGATGGTGCTTTGTGTTGGTTTGTTCCGGATGATGTAGAACCGGAATAGAACACAGTTGAGTTCATACTTAGTTAAAATCTTCCTTCCAAACCCTGAGATTTTTGTTATCCTCTTTCTAGATCACACTTCTTTTTGATGAAGTGCATTCTTGGAATAGAAGGTCTTCAGTCTTTCACACTCAGTCCGGACGATCAATTCCGGATCATCTTCAGGATGGACAGGGTCAAACTTGGTGTAGAACTTGGTGTAAGGAGAGAGAGGAAGATCAAGTTGTTCCGAATCATTGTTGGGGATATCATAGTAAATAAATGGTATTATATCCAGATCGTGTATAATCCCTTCACGGTAGAGAGGAGAGAGACCCAACATTGGATTAGGATTGTCTTTGAGCACTTGAATTCGGATGCTTTCCTTTAAAGCTTGATTGATCTCATCTTGGGACCAGCCTGATTTTGGCTTTGGTGGAGGTCCAGAGTACTGAGTTTGATAACTTTTTGAAATGGGATTCTTACCCTTGTCCTGTTGTTTATTGAGAACTGAAAGAACTTGTTGCATGTTTTCATCGATGATAAATTTCGGAGGAGAGGTTGGCAGAGGCTCTTCCAGAATATCATCAGGCTTCCGGAGAGGAGAACCTTCATCAATGGGAGCTATTCATGGAGCAAGAGTCGGAGGCAACATTGAGGTATTGGCTCGGAAGGCGTCAATCGTAAGTTTGATTTTGACCTTAGCCATTTCTATACTTTTGTGAAGGACTTTAGCCACAGTGGATGGACATGATACTGCTGGCCATATTCTTTGTTCTTCCTCCATAAGCACCTTAGCAGGAAACTTCCTTGGAGCTTGCAAACATAACACACCATTCTTTACAAACACATCATCATCTTCACTTTCATCATCATCATCATTATTGTTATCATCATCACCAGGAGAACCTGAAAGAATTTGTAGTGATTCATCAGATTCATCTCGAAGTCTAAACTTTGAGACGGGTTTCCATGGGTGAGATCTTGAACTTGGTCCTTCTCCCCCCTCTTGCAGCGGATGGCCCGATAGTCGATGCAAGCATAGCAGACTCCTTAAGGTCCGATAACTTATCAAACACCATTTGGAAACTGGTTTTGAGTTGGAGAGTGAGTGCATCGTAGGCTTCAGCAGTGGGAGCATGAGCTTTGAGATGATCAAACGGGTGGGAGAGAATGTAGAGCATTTCATCGAACTTATGGTTTAGAACATCCACGATGTTCCAACTTACTCTAAGAAGCTTGATTAGAACCTATTGCATGATAAGATTCATCTCATCTCTCTTCTGGATCTCTTTTTCTAATCATTGGATCTGCTTCTCATGAAGAATATGGGTTTGCTTGACTAGTTCGTTGGAAGCACTGAGCATATCATCATGGACACTCAACATCTTGGTGATGGTGTTAAGGTAGTGATCAACGGAGAGGCATCATATTTTTGTTCAAACTCTTTGATAGTATGCTTAAGGCGGAGAGGAATGAGCTGATCCAATTGGGCTTCTCTTTCAGCAACGGTGGGTCCAGACTTGTTGGTTTCGGACAAGGATTGGATGATAGCGTCAAGCTTGGAATCCAATCCGGAAACCTTTTCATAGATTTTTGTGTTGAGTCCGTCCACTGTGGTTTCGATTGTGTCAACCTTCTTCATAGTTTCAAACACATTTTCCTGGATTTCAAGAAGGGCAAACGGATTGATGTAGTTTCCTGCTGAAGATCCGGTGTCCGAAGTGGAATCTTGAGGCTTGTATTTGTTGGATTCTGGATTGACTGGTGGTTTGGATGGGCCAGGCTTGATGGTAGCTACATCATCTAGAAGTTTAGGAGTTGATTCTGTTTCTTCATCAGGAGTAGAGGAGGAGGATCTGAAATCGAAAGCTGATTTGGATGAGGATGACATGGACTGAAATCGAACGGAAGACCGGATAGGGGTATCACCATCAACATTGAACATGATATCTTCAGAAAGTTCTTCATCCAGATCTGAATGCATAACGTTGGGTTATGGAGTCTTTGGAGTTTCACCTGAACAAACTCCATATCGGTTACATCATCAGCAGGAGCAACAAATGGTAAGTTGCTTTGAACAACCCTATTCCTTACCAAAATGAGAGTAGCTTCAACTTGGGACCTGGTGAGTTTCGGATGCCTCAAATGAGCCCTATCAACATAATCTTATCACAAAGGATCATTAGCACCTGGTCATCCTGTACCCTTTCCGGGTATCAGACCAGTTGAGGCACCTGAGGTTGGAGGGACTGCTCCAAACTTAGAGTGCTTGGGGTCCGGAACAGAGGTTTCAAACTGTGCTTGTGTGGAAGAAATTGGGATATCAAATTTGACACGTGGGTTTCTTCCAGGGGCAAGGAACTTTGTTCAACACCGGCATCACTTTTTAGGGAATGTGAGGGTGGATTATGTGCAGACTCCCCGTATGTGTGTGCATGTGTTTTTGAAACTTCGAGGGGTACCTCGGAAGAGTGGGTAGGTGGGGTATGCGGACGGCCATAGTCAGCCGAAATGCCTTTGGCTCCTTCCTGTTTGGAGGAAGAGAGACAAATTTAGTTCTCTTTCTGGCTTTAGGCTTAGAGGGAGATGTTTTTCTCTTAGCAGATTTCTTGGTCTTCTTTCCTCCTGAGGAAACAGGGTTGTCCACTTCCAGAGTGGGCTCAATGGGGACCGGGGTAGATTGTGTTGATTTATACGCAACCGAAGTGTCCAGGTGATGTTTCAAATGAATGGATCTGGAAGGTATGATGGCCAACATATGTTCCGGTAAACGTCTAACTGGTCCAAAAGAAGATTGGTCTGGAATACGATAATGGTTAACAGTTTTGAAAGAAACGTATACCTCTTTCAGAATTGTAGCCACTGGAATTGGTTAGGACATATCACGGTAGAGCTGTTTAATTATCAGGGCCCAAAATCTAGGGCTTCAAATTTCATTTTCCTTCCATTTGATGGAAAATTTCCGAAAGTCTTGGCATAGAACTTCAGGAAGATCAACTGCGTTGCTTTTTCCGGAGAAGATGTTGTAGACGACGTACAACCAGTCCTTGCTAAGAGTTTCCATACTACCATGTTTTCTGGATAGTCCTCTAATGATGAAGTGCATCTGGACACTCCAAAGACTGGAAACTGCTATTTTCTTGAACTCCTTTTCCTTATACTCCTGATCGTAACCAATGTAGTTGAGAAATTGTTGAAATTCTTCTATAGTTGGTTCTTGAACTTTGAATCCTGAAGGGTTTCCCTTAACTCCGATCACCTTTAGGAAGGTAGACTTATGGATTGAAACGATGCGATCACCAGTAATCTTGGTCTCAAGAACATCATTTTCAATCTTGATCCTCTCAAACGCTGCGTGAAGAAGGTTAAGTGAGAGTGGTGGTTCTGGAACTTTAGTGAGTGGGATGGAGTTGGGATGATGAGTAATGAACTCAATCACCACTCAAATAGGTTCATCGAAATCCATGGGGTTGAGGGAAAAAAGTTGTGTCGTGTCCCTGAGAAAGTGTTTAGGCGACTGAGAAGATGACGATCCTTTCGACGACTTGTTCTTGGCGATGGTTTTGGTTATCTTGGAAGTGGATTGAGAGGACGCAATTCTTGCAGAAGTATGAGAGCTTGAAGAACAAAAGAACACAATTTAGAGGAAGAAGGCTATAGAGATTTAGGGCTTTTTGTGCGTGTAAAGAGGGAAAAGAAAGTTCAAAGGGGTTTTTATAGGTGATGGAAATAGGTCGGGTTGAAAGAGGGAATGATGAAATACGAGTTTGGAAATGGGTTGAATTAAATGTTTTTCCGTTTTCGGGTTGAGTTGACTTGTGGCAATGAAAGGTTTCATAGGATTTGAGTGCAAAATAGAAACCGTCATATGGCGATGGTATGTTTGCTTTATTGAATCATGCAATCGTGGAACAAATTTCTAGGATGAAAGGATAAGCATCTTTGAAAAGTAACCATTGAGAAAACGTTTCACCTAAAAACCTTTTGGACTTCATCAGGTCATTTGATTTTGAAACCTTAGGGTTCCGGAAATTTTGAAAAACTGTTTCTTAATATGAGAAGTCCGGGATGAAGTTTTGTGATGTATTCCGAAATGAAGCATATGAGCTTTAAAAAATGATCCGAAGTAATTTTTGACAATTCTGGAGACATGAGTTTCGAAAAAAATTCCAGAATAGAATTTTGAAAAGTTCCGGAGCAAAATTTTAAAGATTCCGGAGCCGAATTTTGAAGATTCCGGAGTAACATAGAAAAGAGTTCAATACCGTTTCGGACTTGTATTCAGGGATGAGGCTATGAAGTATGTTCCGAAATGAGATTGTTACTAATGTGACTATATTGGTTTTGGACATCACACGACCAAGTTAGCTGTACAACTTAACACTGAGATAGAAGGTTAGACAAAGAGACACATAAAATGATCCTGATTATTTGAAGAGATAATTGTTCCGAGATGTGTGAAAATTTTGCTTCGGAACTATTTTACTTTCTGATGTTGCCATTAGAAAGTGCACACCTCTTGAAAGAATTGAGGATCAGGCATCATCATACCCATTTTGTTCAGAAAACCATTAAACTTGGTTTCGTCTAATGCCTTAGTAAATAAATTAGCAATTTCATCGTCAGATGGAACAAAAATGAGTTCAATGTTACCTTTAAAACATGATCTTTAATGAAATGATATTTTATATCAATGTGTTTTGTCATGGAGTGCTGAATCGGGTTATGTGAAATGGCAATTGCACTTTGAGAATCGCAATAGATCGGAATTCGTTGAAAGCGATAACCATAGTCTAAAAGCTGATATTTCATCCAGAGAACTTGAGAGGTACAGCTGGCAGCAACAATGTATTCCACTTCGGATGTAGAAAGAGCAATGTAGTTCTTCTTCTTGGATGACCAGTTGACCAATCAACCTCGTAAAATTGACAACGACCGGATGTGCTCTTCCTATCCAATTAAAGACTGCCATAGTTTGAGTCTGAGTAGGCTTGAAGAAGAAAACTCTCGTTTGCTGACCAGATTCTGAGACACTTTATTCCTTTGAGATATTGAAATATTTGTTTCATAGCCAAAAGATGAGACATTTTTGGATTGACTTGAAATCTGACACAAAGATAAGTAGCAAACATGATGTCCGGACGACTTTCCGTGAGATAGAGTAAGGATCCAATCATTCCTCTTTATTTATTTTCATCAACTTTGACACAGAAGGGTCCGGAAACATTTTGCGTCCGAAACGCAAGGGTACCTTGACTGAGGCACAGGTGTCCATTGAGTACTTTTTGAGAAGTTCCAAAATGTATTTCTCTTGGTTAATAAAGGTTCCTCGGTTGGTTTGTTTAACTTGAAGACCAAGGAAGAAGCTTAATTCACGATTCATACTCATTTGAAATCGATTGATCATTAGTTTGGCAAAGTCGGCAACCATTGATGAATCTGTAGACCCAAAAACGTTATCATCAACGTATATTTGAACAAGCATGAGATGTTTTCCATTTGATCTTTGGAACATGGTAGGATCAAGAATACCTCGTTGAAAACCGGAACGCTTGAGAAAGTCAGTGAGCGTGTCGTACCTGGCGCGAGGAGCTTGTTTTAGGTCATATACAGCTTTTCGAAGCTTGTAACAATGATTCGGAAATGAAAGATTGACAAAATCGGGAGGCTGTTGAAGATATACTTCAGTATCCAGTTCACCATTTAGAAAAGCACTTTTAACGTCCATTTGGTAAACCTTGAAGCCTTCCTGAGCAGCATAAGCAACGAAGATTCTAATAGCTTCAAGATGTGCAACAGGAGCAAAGGTCTCGTCGTAGTTAAGCCCTTCGATCTGTGTGATTCATTTGGCAACCAGTCTTGCTTTGTTTCGAATGATAACTCTAGCGTTGTCTAGCTTGTTTCGGAATACCCATCTCGTACCAATGATAACGTCTATTTTATGCATATATTTATGACGTTTTCTTATTGTTTTATACTATGTTATCATGCTAATTAGAACTAAAAGATACTTAATATTCTTTGAAAGGTTAAATTACAGTTAAAAAGGGAGCTGGAATGCAAAAGGATGAGAAAGAGCTAAAAGACGCAAAAAGGATGTTGCTGGATAGCTTGACCCCTCGTCAGTGTTTTGGCCATATCTCATGGCTCCTAACTCCGATTGACGTGATTCAAAATGTTCTGAACACTACATATAATTTCGGACGACTTTTATGTTTTGAGAAAAATGGTGATTCCCAAGGAACTCGTCGAGTTCAACATAAACGCGTTGAGTTGATAAGAAGCTTCGTGATTCTTAACGCTGACTTGGGGAATACAAGATTTTAATGAAGAACTCGCCAAGTTGGTGTCCAAACTCGTCGAGTTCACGCTGAAAATTATAAATTGAGCCAAAAATTATCCGTAATGAGATATCTTCAACCATAGATTGATTCCTGCGATTATAAACCCCCAAGAAGTCGTTTTGAGGGTGTAGATGGCGGCCGGAAGGCCGTTAAGCTGATATGGAGCGAAGATCTAAAGGATTGGAGAGCTGATTCATGTTGGTAATCATGTAGTTTGTTAGCGTGAACATGTTTAGCATTCCATTATGATTCTATATGCAATTACTTTCTGATTTGGGTGTTAAAACCCTTTGCTATGTGTTTATGATTAGATGAAACCTTTATTTATGGATTAATTGCTATTTGGTTTGCTTTATTCGTGTTTAATTTATCTTGTTAAGCTTGTTAAAAGATCCTCATGTGTTAATGACAATTATGTTTTGTTAATAACCAAGTATATTGAGTTGTATAAACATCTTCTTGATTGCTTGAATCTTATAGTTTTGTGAAAACAAGATTGTATGCCTAGTATTAGTGAACATGAACCTAGGGTTAAGTAGAAAATAAGTAAGTTAATGTGTGAGCATATGTGATGAACAACCACATATGAGTTGATTGAATTGACAAATTTAGTTAACTAATATTACAAGTCTTGCTTGATACGAACTGAACACTATGAAACCTGTTAGTTTAATCAACTGATCACTACTTGAATTGACTTGTTTGCTAAAGGATTAGTAATAGTGAACATGAACCTAATAATTTTAGAAATCGGTGAACATGAATAAATAAATCTCTGTGTGCAATTATCCATGATTTTCAAGATGTAAAATGTCTAAACAAAAGTACCTAAAGAGATTTGTTTTACAACCAGTTTATCGAGATTTGCTAATTAGTCATTTGCTGAGATTTAATAAAACCTTTCTTATTAATTTTTTGTGTTTTTATATAACCTTTAATCAAACATCCTAATATTAATTCACTACCGTTTCCTGTGACAACCTGAAATTTCTATTATGTACAACATTTCAATTCAATAGAAGTCGGAACAGTTTCTGCTAACTTTCAAGCTTTTTGGAATAAGTTTGAGTCCTTTTAAGTTAGTACTTTGGGAGATTCCAGGAGAGAGGATGCCCTAGGGTTTATTGTACAACAATAGAGTTCCAAAAACTTCAAGAGTTTGGAGTTTACGACCCAAATGGTATTTGGACCGTAAGCCCTAGTGACTATATATATGTCACTTAGCCATTTTCCACACTTTTTCACCATTTCAAAGTTAGAACTCAAATCCTCTCAAGTAGCATCCGACTTTTCCTCCTAAAAAGTTATACTGGTGGCCTAACATGAAAGCAGAAATTGCTACCTTCGTGAGTAAATGCCTTACTTGTGCCAAGGTCAAGGTCGAATATCAGAAACCCTCCGGTCTACTACAACAGCCTGAGATACCGGAATGGAAGTGGGAGCGGATCACTATGGATTTCATAACCAAGTTGCCCAAGACAACGGGTGGACTTGATACCATATGGGTCATCGTCGACAGATTGACCAAGTCTGCACACTTCCTGCCTATCAAGGAAACAGACAAGATGGAGAAACTTACAAGAACTTACATTAGAGAGATTGTACGACTGCACGGTGTTCCCTTATCCATTATCTCGGACAGAGATAGTAGATTCACTTCGAGGTTCTGGCAGTCGTTACAAAGTTCCCTAGGAACTAGGCTGGACATGAGTACAGCCTACCATCCACAGACCGATGGGCAAAGTGAGAGGACTATCCAAACCTTGGAAGATATGTTGCGAGCCTGTGTGATCGACTTTGGGAAAGCATGGGATACTCATTTACCCCTTGTAGAATTTTCCTACAACAATACTTACCACACGAGCATAAAGGCTGCTCCATTCGAGGCCCTCTATGGCCGAAAGTGCAGATCCCCTCTGTGCTGGGCTGAAGTGGGTGATACCCAGTTAGCTAAAGGACAAATTCCTGATAACACTCTCATAGGTCCGGAGATCATACGGGAAACGACAGAGAAGATCGTTTAGATTCGTGAACGATTGAAAGCCTCTAGAGACCGACAGAAAAGCTATGCTGATAAACGAAGGAAACCATTGGAAGGGCTTGGTACACTTCGGAAAGCGTGGAAAGCTAAATCCAAGGTACATAGGTCCTTTCAAGATTCTCGCAAGAATCGGCCCAATAGCTTACAAACTTAACTTACCAATCGAACTCAGTATCGTACATTCTACCTTCCACGTCTCGAACTTGAAAAAGTGTCTGACCGACGGGACTCTTGTAATCCCACTCGACGAGATCGAGATCAACGAGAGCCTCAACTTCGTGGAAGAACCTATAGAGATCATGGACCGAGAGGTCAAGCAAACGAAGCAACGCCGTATCCCGATAGTGAAGGTTCGCTGGAACGCCAAGTGAGGACCTCAATTCACTTGGGAGCGAGAGGATCTGATGAAACTGAAATATCCTCTTCTTTTTTACTTAGTTATTTGTAACTACTTATTTGATTAAACTCTAATTTCGGGACGAAATTCCCTCTAACAGGGGATGATGTGACAACCCGAAATTTCTATTCTGTACAACATTTCAATTCAATAGAAGTCGGAACAGTTTCTGCTAACTTTCAAGATTTTTGGAATAAGTTTAAGTCCTTTTAAGTTAGTACTTCGGGAGATTCCAGGAGAGAGGATGCCCTAGGGTTTATTGTACAACAATAGAGTTCCAAAAACTTCAAGAGTTTGGAGTTTATGGCCCAAATGGTATTTGGACCATAAACCCTAGTGACTATATATATGTCACTTAGCCATTTTCCACACTTTTTCACCATTTCAAAGTTAGAACTCAAATCCTCTCAAGTAGCATCCGACTTTTCCTCCTAGATCTTCAACTTATAAGTGTTTTTAGCCTTATTAAGTTGATATATTACTTAATCTAGTGATCTAACACACTTTCATCCGTGAAATCATTCCAAAAGGTTACATCTTCAAGTTTCACCAAGAACACCAAGAACACACACTAGTGTTCTTGGACTTTTAGCACCTTTTCAAGCCTCTATCTTGTAAGTATTTCTATCCTAGAGTATCATAAGGCTTGTTAAACTTCCATATATCAAGAAAATACCCAAGAAACCAAGGATCAAAGGTGTTGACAGTTCAAGATGTTCTTGAACCGTAAACCCTAAAAAGGGTGCCAAAATGTGCCCTTTACTCTCCTAAGCCTTGGAAACTAGCATGGATCCCTTCATTGATATGTTAAGGACTTGAAAACATCAAAATACCATAAACCATAGGGGTTTATGACCGTAAACCCAAAGGGAAATGGTCCAAGGGCCGTAAACTCCATTTAGGAGTGAAATGGTGCCCTAATCCCTTCCATAGGCTTATACTTCAAATGGAAATGCTTCTAGGGACTTGTAGAGCCTCAAAACAACTCATGGTCAAAGAAGAATGAGTTTACGACCGTAAAATCATGAGTTTACGACCGTAAACTCAATGGGTGATGGTCACAAAACCGTAAACTCATATAAGGGGGTTTCCTTGAACCCTAAAGTCAATAGCAATGTCCTACAACACTTAGATGCAATCCGTGGGACTTATAACACTTATATAAGGTGTTTAGCATGTCCTAGGATGTCTTAACTTTGTTGATTAGTTGTTTAAAGACTAATTGGATACATATATGTGTGATTATATGTAACTAGGATCATTGAGTGTGTTCAAGTCTTCACTTGACACCAAGTAATCCTATATCATCAGTTCATCCAAACCACTCACTACAGGTGAGTTCATACCCCTTAATTAACCTTTTAAATGTTTTTAAATGCTTTTATGGGGGGGGGGAATACAAGTAAAGCTACTATACTTATTATATCAATCACATGTGATTAATAACTATCAACAAGTGAATCTTTTACTTTCAAAATGTGTTACCAAACTGTTTTACTTCAAACTGTCTTACTAACTCTTTTACATACCAAATTATTTTTACGAAACTTCTTTTATACTTTAATATTGTCAAATGCATGCCTATATATGTATAGTTATATAAGTAATGTTTAAAAGACTTAGGACGACTAGCTCGCCTTATTTCCTTTTCCTCGTTGGGATGTGGCCTTAGGGCATCGGTTAATCGTCCGAAGGTCATTTCAATATGAGTTATATATCCTGTATACATATATAGACATAAAAGTTCCATCAGTCCGTTCAATACCTTTGGATAGCAAAGGTATACTCACATGCTCATATGCACAAATAACATTACTAGTAGACTATAACATGTATAGTTTAGGGAGATACTAATACTATTACTAGAACAATGAAACATACAATGAGTCAGTTCATACATGAGTCAATAACAAACAATAGATACTATGACGAGAAACTAACAATAGATACTATGACGAGAAACTAACAATAGATACTATGATGATAAACAAGACATACAGGCTAGACAGAGAAAGAACACACAATACAGCTAGCACTTACATTACATATACATTAATACAGTTATGTGAGCCACTAAACGGGGCATGGCACTACCTGCCATGACCGTTTTTGTATCCAGAATCTCCTTAATTGGGGAGCGTATGAGTTTGTGTATAGATCTATACTGGATTGACTATCCTACACCTTGCTGCTCGCTACAGTGGGACTTGCAAGTCTACGGGTGCCAAATGTCATTTCTTACGGCATCTTACATCGTCGTTTTACTATTGAGTCGGTAGCAGGGTACAGGCCGATCACATGGTAGTTTAAATAACAATTGGTTTAAGGTAGTTAGTACAGCAGTAGTTACTTAATACAACACTACAGTACTATAATATTTTTCCCATTACATTCACTTCGTGAACATTCACACGATGCACGGTAATGTAAAAACTATATTTTTGGTTAATGATAGTCGGATTTGGTAAAACACACACTCTTACAATAGACACACACAGTTACTAGATGCGTTGGTAGAAGGCTACTTTTAGTAGGAAACATAGGATTTCTAGGAGTGTTCAAACAAATACAAACTTTACAAAACTTATACATTACATCTTACAAGCATCTTACAAATGCTTTCATACAAACTCAGACACTAATATACTTATGATCTCACCAGCTTTAAAGCTGATACTCGCTTTCAAAATAACTTGTATTCTCTGGTCACTAGTAGACAGGTACCGATGCCAGGTTTTTGAGAAGATGGAGCTTGTTCAAGACTCCTCTTTTATTTTGATGTATATTTTTGGTGTCTAAATAACTTGACAGAACACACTTGTATGAAATTATATTATTAATGCAATGGATGATGTTGTTGCTTGTTTACTACTTTGCATTGTTGTGATACTATACATGACGTCCTCCACCCCCGAACGATTCCGCCGTTCAGGTTTTGGGGTGTGACATTTCCCTTGTGTTCGGCACCCTTGCTTATCCAAACTATACTATACTCGATCGGGTTCACTGCTTGTAAGGTGTAGTTTAGATCTTCGCCACGACATTAGTGGCTTAGCTCTTCGCGCTTCGATAAACTAGGAATTATAAATAAAAAACTAGTGCACTAAAAATGCACATCAACCAACAATTTGGTGATTTCGAGGAGAAGAGATGAGAGTCCACACTTCAGTCCTATCAAACTCAGCTAATTCTTGCTGCATGGATTTAATCCAATCGGTGTGTTCTAATGCTTATTTGATGTATTTGGGCTCAACCATTGAAATAAATGCTGAAAAATGACATTCATTTTGAATACTTGTGGCAGATAAAGTTTGAACACCAACGCTTGGATTTCCAATAACTTGATTTGGGTGATGATCTCGATTCCAGATATGAAGTCTCGATAGTTCTTGAGCAGGAGAAGATTTGATATTGACGATGGGTTTGGGTTTCTCCCTCTCAATGGTTTGAACTTGTGGATGATGCTTCCCCTGAACTTCTAAACCTGATAGGTTGACGTCATCATTAGGTGGGAAGTCAAAGAAATTTTCATCATCATCATTGTTGATCGGATTTGAGTCAAATTCAGAAGCTGCATCAAGGAATACATCCACATTTGATGCAAGGGAAGGTTGGCCATTCTCCCCCCAACCTGTGAAGGTTGAAACGGTTCAGAATCAAATATAGGAAAGGTGGGTGTTGGATCGGAGAAAGTTTGAGAAATAGGAGTTGATGTTGAGGGTAGTCTTGATCGAGATTCAGAATCAAGAGTTGATTCTGATGGTCTGAAGAGAGTTTCCAAGTTAACTTCATGGATTACTTGAATGTTCGGACATTCTGGTGGAGGAGCATCAGACTCCATAATGTAAGTTGTGACATGAGTAGGACCAAAATTCCAAATGAAATTATCATCAAAGGTTACATCAAAACTTTCATCAATAACTCGAGTACAATGATTAAGTACTCGATAAGCCTTTGATTTTGCAAAGTAACCCAGAAAAATGGCTTCATCAACTTTGGGTTGAAACTTTGTAAGCTGATCATGATTTTTTTGATGAAGCGTCGACAACCAAAAACATGAAGAAAGGATATGCTTGGCTTTCGACCATTCATTGCTTTATATGACGTCATATTGAGGTGTCGATTGATGATACTACGATTTTGAATGAAACAAGCTGTTGACACGGCTTCAGCCCAGAGATAGAGTGGCGGATTTGCAAAGTTTAGCATAGATCGAGCAGCTTCAACAAGTGTTCTGTTGCGTCTTTTGACTACACCGTTTTGTTGCGGAGTGTAAGGAGCAGAGAAGTTGTGATCAATTCCTTTCTCGGAGAAGAATTTCTCAATGGTAGCATTGGTGAATTCCGAACCATTATCACTTCGGAGACGTCGAACAGGAAGTTTGACAAGAACTTCAATTCCTTTTGATGAAGTTGATGAGTTCAGAGGCAGTTTTAGACTTAAGCCTAAGGAAGAAGACCCAAGTGAACCTTGTAAAGTCATCAACGATCACAAGAATGTATTTCTTATGAAAAAGATTTCTACAATGGATGGTCCACATAGATCAATGTGTAGAAGTTGCAACGGTTCTGAGATTGATTTTTCGATGATGACAAGATGACCCTTCTTCGATTGCTTTCCACACTCACATGCAACACCCAAATCATCATTTTCAAACTTGAGGAGTGGTAAACCTCTTACCATTTCACCAGAAACAAGATCATTCATGTACCGAAAATTCAGGTGAGCAAGCCTTCGGTGCCATAACCAGCTAACGTCAGGAACGACTTTGGAGAGAAGGCAGAGTTAAGATTTGCCAATAATCATGTTGATGTCAAATGGATACATGTTCTTGTTATGATTTGACTTAATTAAACACTCTGCCCTATCCTCGGTCATCATATAGTTGTGTTTCTTGCAAAATTCAACACTCCGATTTGAGTCAATGAGTTGAGCTACACTTATCAAATTATGCTTCAGGTCAGCTACATAAGCCATGTTTGAGATGGAGAAATTTCCATTGGTGAGGATACCATAACCACGAATCTGAGAGTTGGAGTTGTTTCCATATGTCACGTAACCAGCATTGGGAGAAAGTTTGAGGTCTCGCAGAAAGTTCATCTGCCCCGTCATGTGCATGGAGCAAATACTGTTAATATACCATATTGTTTCTTTCTCCGAAGAACAAGGTGCCTGCAAAATCAGTGAGTGGTGGAGCTTTTAGGCTCCAAGTTAGGTTTTGGAACACGAGTACGGACTTTAGACTTGGGATGTAACCTACGGACAACAGTATGGTTATACCTAGATTCTTTGGGGAACAAAAAAAGGCCATGATTCTTTCATCTATCTCGTAATCATACTCTATGACATGGTGTTTTGCAATGACCTTCTGCTGACGTTCGTCTTCTGAAGCAATGTGAGTCATTGTTTCATCCAGAGGCGTGGAATTTTTTATTTTCCCAACAAATTTTTGTTTTGAAGATTTTTATAAGTTAGTTTTCTTTGAAAATCTTTGTTTGTTTGATGGTACGTTTGATTTTGAAATGGATTGACGTTTGAAAATTGTACCATCTGCTTTGGTTATAAAAACTGATGAAACAGTCCGAGAAGAGTCATTTCGGATTGATTGAGTACTTGAAACTTGCACTTCAGGAGTGTGATTTACACCTCCTTTAGGTTCTGACTGACTAGGAAGATTGGATTGTCTTTTTAGAATCTTAACAGGAGAAAATGTGTTATGATTTTAAGAAGAAGATTTGCTACCACTCCTAGGTGTATTTCTTTTAGAGTTCTCAAGGAACCTAGAATTTTGTCTTGACTTAACTTCTTTCTTAAGAGCATTTTTGGCTTCCTATTTAGGACTAACAACATCTTTTCTGTTCAAGAAGGGTTTCTTTCTTTAATCAGATGTCGACTTGGATGTTTGACATTTTGAAGGATTGCTAAACTTGGGCTTGATGGGAACCAAGATTGTTTTAGAGGTCACTAGAGAATTTTATTCACAAGAATCAGTTGAGACATTGCTTGAAGTTTCAATGTGATCATCTAAGAATGCCCATGCAAAATTAGAAGTAACGGTTTCAGTTGTCACATGAACTATTTCCTCAACAACACAGTTGTTTGGAGGGCTGTGTTTCGGAACATGATCTATACGATTTGAAACACCGCAGTGGAATTCCGTGGTCTGATTTAGGTCCAGGGTTGTCAGAGGCGGAAGAGGCGTGGAATCAGGACTCTTGACAACAATGGGTTGAAACTGAGGAATCAGAGATGCAAATTTGTCAGTAGTCTCAGGAAGGGGTGACAAAGGAGAAACAGTGGTATCCGAATGTTGATGATTCGGAACATCTCCCGTAAATGTCAGGTTTTGTAACTCCTTCAAGCGACTAGCTATAGGTTTCGGAAACTCGCTTCTTAGACCTGGAGCTTCTGACTAGGGATGACAAAAGTTATGATTCATCTGTTGATTTGCTTCAAGCATGTCAATGGAATTATGCAAAGCATATATTTTGACCTTGAGATGTTTGTTATCAGAAATTAAAACATTTCTTTCAGAATAAGTGATTTCACATTTGTCGTTATGAATGATACATTCATCTTTTGACATTACAAGTTCACGTTCTAAAGACTCTATTTTTGATTTCTTATCCTCGAAACGTAACCTTAGACGACTCAATTCACTATCCTTATTTTCACTGGCTTCTATAGCAGACTCATAGGCTTTATAGATGGTGTTCATATCTGTTTGGATCTGGGTTAGACAAGATTCACAAGGAGACAAATGAAAACTATTATCAGTAATCATGGATTTTACCTGCTCAACGATACTTTGACCAGGTGGATCATTTGTGGCTATGTAGCAATAGTTCGGTTCAGCAAATTCATCATCTTCTTCTGACCCAGAGGACCAATAGCCTTCATCACACTCAATTGCTTGTCTTAACATTAGACACATGTTCCTTCCAGTAACCACATCATCATCACCTGAGGACCAATATCCTTCCACGTCTCTTGATAAAGCTGTAACAAAAGCCTTCTCACTTTCTGCCATCTCTTGAGCTTTACGTGCATAGTAAGCTAAATCCTTGATTTTGGGTTTTTGTGGGACTTCAACCAGACAATATTTTGCAAAGTGATTCGCATGACCACATTTATGACACAATTTTTCGTTTATAAGATTTCGAAGCCTGTTGAAGTTCCAGGGTGGAATCTGGTTTAGAGATGTTGGGTTTATAAGCTGGTGGATTTTTCAAAGTCGTTCAAGGTATCGAGGTTGAAAAAGGATGTGGATTATTTTGGTGAGGAGCATAAAAACGATTGTGGTACAGTTTATGAGAGGGATTAAAAGGACATATATATTTCATAGAAAGCATAGCAAACTCCTGTTGAAAATGGAGTTCGGAGTCTAAAGCTTCTGAATCAGGATTACCATCAACAGATGTGAAGGGGTCCGAAGTGGATGGGTTCGGAAAAGGTGGTTCAAGGGAGCTTATGAGAGAAGGAGGACCTCCGAAAAGTTCTTTTAAGGTCTGAGCAACATTCGATTCATGACCTTGAAGTTCATCAAACAGTTGGTAAAGCTTCAGGCTTTTTAGAGACCCGTTGATTTGAAGACAAGATTTCACGTTTTCCCATCCTTTACCTAGACTGTTTATGAACTTGAGATTGTACTCCAAGGGAGTTCGGACAATCCCATGAGTAGTCATGTTGTTAACTACGATTCAGTTGATGGGTTTTGAGCATTCTAACACTTCCTAAGTGTGCATGCAACCCTAATACCCTTGGATCTATGTTTGTCTAATTATCATGCAAAGTTGATTTCCAAGGTTATGATCCTATCTAGCATACATGGGGAACAATTTTAACTTGAATCAAAGATAGAACTACATACCTTGTTGTTGATTTTGATCCTTGAAACCTTGTGAGCCTAGCACCCCAAGTGTTATGCCTCAAATGCTTCACACAACACCAAATGCTATGGAGTAAACTTGGAGAGAAAGTATAACACTCTAAAAATCGGCTCTAGCCCTCAAGTATGAATGTGTAGCCGATTTTGGGAGAAACATGAGCTTTATATAGTGTTGACACTTTTAGGGTTACACCATGTAAACCCTAATGTGTCATGACTCTTCATTTCCATGACCCATGGGTTTGTAACTCCCATGGAGCCTCCATGGAGCATCCAATGGGTTTAACCCAACTTGATTATCCATGGAGCCTCTTAGCCCACTATACAAGTTATGGATGATTTACATAATCAACCCATATATTTAATTAGTTATCTTTTGATCACTTAATTAATTCTAAATTAATTCTTGATCAAACTAATTAAATAATATTGTTAATATATTAGAACTTATAATATATTAATAAACCACAAGTGTTATTTCTCTCATTTAGTCTATCCAATTTCATGGTGCCATGTAACCCAAATGGACCATGCCGGGTCGGGTCAAGTACATACAAGAAATAGTTATGGACTTAGACACCTTATCCAACAGTCTCCCACTTGGATAAGTCTAATAACTATAACTTTAGGAACCGATCGGCAATCATAGCTCTTTTCAAGGTTTCTCGGAACTGAGAAGATGATGGTACGCCATTTCAGATAAGAGATCATATAATCCTCTGTTCTAGATATCAGCCGGACAAACACATGGAACATGGTCTTGCTTATTGTCCAGCAGTTTGTTTCCCGATTTCCGATTTGTTTGACATAGAACTTAATTGAACACATCAACTTAGTTCTGACCGGGCCCGGTACATGGGTCAAAACAAAATCATCGAGGGGCCCAGATATAAGCTTCTAATCCAAGAAGGAACAGATAAAATTCGACTCATATGCTGGTTCTACTACTTGTTAAATGACACACAACCGCACGTTTTATAACATCGAGTTACCAATGCGGTTTCGCACAATCAATGCATAACTAACTCATAGTTAACAAGTCATATCTCTAGGTTTGAAGACTTATATGATATTACCGTCTCGCAATCACTTGAGATAAATTCCATGAAGTGACACCAGCGAGCGTGGGTTGAATCCAATACTCAGAACTTATGAGCACTCATGAGTGTTTAGGCCATGTCCAACATCTTAGACCTCTACAACAAACTCATGACAGTCTTACTTCATATCTACTTCCAACATATGACTGACTGTAGATAATTTGAATAATATGTAAAACAACATAAATATTCTAGAAGTCAAACCATGCAAAAGAAATAATAGTAAACGATTGACAAGGGATAGCAACACTTTACTCATAAATAAACACAACTTTTATTCATCATCAAATGTCAATTACATTTTACAAATTTCAAAATTATCTAACTACTAACACTAATATCATCCTTCAGCCCTATGCTCCTAGCATGCTGTAGATGCTTAACCCTACCCAGTCCCTTCGTGAGGGGATCTTCCGGGTTCTCATCTGATGATACCCTCTTTGCCATGAGGAGTCCTTCTTCTATACGATGTCTGATGAAATGATATTTTCTGTCAATGTGTCTGGATCTCCCATGGTCCCTTGGTTCCTTTGCTAAGGCAACTACACTTTAACTATCACAGAAAATCTCTACGGGCTTCGATATAGCTGGTACAACTCCAAGGTCTCCAATGAAGTTCTTTAGCCATATAGCCTCTTTTGCCGCCTCGCTTGCCGCTATATAATCTGATTTCACAAGTTGAATCAGCCACTGTCTCCTGCTTGGAACTTTTCCAAGAGATTGATCCTCCATTTAAGGTAAAGACCCAGCCCGACTGAGAGCGGAAATTATCCCTATCAGTCTGGAAGCTAGCATCACTATACCCTACAACTCTCAAGTCATCACTCCCACCAAGGGTAAGGACCCAGTCCTTAGTCCTCCGCAGGTACTTGAGAATATTCTTTACCGCTGTCCAGTGAGCCTTACCAGGGTTCCCCTGATACCTGCTAACCATGCTTAATGCAAAGGCTACATCAGGACGAGTACAGGTCATAGCATACATGATCGAGCCTACTGCCGAAGCATAAGGTACCCGACTCATTTATGCTATCTCAACCTCAGTACTCAGGCTCTGAGTCTTATTCAGTCTAGCATTACTCTGGATGGGTAACTCTCCTTTGTTGGAATCTTGCATGCTGAATCTCTTCAGCACCTTCTCCAAGTATGTACTTTGACTAAGTCCAATTAGTCTTTTACTCCGGTCTCTCAGAATCCTTATCCCTAGAATATAGGCAGCTTCTCCTAGGTCCTTCATATAGAAACACTTCCCAAGCCAGGACTTAACTTCCTGCAAGGTTGGGATGTCATTTCCTATGAGTAGTATGTCATCCACATACAGTACCAAAAACCTAACTATACTCCCACTAGCCTTGACATATACACAAGATTCATCTTCACTTCTCGAAAAGCCAAACTCTTTGACTTTCTCATCAAAGCAAAGATTCCATCTGTGAGGTGCCTGTTTCAATCCATAAATGGATTTCTCGAGTTTACACACTCTATTGGGGTACTCTGTACTTACAAAACCCTCTGGCTGAACCATGTAAACATATTCAGCCAACTTTCCATTAAGGAAAGCGGTTTTGACATCCGTTTGCCATATTTCATAGTCATGAAATGCAGCAATGGCTAACAGAACCCTAATAGACTTAATCTTGGCCACTGGTGAAAAGGTCTCATCATAATCAACTCCCGGAGTTTGAGAATAACCCTTTATAACCAGTCGTGCCTTATAAGTGTGTACATTACCATCCATGTCGGTCTTCTTCTTGAAGATCCATTTGCACCCAACTATCTTACGATCAGGTACATTGTCAACCAAGTTCCAAACTTGATTGTCATACATGGACTGTATCTCGCTATCCATAGCCTCTTCCCATTTAGCAGCCTCAGGGCCTGCCATGACTTCCGTGTAGCTGTTAGGCTCATCTAGATTTACCAGTGTGTTATCACTGATAAGTGTCTTACCTTCTGTAGTAATATGGAAACCATAATAATGCTCAGGTGCATTCCTAACTCTGGTGGAACGCCTCAGAGGTATATATTCTTCAGTTGGCTCAACAGGAGTTTCCTCCTCAGGTTGAGGGCTAGGGTTTGAGGTTCCTTCATCACTTGACTCTTGAAGTTCCTCAAGGTCAATTTGCCTCCCTCTGTCTCCTTGACTCATGAATTCTCTCTCTCTCGAAAGAATCCTCTTCTTGCTACAAAGACCACATTATCACTGGGTCTGTAGAAGATGCAGCCAAAGGATTTCTGTGGATAACCGATGAAAATACACCTTTCGCTTCGGGGTCGAGCTTATCGTGAGTCTCGCGTCTCACGAAAGCCTCACAACCCCAAATCTTGATGTGGTCTAGATTGGGAACTTTTCTAGTCCACATCTCGTGAGGTGTTTTGGCAACCTTCTTTATAGGGACTAGATTAAGGATATGGGCGACAGTCTCTAAGGCATACCCCCAAAATGAGATTGGTAGTGCAGCTCGACTCATCATGGAACGAACCATGTCCAACAAGGTCCGATTGCGCCTCTCATCTACACCATTCAACTGTGGTGTCCTAGGAGGTGTCAATTGTGAGATAATCCCACATTCCTTAAGATAGTCAAGGAACTCAGTACTAATATACTCACCACCACGATCGGATCGAAGCATCTTAATGTTCCTGCCCAATTGATTCTCCACTTCTTGCTTAAACTCTTTGAATTTCTCAAAGGTTTCTGACTTATGCTTGATTAAGTAGACATATCCATATCTACTAAGATCATCAGTAAAAGTCACATAAAACCGATTAGCATCTCTTGTGGCGGTTCTGAAGGGTCCACACACATCCGTGTGTATGAGGTCCAACAAACCTTCACCCCTAGCACAAGTGCCAGTAAAAGGTGACTTTGTCATTTTACCAAGCAAACAAGATTCACAACTATCATTTGACTTTAGGTCAAATGACTCCAAGATTCCATCTTTTTGGAGTTGGCCTATGCGTTTCTTGCTTACATGTCCAAGACGACAATGCCATAAAGATGCTTTATCTAAGCTAGTGGAAGAGTCAATACATAATACATTATTTCCTAGATTATCTACAACAGATACAGCTTCATACACGCCATCACAAGGTAATGCTTTAAAATAAAGAACATTATTAAAGAAAGCATCAATACTACCATTATTATTATCAAAATAAAAGGTAAAACCTTGTTTATACAATGCATGAAAGGAAATAACATTTCTTGCCATTTCTGGCGAATAATAACACTTATTCAAATCTAATGTAAACCCACTATTTGGCACTAAGGAATAAAATCCTATCTTGGTGACAGGTGAAGCTTTCCTGTTTCCCATGATCAAGTTTATCTTTCCCTGCTCCACATTCTCACTTCTTCTCAGTCCCTGCAAATCACAACATATGTGAATACCGCAACCTGTGTCAAGGACCCAAGACTTAGAATGAAGTGAGTTATTAGACAATATAGTGTATATACCTGCATGGTTGGGTTTTACTTTCCCATCCTTCACATCTTGCTGGTACTTTGGGCAGTTTCGCTTCCAGTGCGACTTTTCATGACAATAGAAGCATTTAACCTCATTAGGGTTAGCAGAAGGAGTGACAAAACCTTTCTTGGTTTTGCTTGAAGAGGAGCATTCAAGGGTCTTACCCTTGGTACCCTTAGAAGGGTTCTTTCTCTTCTTCCCTTTGCCATGCCCGATTGCCAAGACATTGGCCGCTGTTGGAATAGGAGTAGGAGTAGTAACAACCGACGTACTCTTTAGACCACTTTCCGCGGTCTTCAAGAGTCCCTGAAGTTTGCTGAGGGTGACTTATTCCTTGTTCATGTGATATGTCATGCGGAATTGATCATAACACGATGGTAAGGAGTGCAAAATGATGTCTATTGCTAACTCCTCGGGGAAGTTCACATTCAGCTTCAGTAAACGGTCCACATACCTTTGCATTTTCTGCATGTGGCACGTGATGGGTTCACCATCCTTCATTCGGGTTGTTATCATGGAGGAGATTATTTCATATCGCTCTTGACGAGCACTTTGATGGTAACAGTCCATCAAGTCCTGGTGCATCTCAAAAGGATACTAGTCCTCATAGGACTTTTGGAGCTCGACTGTCATGGTGGCCATCATGATGCATGCTACTTTTGTAGCATCCCTTTCATGTACCTCATATTCATCAAGCTCTTCAGGAGTAGCAGTTGGCTCGGGTACCTTTAGCTCCTTGTCGAGAACATATTCTTTGTTCTTATACCGAGTGACCATCCTGATGTTCCTGATCCAATCAGTAAAGTTGGATCCATCGAAGATGAATCTCCCACAAAGATTCATGAGAGAGAAAGAGCTAGTAGGGTTAGAGCCAAAAGCATTGTTATTGGAAGACATCTGAAAAGAAGAGGGAATAGATTAGATTAGATTTAGAGACGGTCCTTAATAAAACACCCAAATGTAGTATTAAGGCTAGGACCCAACACAATATTTTATAACTTAGAAGAGGGATGCCGTAATCTAAGCTATAAGATATTTGAAGGTAGGTGAATGACGATTCACCAATTTCCACCATGAAAAACAAAATTTTAATTAGGTTTTAATTGGTTTAGAAACTCCTAGATTCTTTGAGATTCATTGAACTTTCTTCAATGGCATGTTTCAATCTCGAGTGTGCCCTTCAAGTTTTGTGACTGGGATACCGAGGATCACAAAACAAGGTGTGAAGTAACCATGCAAATTACTTGGTACCCTTAATGTTTTTTCACTTAATCGTTGTGCTGGTAAACCACACACGCACCTTCCGACCTCATGAAAAACCTTAAGTCACCCTTTGCCTACCTTGTTAAGTCCAAGTTAGTGTGCCTGTAAACCACACACGCTCCACCAACGACTTAAACAAGGTGCAAAGTGTAATTTCATGGATTAACACCTTATTCACATTTTCCTAAAGTAACTAAGATTGGGAATTTAAGAAAAACATTTAGTTACTTTATAATAATCATTATACTTTTAATGAGAATTTTTAAGTCATTGTCCTACCCGTTCGGCTAACGACCCTCCACCAGTCAAGGAAGCCGTGGGTGAGAGTGGACACCCATTAAGTTGCCATTTTATAGGCAACAACCTTATACCCCCCTTATAGACCGGCTTCGTGAATGAGGCGTACTAGCGGTAAGACGACTTTGATCTTATATATATATATATATATATATATATATATATATATATATATATATATTATTATTATTATTAACTTATAATATTATAAGTATAAGGGTTGAATTTTAACTTTTAAAATTCTAAGGGTTGGAACTAAAGTTTTAATCATGACTTTACTTGTTCCAAAACTTGAGGGCAAGTTTTGTAAACTTTCAAAACTTTTCATTTCTTATAACTTATGAAGTTAATTGAGTATTAAAATGAAGACTTTTCATTTTTCTAACTCTTGTGTTCTTTTAATGGTTTTAATTCAAGTGTGACTCTTGGTTTTCCATAACTTGAGGACAAGTTATGGACTCCATTAAAACACATTATGATCAAGAATTAAACTACCAAGTAGGTTACAAACAATTCCTATGATCATCTAATCTTCATAAGTTCAAGAACATGAATATGAACATTTCAAGAATCATAAATTACTCATAAAACTTGTAATTTTTGATTATAGCCAATGTAAATGGATTAGCATAAACATTACACCATCTAAAACAAGTTTAATAACACCAAAACAGTTTAGGGTAATGTTTATAGTCCATTTCCAGCAGCAAAAGTCGAAAATCTGCATTCTGAGGCTCCTACTGGTCGAGTGCACGAACCTACTCGGCGAGTAGGATGAAGATACACATGAAATCGATGAGTCCCCCCATAATCAGGCAGACAGCAAAAAATCGACTTTTTTTCAATATATTGCATCAAGTATCAAACAAACAAGCCTAGGCTCTGATACCACTGATGGGTGTTGAGCATTCTAACACTTCCTAAGTGTGCATGTAACCCTAATAACCTTGGATCTATGTTTGTCTAATTATCATGCAAAGTTGGTTTCCAAGGTTATGATCCTATCTAGCATACATGGGGAACAATTTTAACTTGAATCAAAGATAGAACTACATACCTTGTTGTTGATTTTGATCCTTGAAACCTTGTGAGCCTAGCACCCCAAGTGTGATGCCTCAAATGCTTCACACAACACCAAATGCTATGGAGTAAACTTGGAGAGAAAGTATAACACTCTAAAAATTGGCTCTAGCCCTCAAGTATGCATGTGTAGCCGAGTTTGGGAGAAACATGAGCTTTATATAGTGTTGACACTTTTAGGGTTACACCATGTAAACCCTAATGTGTCATGACTCTTCATTTCCATGACCCATGGGTTTGTAACTCCCATGGAGCCTCCAATGGGTTTAACCCAATTTGATTATCCATGGAGCCTCTTAGCCCACTTTACAAGTTATGGATGATATACATAATCAACCCATATATTTAATTAGTTATCTTTTGATCACTTAATTAATTCTAAATTAATTCTTGATCAAACTAATTAAATAATATTGTTAATATATTAGAACTTATAATATATTAATAAACCACAAGTGTTATTTCTCTCATTTAGTATATCCAATTGCATGGTGCCATGCAACCCAAATGGACCGTGTCGGGTCGGGTCAAGTACATACCAGAAATAGTTATGGACTTAGACACCTTATCCAACATCAGTACCGATTGGAGGCTGGGGAAACTGATTCTCCAGGGGTAGTTGTGAAGGTGTCAAACTCGTTGACCACAGAGGTTAGATGCTTGTCTTTCATGATTTCTGATCCTTCGAACAAATCTTGAAGAGTATCCCAAATCTCTTTGGTGGATTTACACAACTTAATGTGTTCAAAGAGAGATGGTGGGACACCAAACACCATTTCAGAAAATGCCAGTTTATCAACATGTACCTTCTCAATATCGTCAGTAGTGAGAGGAGCTTGACATTGTTCATCATAACCCATGAGTTGAGCAACAGCATCTCTGACAATTGTTCTAACTGGAACATGAGGGCCTTGTTTGACAGATCTCCAGATAGCTTCACCTTTCTCTTTCCCCAGTAAAAACCTATCCATTCTGAGTTTCCAATAATCATATTCTTCAACAACTACCAGTGGGGCACGAGTAAGGAAGCCCACGCTATTTGCTATTTGCATTGAATACATTTGTTGAGTATTAGAACCAGCCATTGAAATTAGGATATCTTCAAGAAAAAGTGGTATATAGAAGAACTTTTATCCTAAACACAAAAATGGTTGAAATACCAAGGTAGTTTCGAACCAACTATAATCTGATCTTATGGATTAAAAGGACAACAACTCAAGCTCTGATACCAATTGTGAGTTCAAGAGATCTGATGCGCATGGACAAGGTTTGAGAAATGAAACCTTGAGTTATTGCTTAAGATCAATGTTTGCCAACTAAGGATCATTCCAGTCAAGTCTGGCAAGACCAGTCAAGTCTGAAGTAGTAGATTCAACAAAGTGTTCAATACATAAATGAAGAGTGAAATCAAAGTAAAGACAATAAATGAATGAGAAGAATGTTTGAGTGAATGATTTAAAAGAGAATAGAAAGTGAAGTAAACTAGAATAATTTTATTTTTGATATAACAACTCGTCACGTAATTTTGCATTTAATGCTCCTATAAATAGGAGAATAGATTACATCGTACTGACCACATACATGCATAGGATCGGATAATAGAGTTACTCCTGACACTATGATTATCTAAAACATCAAAAAGACTAAGTCCTATGATATGATACAACAAACAAAATGAAAAAAAGAAACTTGTACAGATGGATAAACATAATATTCATTCTGGACACAAACTCCATTCCGGAATGTCTTCACCTCCTTCGGAATGTCTTCTTCTCCGGAATCAAGCTTCCCTTCTAACCAAATCCTGACTCCGGAACATTTTCTCTTCGGAACTGAAACTGAATTTGGAATTTTATTGCATGAATGCTCGAGGTTCACTTTCAGGTTCTAACAATACCCCCATCCTTTTCAATCCCTTTATCTGGGTTGTTCCTCCTTACCACTCGGGGTTCAACTTGACTCATAGTACGACTGTAATTTCCTTCATCTGACAGTTCTTCATTCAGTACGGGTTGCACAACCAACATAGTAGGCTCATCCTTATTCTATTGAAGAATACACCTTGTCTCTTTCATCTGACGATCCAACATCGCATGTATTATTGCCAACATGATAGGTTCGGGTGCAGCTGCTACCTCTGGTGCATGCTCACTTACTCATGGATCTGGCTGCTGATTATCGTTTCCTAATCCGTTTGAGTACTCACCATGTCTATCTATAAAACAAATCAGACGTTCGGTGTGCAGTGCCGATAATTAAGATAGGGAAAGATTTATTTACGATAGACGTATAAATGTCCTTATCACTCCGAAAAGTTACACGCCAGTTCTAATACCGTAATTAAACGTTTAGAAACCTAAGCACATAAAATTTCCAGATTCGGTCAGCAATAGGCCATAGATCCTATCAAACGATAGCATCATAAAGCATATAAGGCATCTTATAACATAAATCATTTAGCACATGAATGCATTTTAGGCATCTTCCCTAAATAAGATAGTGCTTGTGTCTATTCGGGCATACTTTCTAAGTATATCAGACACTCATCTCACAATAATTGCTTAGCATTCTAAGTTTAAGTCTAGAAAGTTCCTAAAATTCCTAGTTCGATTAAACTAATGCTCTGATACCAACTGTGAAGGATGGACAGAAAATACCAATTTTTTTATCCTGATTTAAAAATCAGAGTATCCTATTTGAAGAATAATATTGCGGAATTGGCTCCCAAAAACATAATAATGTTATTATCAAAGCATTTCCGAAGAAATGTATTTTATTTACATTAAAATATTAGGATTTCATCGTCAATACAAAAACATAAGCATAATGAAATATTACAAGCCTTACAGTAACTAAACTAGTGGCCTAATACTCCTTGAATCTCTTAGTAGAATGTAGCTTTAATATTGCTACATGTGATACAATAAAATGAGTGGGTTAGGTTAGGAAACCTAGTGAGTACATAGGGTTTTCAACCCATAATAATATAATTATTTTGTTTAATCATCAAACAAGTAACCCAATTACCCATCCCCATTATCTTTTTTATTCTTAAGGATCTACCATATGGATCATTTATGCTGATAATACTAGTTCAGGGATTCCTCCATAATACTTGTCAGTAGGTATTCTTCTGTATTTCTTCATAAGGATTTGTCCTAAGGAATAGGCACAAAGTCCATTGACGCCATGGTTTATCTAATAGACACTAAGTCCATAGCTACCAGTGTTATCCATTAGGCACTAAGTCCATAGCTGCAAGCGTTTGTCTATAAGGCACTAAGTCCATAGTTTCCATGGTTATTCTCCTTTATTGACATAATAATTTTAGGGAGTCCACCCATAACACATGTTAATGGGTTTTTAGAGTACATCTGGTGAACACTTAGTTCAAAAACACCTACATGGAGCCTACTAGCGTTCCACTGGAGTGTCTAGAATAGTCCGTGGTTGTCATCTATACTCTGCTAGATGACATCATCTTTAATGTCAAGGCCTCTCATCATCTATTTAATCTTTCATCTCTCATCATCTATATCATCATTCATCTCTCATCATCTACATCATCTTTCATCCACCCATATTTACCTAATATATTTATAGGTATAAAGTAAATATACAGTTTAAATCAAGTAAAACATATATAAATCGTTCATATAGCATAGATATTAGGAACAAAAATAATAGTCACATATAGCATGTATTTATATTAAATACTTCATATCTATGTGTAAGATGAAAGTAACTATGCACTCACTTGTTAAAGAGATGATTTGAACTTCGGACAACGCTTCATTTCTAGCCACTTTCTTTTCCTTTGACGTAACCTAGTATCATTATCACTAAGTTTTAGTCTTATATTTATTGCAACTAATTATTAGTGTAGATTCATCATTAATTCAAAGTCTACTTATCGGTAGCTGATAAGAGATAACCATGTAGGATCATATCGGAAGTATGGTCTGTTTGGTATACAAAGTATTCTATTTGGAAATCCAACTTTAAACACCTCACTAAATCCAGCCTTGGCATCATCCCTGTAAGTATATCATCAATATAACGACTTGGAATTACTGATAAATCTTGTTTATAGGTTCATATTATAAGTTACACTTAAAGCGTAATATGTGTATCTCAACTTACAATGTTTCTAGCGAAAACCTAGAACTCCATGGTCAAAACTTCATCGTTGAATCTTTTTTTTTCTAGAAGGATTCTTGTAATGCTTTAGCGCTCTCCTTACTATATACTAAAACTGCAGAAAGAGAAGTCAAATCACGATGGACCAAAATGTTAGGGAGAAGAATAGAAAGACTCGTGAATAAAGAGAATGATGCAAGAAATATGAGAGCCTAGAGCCTCTTATTTATAATAATTGAATTTTCAAAAACCACCCTCTATAGTTACTTAAATAACCTTATAGTTATTTAAACGACTAAACACCTATTTATAATGTTATTTTAAATAGATTTAACGATATTTGTACTAAACTAATGCCGAAAGTACTCAACCATAGTCTTATATGACCGCATCGTCGATACCTTTCTAACGATATATACATATGTATATATATGTATACGTATATATGATTTATACTTTATTTTAAGACGTAAATATTCTATTATAAATTATAACTCGTTCATACGAACTCCGTTTGACATTCTTTATATCCACACGTAGCTGTCGATGAGATCTACAACTTTCGTTTAAACTCTTTCGGCTAGTTTTGAATTTATTTTTCGTCCATATTTTTATTAAATTAAATAATTTTGTTAATATCATAGCTCTATCGTACGGACTCCGTTTTTGACATTCTTTTTCTCAAAATTCTTATTTTAAAGAGTATTACGATTTTCTTTTTGGTGACTTTAGCTAAAAGTCAACCATTTTCTTCGTAGCTTTTAACGTTACATCTTCCTTGTGCGTGGCTGACTTTTATATCTTATATAAATCATACCTAATTCATACGGAATCGGATTTCTACGAGATTTATATTTTCCGGATCGGGACAACGTGTACTTCCTATATATATATATATATATATATATATATATATATATATATATATATATATATATATATATATATATGAATTTTCTTTTACGATTTACGGGTGATTCGGCTGATTTTTCCTATTTTATTTTATTATAATAATAATGGAACACATAATATTCACATAATTCTTATTTACTACATCAAATAGGTTACAATTGTTGACCCTAACAATTACATCATCTTATTAATATTTAGCGTGAAACGCGGGCGTTATACGATGCGTCCGATCAGCCGAGCTCAAGTAAGTGGTTCCCAAACTACCCATAATCATGTCTTATAAGTAGTATGCTTGATATGAGAATTGTATGCAAGATTAGGGCTAAAGATACACTCAAGAATCATTTGATAGAATTGCCTGATTTGTGTGATGCCATATAGCCTAGTGTAACTTGATGCTATGTAATACTTGAAATTAATATCGAATCAGTTATTTGCTAAGTGTATGCTTTCAAAATTATATACGATTAGGATTTTATATCCCTAGAATGATCGATTTGGCCTCATTTCTTATTCCTTGTTTGGTTGTGGACTTAGGGTAGAATAATCATTTGACAGTCTATGTGATCGTATTTTGTGTATAATTTGCATGCATATGACATCTAGCGGTGTTGATTGAGTTTCTTGGTATTGCTAGTGGTGGGAGTGGAGGATTCCTTGGAGACTCTAGGATATGTATGCCTCAAGGCATGGGATTAGTTTATGGTTTTTGTGTGGTGACTTAGTGGAATCAATACTAACCTTGAGAAAGTTTAGATAATATAAATTTTGTCTTTAGGTAAAATACAAAATAGTCCAACTAGTCCAAAATGTTGTGCATGACTTATTAATTTATATCATATGAAATAATAAGTAGTTATACTCTCTTATAATTATTATATTTAAAAAGAAATAATTATTCACTAATTAAATACAAGAATTGATATTATTTATTAAAAATAATATTAATAATAAATTTACAAAATGTACCAACTTGATAAAGGTGTGACCCTATAGGATCATATATTATTAGCAATATCACTCCATAATGAATCTTAGGCATACAGATTCATCAGTCTCCCACTTGCATAAGATTCATTATAAATTGACATAGATAGTAGCTGATATCTAGCAACGGGCTACTTCCCCTAACAACATATGAAGGGTTCCATCTCATCAACAACCAATTCCAGGAGCTCTAAGCTACAATTGTTACTAAAGGTGTGGTATCAATTATTCTTTTGTCTCGGACATCGTGTCGAACATGAGATATGGATCGTCATCAATCTCATTTAGTGTTCAACTTTTAGTAAGGCCTTAGACGTCTAACTGTTAACGAATAAGAGGGAGAAATCCCATCTCGACTACATATGTCTATCAATGTAGTTCATGTCATATCCAACGATGGCCCTTATGACTGCCTTTAACGGAACAACGTTAAACCATGTCAAAGCACAACAATTCCTACATTTCAAGTCCCAAAGATGTATCTCATGTATAAGAATACAAAGATACAACCTTGATCAAAACATCACTCTTGACTATGATCCATAAAGTGATTTTGATGCGGGTCTAGTCCAATACATATTCCTTATCAAGTACCTATGAAGTTGGTAGCAACTCTTGCTATTCTCATCTCCATGAGAATCCACCAATCCACTCATATTAGTCTTACCTCATAAATGCTCCCACAACTATGAACGACTATGTACATTCAGAATAACCTAATTATTCAAGGATTTAAACATGCTAATATAGAACACAACAATTTGTTACTGAATGACTCATATCCAATATCTCAACACATTACAATATATGTTGTCTTTATTGTTCCAATATCCAACTACTAAATTTCAATCAAATACATCTAAACAAGGCCCTATAGCACCAGCTTGACTTTCATGCTTTAGCTAATGAAGTAGCTTTGTTAAGTAGATCTTACAAAATTGATTTGTATAAACTTTACGAATACAAACATTTTCAGTTTTATATATAAATCATCTATAAAGATAATCATCGTAAATGAATTAGATGCTTAAATGTGACTTAGATACCAATACTTGCGTAATGGGATTACTCATAGTCATAATGTACTATACATTAGGCCTCTTTGCTTGTGGTTCTCCAAACCATAATGTACTTTAACTCTGATGTGTAACTGTAATTAAAATCTTCATGGAAAGACTATCCATGTAACTTTCTTTTCATTCATAATGAGGACACACCTGATTGTGATTAAGAATCATCTCAATCTATTTTGAAGCTTAGCACATGTGTAACAGCTTTAAACATAGCTTTCTTTCAAATACTCCGTAGATTAGGAATATTTCGCCAGTTCTCGCAAGTACTTTAGAATGCTCCTATAAGTCACACAAGGACTTGTTCTCGGATTATACTTGTATCATTCGACATGCTTTAAGCATACAATGTATTTGGCCTTTATGTATAATCATGACATATATGATTAATCCAATTGCAACAACATATGGAATACAATCATGTAATCTAGTTCAAAACACTGTACTAGGATTAAATCTAAATCATTTCATGTGGTATTTGACAAGATGACCTCTTAGAGTCCTTTATCTTAAGCTCTTTAATATCCCTGACAATTAATGCAATTTTACCTAATCCTTTATGTTGCCATGATCTATCTATATAGATATTTATTCCAATAGTTAGTATGTCGACTACATACTAGGATAGGAATGTTACTGCACTCCCACTAGCTTTGTAGAAAAACAAAAGAGTCATTTTGATTTATAATCAATTCACACTATGTAATTATGTTATAAGAAAAAAGATTCTTACTTTAAGATGTTAACATAAATCTGGAAGGATTTTCATTCATATATGTTTTCTCCTTTGAAAACTCACTTATTCCTTATAGTCAAACTATATCGAGGAAGATTAATCAAGCTCATACTTGATAATTATACATGAATGCATCTCTACCTGTTTTATTAGTTTCTGATCAACTATCGAGCAGATTCAACAACAGTTGAAAACTTGCTAGTTCCAAACTATCGTTCATTTAGTTTATGGTTCTTTAACTCTTACAGCTCCATATAGCTCCCACT
This sequence comes from Lactuca virosa, assembly GCF_052849685.1. NCBI lineage: Eukaryota > Viridiplantae > Streptophyta > Magnoliopsida > Asterales > Asteraceae > Lactuca > Lactuca virosa. The sequence continues at coordinate 198,795,755 of NC_136426.1, forward strand.
TAGAAAACGAAATTTCTATGTACTTGTCTTATGAAATGATAATTAATGGGGTTAGTAGAGACTTCATCCTAAACAATCATTTAGGATTGTCTACATAAATGCAATTTGTAGATGCTAGAATAGATAAGCTTATTGTCTAACATAAGCTCTATAACTCCATACCTTTTAGATAATGACAAATCATTACATCCTTACTCTAATGAAAGTATTTAATCCACTTGTTTTGTTGGAAAATATATATATTCAATATATATTTTTTGCAGTGAGCATAATTCCAAAAATTTATAAAGTAAATAGTTCTTTTATAACATCATATATTAGACTAAAAGGTCTATCCTTATCCTCTTCAAAAACTTGTACTATCGACATTCAACTAGTGACCAGGTGACCCTATCTCACTAGAGAATACGAAGGCTACCTCGAACATCAAAATATAGATCCAAGTGAGCAGGTGATCCTGTGACACAAGAACCATAGTAATGACGAGTGAGTGCTTTGTCGGAATGAGTTGTGAATCAATTCCACAACTCCTAATATGTTCCAAGAAGACTTGGTTTACAAAACTCATTTTCTTTATCACATGTAAAGGTTAGTTATGATCTCATTAAGTTGAATCTCAAACTTCACAATGAAACAATTTGTGCAAATCAAAAGTGTCAACAATAACGAATAAAAGTCGTTAGTGAAATTGACTAAGTATCTATCACCAAATCTACATGGATTGAAAAGATTACATACATATCTTATGTATAATTCTTTTTTAAGCCTTTCATCCATTAACTACTTATAGATAAAGACACTTGTGAATCATCTTCCGTATAAATAGGATCCACATATATCAAATGAATAAAACTCATCTGCCTTAAAAAATTCTATCCTTTTGAAGTTGGTATATGTGTTTCATATTTATATAGTCATGGTAATTAGGACATAGATAAGTTTGAATCAAATATCATTTGATTATTTAGTTGTCAGGATCAGAACTATCAATTCATGAAAGCTTATAGATTTACTTCATAAATGACATTATGAAAAAATATTCTTTAACACAGAATACGTCGTTTCAGAACATGAATGTGAACATCCATTAAACGATAAGTAAATCTAGATTTTTTTCATAAATTACAACTATTACATGTCCCTTTAAGGATACGTACAAAACATATATTGTTTAAATAAAATACTATAACAACACTTGTTGTATCATCAGCACGAAATGTCATTCGTTTGTAATCAGTTGATTATTTCTTCCAAACATCAGCACATAATCTTAATTATTAGTGTCACATGAGGTATAACATACTCAAGTGAATGATGGAAAAATAAATAGTTCTATTATATAGATATCTGAAGTCTTTTCCAAGTCAGACTTCTTCAACTCGATAAGATGAGAGGAAGAATTCCTCCTTTAGTATCCAGTTTCTTCCACAATAGAAACAACACTAATTATATCTCCCTTAACTGAACTATAAGTCTATTTGAGTACACAATCTCTTAGAGTTCCTTTATTCAATTCTTGAACAGACTTGAAGCAATTTCTAGTGTTCTGATTGAATATTTGCTTTACTTGAAGAGAAATATGATATGTTTCATATTTATCCAATACTTTCTGCAACTCAAGGTTAATTACTCCAGTATGATGTGTGAAACATCAATATCATCACAACAATACTTTCATCAAAATATCATGATCAGAAGGATTGGCTTGCAGAGGTTATTCAGGTATGGGATATTTCAGTATATATAATTTCTCTTTATCTTAAGGTGGAACCTCAAGATATTATACCGGTTATAGAAATTATCACCATCAAATGTTTCTGTCTCTTGAAACTCAACAAGAGAGAGATTTTTCAAGGCATAAGAGTTTTAACAACTATTAACAGAGTTTAACAAAGTTTCATTTAGTATTTTCAATATTTAGTCTTTAAAATTTAATACCTTTCATTGTTTCTTAAAACATTAATTTATTAAATCCTAGGATCCAAGTAACGAAAAAAGTAAATGTTTAGGTGACCTTTATCCCATAAACTTAATCAAACTTGGTAGGTAGCAATTACCAATTGCATACGATATGTAGCTCCTAGATTATGGGATCCTAAACAACTATTTCTTAGCTTGAAATTTTTATCCCATCTATGCCTCAGACCTCTTATGCTTAGATGACCTTTATCACACAAGATTACAATCAAGTCATCCTACTTGAAACAACATGTAGTATTGTAACTAACCACTGATAAGGTGACCCATTAGAAACCAGAAACTACAAAACTACCCTGAACATCATAACCCAATCCTACTAACCAGGTGACCCTGTGACACTAAGACCATACAAATGATAACGATTGTTCTTCAAAAGGACGACAATGACTTGCATTTATAGAAAATTTTTTGTATATGTTTTATCATTATAGTTTATAAAACATGGTCTCATGAGTATTGCATGCATCCAACAATTCATTTACCCTTTTGTAAACTTCATCTCACTTGTTATGAGGTTCTTTAGGTGCCAAATAAAACTTCATTTTATTTGCAATTAACCGTGATCATTTATAAACTAAAATCCGGTATTTTCAAGTCTAGTCGTAGATCGGTTTTAAGAACCGGTTATTTCATACTTAAGACTTGGAGTTTTGGATGAGTTATACAATCACTATTTTAAATCTCCTTTTAACAATAAAAAACTTATGACTTCATGAATTTATATAATAAACTCATTTCATTTTATAAAATCAATTTTATGCATCTTATGATAAAAGTTATATTTTGATAAACCAAAACTTGGATAATGATACTTATGTTTTAAATCTCATTTGGCTGCATAAAACATAACATCAACATGTTGCGTTATGTTTAAAACACCAATATCATATATTACGTTTTGACGCAAAAAATAATCACTAGTTTTATTATTTGTCGTTATAATGCTATAAACCAAATTTAGTCTTTTTAATAAAAATTTCGTATTTATTATAAATACATAGAGTTTATATAATGTTTAAACATCTTTTTAAACGGTTTCAAATATTTAAAATTTGGGTATTTATAAGTTTTAAAATAAAACCATTTCCAACAAAAATCGATTTTTAACCGGTAAAAATGTTTTTATAAATATTCATTTATAAATATCTTATGTTATCTTTTAAATATGTTTTACTCAAACTCTAAGTGATATTATCTTATGTTAAAATATTGTTTGACATGCAAAACTCATTTTCATACACAAAACATAAAATAATATAAAATTAAACATCACATGCATGCATTTTAATGTGTATAAACCAATCCATATCTAGTAATAATTTTTGTGAGCTATCACAAGAATTATTAAGTCTTTCCTGAAGGACTTAAAGGACACATCAAAAGGTCTACAAGCTCCCACTTGCCAAGTCAACTCTTGCTTGCAAAAGGACTTCAAATCTTTATGTTGTGAAAATTGCAACACTTCAACCATTAAAACTATAATTAAGCCCAAAACCAAAAGTAGAAGCTTACGGTTGGGATTATGATCTTAAATGAATAAGTTATCTTCAAGGTGGTCATTTCTTCATCTTGTTACATTTAAAATAAATACAACTAGTCTATATAATTTATTACATCAAATCAACAAATAAAAAAATTATCTATTTATTTATTACATCTTAAGAATAAATAAATGACAACCAAACACAACACAACGGTCCAAATAACTTGTTTATACGCAACAACATATCAAATATTTTAACAAACAACTCTTTGTTTTTTGTAAGACAACTTTTATATAACTAAAATACATGAAAAATGGTTATATATAAAAATAAACAATTTTAACCAAGAAGTTGCCAAACAAGACAAATATGGATTTTAGTTAACCAAAAGAAATCCATGCTTGTTTTCCAAAAACCAAAGATTATCATACATAAAAAATCATTTTAACATATATATAAAGATGACTCTGATACCACTGATGGACTTTGATACGAAATATAAGATCGTTTTTCACAAAAACCGACAACGGAAGTCTTTAAAAATTACAAGTTTATTTTAGTTCATAACAAAACCAAACCATCATGGATGCATTTATAGAGGTTAGAATGAAATAAAAAAACAACTAAAGAGTGTTTATAATGATAAACTTTGAAGCCTTTGAACCCATTTGGTTTTGGGGTGTTGATGAAGATAGAAAAATAAAAGAGAATGATTTTCTCTACAAGTATCCACCATCAAGATTAAGGCACTTGGATTGCTAGGTCCTTCTTGTATTCTTGAGTGTCTTAAGCCTTTAAGTGCTTAACTCAAATAAGCACTAAAGGAGACAACTCAAGAGGAGTTTTAAATCAACAAACTAACTTCAAAAGAGAGAGAGGAGGAGGGAGGAAAAAACTCACGGTTTTAGAGAGCAAAAGAGAAGAAGAAGTGCAAGTTTCTCATGCATAAGACACTCTTTATATACTTCATGTAAGGTAAGGCCTAACCTTTAAAATATTCTAAAGTAATGGCTACCAAAAGGAGCATGGGTGACAAGGTATGGAGGTTGACAAGCAACCCCTATATTTTAATATTTTTGCCCATACCTCTTGAAAAGAGGAGGATTCTTTAATTTTTATAAACTCAAAGTTTACAAAATATAATCTGTCTTTAGGTAAAAGACAAAAGAATTCAACTAGCCGAAAATGTTGTTCATGACTTATTAATTTATACCATATGAAATAATAAGTAGTTATACTCTCTTATAATTATTATTTTCACAAAAGAATAATTATTCCCTAATTAAATACAAGAATTGATAATATTTATTAAAAATCATATTAATAATAAGTATAAAAATGTGCCAACTTGATAAAGGTGTGACCCTATAGGATCATATATTATTAGCAATATCAATCCGTAATGATTCTTGGGCATATAGATTCAACACCAGGACCTTCGCTACACTACCGAGACTGTGGCGGAGATCACTGCCAAGTTTCGAGAAAGGGATCTGTTGGTTCTACAGTATATTGCGGATGAAGAGATGAAGAAGACGAGGTATCATGACATGTTAGGAGATGAGATCAGGGACTTTATGAGCTTTTCGGCATGCAAGACCCTGAATGATATGTTTGAGAGGGCCCATGAGCGGGAGATTGAGCTAGAGCTTCTGTCGAAGCGCAAGCCGGAGCAGGTGCAGACTGTTATGGGCCAGGCCAAGAAGCCGAAGGTTTTTGATTCGCATTCAAGGGTCCAATAGAGCCGACGCCACTATAGCAAGTGCGAAAAGCAGCATAGTGGGGCGTATCGGTCAGCGGGTTCGGGTTGTTACAGGTGTGGGAAGGCTGGTCATATGAGTAGGGATTGCCCCCAAAGCAAGCACACTGATTTGCTTCCATTGCAATCAGACTGGCCATAAAAAGGATCGTTGCCCAAGATTGTTATGGGGAGCTGTGTTGGCATCCGCACCAGCCACGTTGAAGATTACTAATGGCTGCCAGGCCAAGGCAGAGGCTCCTATGGTGAAGATCAAGGCATTTCATCTGACCACTAATGAGGCCCGTGCAGCACCAGATGTGGTTACGAGTATGTGTCTTACCTCTATCTTTTATTACTTTCTTTTTTTTCCTACTCATATTTATGCTTGATTCTATATAGGACCTTTATGGTCAATGGTTTGATCGCTTATGTTCTGTTTGATTCGGGAGCGACATGATCCTATATATCTCTTACGCTCAACAAGAAGTATTGTGATGCTCCTGGGACTTTGGAGTTCCTACTAGAGGTTGAGATTCGGATGACCATATTGTGAGTGCTTCGAGAGTTTTCTATGTGTATGTCTTGAATCTTTTTAGCAAGAGATTCTCTATCGATTTGGTGTGATTCCCTTAAGAGGATTGAAGGTTATCATCGGGATGGATTGGTTGGGCCCCAATGGGGCTATTATTGATTTCGAGCGACAATTGGTGAGAGTTTGAATCCCAAGTGAGGGAGAACTGGGTATTCTTGTTGGATTAGGTGTCTAAGCCCATAACTATATTTGGTATGTACTTGACCCGATAGTAGCATGGTCCTTTTGGGTTGCCTTCATCGGAGCAACTTGATTGGATGATTAGTGGAAAGAGAGGATAATATGGTTTATTAATATATTATAAGAATAATATATTAAAAGAGAAATCATATTAGTTAAATTTATATTGGTCAAGAATTAATTAAGAATAAATTTTGTGATCAAAAGATATTAATTAAACTTAGGGGATTGGAATTGAAATTATAAGATAATTGGAATTTGGGTGGTGGATCTTATGGATTATAGGATGGAAAAAATTAGGGTGGAAGCCCACTTGCAATCGTCCAAGGCCTTATTCCAGAAGGTTCCATGGACTGCTTAAGGCCTAAGCTATCCAATTAGGGTTTTGATTGAAACCCTAGTATCACATCTATAAATAGGACCCTAGGGTAACAGAAATTGGCCCTAGTGAAACTCTAAGAGATCTTAAGCCGATTTTGTGCCTCTATCCCCTCTCTCCAAGATCATCTTCTTGCTTTGGTGTTTTTGAGCCATAAGAGGTATTACATTTGTGATACTAAGCTCTTAAAAATTGAAGATTCTTGCAACTAATCAAAGGTAATCACCTAAACTCATTAAATAGTGAATTTCGATTTTTGTTATGCTAGAATTAGGGCTTATGAGCTTTGGATGATTTGCATGTACAATAGAGAAACCTAGATCCGAAGATTTAGGGTTTTCCATGTGCACCATAGGATTTATGATTTGCTAAAAACCCATCAATTCTTAATAAGAAAGCTTCACATGGGCCAACTCTCTGTTCAGCTGTAAGGGCCAAGATGTATCTGCAACAAGGTTATTATTGGTTTATAGCTTATTTTAGAGACACTCGAGTTGAGGAAACGACAGATTTTAGTGGGGTGCCCATTCTTCGGGATTTCCGCGGTGTGTTTACTAAGGATTTACCAGGAGTGCCTCCCAAGAAGCTGGTTGAGTTTCGGATTGATCTAGTACCTGGTGCGGCTTCGATTCTGTTTGTGAAGAAGAGTTTTATTCGTCCAAGCAGCTCTCTACGTAGGGAGTCTCAATTATGTTTGTGAAGAAGAAAGATGGTTCACACAGAATGTGAATCGATTACCAAGAGTTGAATAAACTAACAGTGAAGAACCCTTACCCCCTTCCGAGGATTGATTATTTGTTTGATTAGCTTCAGGGTGCATCTTCATTTTCCATGTTTGATTTGCGATCGGGGTACCATCAGATGAGGGTCAGGGATGAAGATATACAGAAGACAGCCTTCAGGACTCACTATGGCCATTACGAGTTCGTGATGATGCCATATGGGCTCACCAATTCACCAACAATGTTCATGGACCTTATGAACCGAGTTTGCAGGCCGATGTTGGATAGGTATGTGATTGTATTCATCGATGATTTTCTAGTCTACTCCAAGACCAAGGAGTAGCATGAGGATCATTTACGAGAGGTTTTGGATACTCTGATGATGGAGAGCCTTTATGCCAAGTTCTCCAAGTGTGACTTCTAGATGCGCGAGGTGCAGTTTTTGGGGCACATTGTGAACCAAAAAGGTATATTGGTCGACCCGACCAAAATTGAGGTCGTGATGTGGTGGACGGTTCCGAGGACCGCATCAGAGATTCAGAGTTTCTTAGGTCTCGTAGGGTATTATCAGATATTTATCTAGTATTTCTCGAATATTGCAGTGCCTTTGAGCCATTTGACAAAGAAGAATGTGACCTTTCGAAGGGGGCCGGATCAATAGTTGGCTTTTGAGACTCTGAGGAAAAGATTGTGTGAGGCCCCAATTCTCGTGCTCCTGAGGGTTTGGATGATTTTGTGGTTTATTGTGACGCATCTATTTCAGGTTTAGGAGCGGTTCTTATGCATAGGGGTCACGTGATTGCTTACACTTCGAGGCAGCTGATGCCTCATGAGGCGAGCTACCCCATGCATGATTTGGAGTTAGGAGCCATGATTTTTTCCTTCAAGATTTGAAGACATTATTTGTATGGGGCTCGGTGTACTATATACACCAACTACAAAAGTTTGTGGTATTTGATTGACCGGTCGAATCTGAATTTGCGGCAACAGAGATGGTTGGATGTGGTAAAGGATTGTGATTGCGTTATCTTATACCACCCTAGGAAGGCTAATATGGTGGCCGATGCTTTGAGCCATAAGACCGAGAGTTGATATATCCAGGATATCCACTTGAGGAGGACTGTCGCTTCGCCTTTGATGGATTTGATCAAGAAGACTCAGGTAGAGGGATTGAAAAAGGAAAACTGGAAGACCGAGCAGATCAGAGGGTTCCCTTATATGTTAGAGACAGCCGAGGGTTGTTGACTTAGTGTGATAGAGTCTGGGTTCCGACATCTGTTGGGGTGAGTCAGACGGTTTTAAAGGAGGCACATAAGTCAAAGTTTTCTATCCATCCAAGGGCCACAAAGATATACATGGATATGAGGTTGATTTATTGGTGTCCCTGTATGAAGAGGGAACTAACTTGGTTTGTGGAGCGGTTCTTGACTTGTAGGAAAGTCAGGGATGAGCATCAGAGACCCCACAGCAAGATACAACCCTTACCCATTCCCACATGGAAGTGGGGAGAGATTACCATGGATTTCATCACAAAATTACCAAGGACAGCACGTGATGTTGACTCTATCTGGGTCATTATTGATAAATTGACCAAGACTGCGCATTTCATACTGATTGCCGAGAGTATATCCACAGAGAAGTTAGCGGACATATTTGTCTTGGAGGTAGTAGTTCGGCCTGGAGTGCCAGTTTCAGACAAGGATGTTCATTTCACCTCTAGATTTTGCCTGAAATTTCATGAGAAATTGGGTACTCAGTTTCACTTTAGTACAACATAACACCCTCTGACTGATGGCCAAAGCGAGCGGACGATTCATTTGCTCGAGGATATGTTTCAGGCTTATGTGTTAGATTTTGGAGGGATTTGGGATACTTACATTCCACTGGTTGATTTCTCCTACAACAATAGTTACCATGCTAGTATTGACCGACCACCATTTGAGATGTTGCATGAAAGAAGGTTCAGGCCCCGGTTTGCTGGGGGGAGGTCAGGCATCGAGTCACGGGTAGTGCAGAGGTTGTATTCAAGACTACTAAGTTAATTCAGCAGGTATGTGACAGGTTGCGGGTCGCATAAAGCTAGAAGAAGAGTTATGCAGATCAGCGACATTCGGATCTCGAGTTTCAGGTTGGAGAATTAGTGCTTATGAAGGTTTCGCCTTGGAAAGGTGTCATCCGATTTCGGAAATAGGCCAAGCTGGGCCCCAGATTCATTGGACCTTTTAGGGTTTCAGTACGGGTTGGCAAGGTTGCATACCGGCTGGATTTTCCCGATAAGCTCAGCCATATCCGTAACACCTTCCAACATGTCTCAACTTTAGAAGTGTGTGGCCGATGAGTCCGTAGTTGTTCTTCTGGATGATGTTCAGATTAATGATCGCCTGAACTATGTGGAGAGACCGGTGGTGATCATAGATCGAAAAATTGAAGGCTCAGCGTAACAAAGAAGTGTCACTAGTCAAGGTCCAGTGGCAATAACGGAAGGGTTTCGAGTAGAGATGGGAGCCTGAGGCAGAGATGCAAGATCACTACCCAGATTTATTCACGACAGCAGACTTCGAAGAGGAATTCTAGTTCAAGTGGGGGAAATTTCTAACATCATTTATTTCAGGTATTCGTTTTAACCCTTGAAGTTGTACTTTATTTAGAAGATTAGTCCCTGGTGGCAATTTTGTAATTCCGGAGATAGCTTGGGTATGCGAGACGTACACCTTCATATGAAGAGCGTACCCTGGTTTGCATTAGTATGTTGCACATATTCTAGTACATTGGGCGTATGCAGCCACGGTGCAAACCCTAAATTTCAGGGTTTGGACCCTATTTAAACACATTTATGGCCACATGCACCTTTTTATCTTCAACCTCTTTCCTCATTTCGAAACCCTAAAGAGTGTTTGTGCATTGTGAAGTTTGTTTAGCCATTTTTGGTGTCATTTGGAGCTTGTGCAGTACAAGGAAGAGCGTTGAGGTTGTGGTGTTTCACTCAAGGCTTTGGATCCAACATTTTGTTACCCTTGTGGAGTAAAAGAAAGAGTGTTGAGGTTGGGATGTTTCACTCAAGGCTTTAGATCCAACATCTTGTTCCCCTTGTGCACCTTCTGGAGGTAAAAATCTTAGACCTTGGTGTAGAAATCTTATGGATCTAGTTTTAGCTCAAAGTTTTTCCCTTTTTGTCCCAAACTTGGTCCTTCTGAGTAGAAAGTACTCCAAGGCATTTGAGTTATCCTTTCATAGATTTTGAGTAGGGATGTCAAAAGCTTCTGTGTGACCTCGATTCCGTACGGGATTAATCTTTTAAAAAAATTGGGGGCGGGAGTGGGTATTTCCGTCCCATACTCTCGTGGGGGCCCAATTTGCATATTTATATAGAAAATATATATTTAATATAAAATATATATATATATATATATATATATATATATATATATATATATATATATATATATATATATATATATATATATATATATAGACACTACATTATCTAAGTTTTGAGTTTTTGTTTTTTTTTTACTTCCACTTCACATCGTACGACGATACGATAGTTAGTTGGTCATATATTTTTGGACATGTCGTAATATTTTTTCTAATGTTGAATTTGTCGTATTTTATATTTGTAAGTTTGTTGGATTTGTCGTTTTATAATGTTGGATTTTTTATTTTGTAGTTGTTAAAAAACTAGATTTTAAGCTTTTAATGTTATGAAAAATATTTTTTTTAGCGCAAAATATTAAAAAAAATCGTAAAAAAGAGTCAATTTTAAGCCTATAAAACAGGGGAATGGGGGCAGGGGCAGGAGTGGGAGCGGGGGATGATAAAGGTATTCGGGGGCGGGATCGGGGGCTATGTAAACGGGGGATGCGGGAGCCGGGGCGGGGTCTTCGGAAATAACTGATTTCTAGAAGGGAGCGGGCAACTGTTTTCGCTCCCGTTTGGTTCCGTTGATATCTCGAGTTTTGAGAGGTGTTAAGTCATAAAGTTGGGTTTTTTTATCATTAGTTCTCTCCATAAAATTGCCAAATTGTCTTAATGAGTTAAGAGACTATAGTTTTGGAGGTAAGGTCTTAATAGCCATGCTAAACCATAAAGTTGGAAACTTTATGGTTAAGAACATCTTTTGTTGCCTAGATCTGAAATTTAGATGTAAGTGCTTAAGGGATTAAGCACTTCATAAGTGGGGTGGTCAGCAGCGACGTACACTAGGAGTACCGAGGGGTAAGTTGTGCATACGAGGTCAGCTCCTCGATCCTTGGTCAACTACGAAGTATGCCCCGCATACACAGGGAGTACACCCGACATACTGACTAAGTCAATTTGGTTGACTCAGTTGACTTTGACTTGGATTTTGACTAGGGTTCGACCTAGAGGTATTTTAGGTATTTGAATGGTAGTTTGAGTTTTGGTTACTATTATTCGTAAAGGTGATAAGCAACACGAGTTTCAGAGCAACATGTCATTTCAATTTTTCATCTATCTGTGAGGTGAGTAAAAAATGTATGATGTTGTATAATCTTGTATGATGTGATTGTATGGTTTATGTATTGAGCTGGTTTGGGCTCCGAGTCATTATGGACTCAGGGTTGATATGGACCCGGGGGTTCATTTGGACCCAACACAGCTACTTGTTATTTTGGGTTGATACGGACCTGGAGGTTGATACGGACCTGACATAGCCATGTACTGTTATATTATATGTATGTTGTATGTGGTAATGTGGGAAGCTCGCTAAGCTTTCTGCTTACAGTTTATGTTTATAGTTCTAGGTACTTCTTGTAACACCCAAAATCTAGAAGGCTAATTTAAGGAATAATGAGTTGCATTTAAGGAGTCAACTCGTTGAGTTTAAGGATGAGAACTTGACGAGTAGGAATGTTGTGACGTGTGTTTTGGAAGACCAATTCGATGAGTTGGACGGGGTTTAGGAATCCCTAGATCCAGGATTTTGGACCCTATTTAAACACTTTATGACTTAGGGTTTGCCCTCATTTCGAGCCTCCATTGTCCAAACCTGAGATCTCGAAACCCTAATGCTACTGTGAGCCATTTTGAGTGTTCTTGCGGGTGCTTGAAGTTATTGGAAGGAAGGAAAACTTGAAGGAACAAGGAAGAGTTCTTGATCCAGAAACCTCACTCCATTTTCATCACATACTGGTAATCAGGTCTCAAACTTGCCAAGTAGTTGAGTAGATCTCCTTCTTAGCACTTTTATGTGGTTTTTGGTCCAAATGATATGACTCTTTGGATTTGGATGTCCCAAGTGAAGAGCACTTCAGATCTAGTGTCTAGAGGGGCTCTGATGGCATAAAGGTGCCAAGTTTATGGCCATGTAAGTCCCAGGCAACCTCTAAGCCTCTATTTTGACCTTTCTAGCTCCAAATGGCCATGCATGTGGATAAAACTTGAAGTTTTACGTCATTTTCTTGTCCCTAGAGTTTAGTTTTCAATTTGTATGCCTTAGCTTGAAGTATTAAGGGCTTTTGGGATCAAGATCTAGGTCTTATGGAGTTAGCGTTTGAGCTGAAACACTCAAGGAAGGGTAGTAAAGGGTAAAGTTGGAAACTTTACCCTTAAAGGGACATTTTTGGTATTTAGGTGAAGTATTGAGCTTAGATCTGAAGAATAAGGGCTTAATCCCTTAAGAAAGGCTTAGCAGACTGAAGAACTCGACGAGTTCATAGAGGAACTCGACGAGTTGCGACGATTTATCCCGATCTTGTAAAGAGCAGAACTCGACGAGTTGACTTGTTTTATCATGGTTCTGAGAATCATGGAAACTCAACGAGTTGAGTCAACTCGTGGTTGAATTTTACTTGACTTTGACTAAGGTTGACCCGAGAGGATTGCGAAGTATGAAATGACTACTATAGGTGGTTTCATGAGGGGTTGGGCCCAATTTAGAAAATCTGATCCATTAGTGGGCTTGGAAGGTCTACCAAGTGTTGGGCCTCTCATGTTATGATTTTGGATTTAGACATGGACCTATTTAGATCAGGGGTAAAATGGTCATTTTACCCTACGAAGGATTATTGGGTCTTAACTAAGTGTTATTTTGGTACTGATAGCTCGGGGAGTCGAAGGATGAGCAGTTCGAGGAATTGCCGGTTAGCAGCCAGAGGATTATCCGTGGGACTTCCGCAGTGCGAGGTGAGTTTACTTTTGTGTGAACGGGTCTAAGGCACCAATGTCAGACCATATATGTTATATGTGCTGACTAGGTGTGGGTAGGGCCTGTATCTTACCATTATTTTAGTATGGATACAAATTGATAGACTTTATGAAACTTATATGTACCTGGTAGGGAGTTGAGTGTGGGCGGTGACCCGTATATCATCACTAGCTGAGTATGCACGGGGTTCCATATGTCATCATTATCAGAATAGGGGCGGGACCCACTACAGGCTAGACCTAAAGACTAGAACATGTAGTACCGGTTTGTCACACCCCAAAACCGAGAACGGCGGAAACATTCTGGGCAGAGGACGTCATGTAATGTATCACAACAATGTAATGTAGTAAACAAGCAACAACATCATCCATTGCATTAATAGTATAATTTTAATTACAAGTGTGTTCTTTCATAATATAAGACAACATAATAAATCATCAAAATAAAAGACGAGTCTGAACTGCTCCGTCTTCACAAAACCTGATCGTCGTACCTGTCTATTTGTGACCTGAGAATACAAGTTATTTTGAAAGCGAGTATTAGCCAAAAAGCTGGTGAATTCATAAGTATTAATGTGTCTTTGATTTATAAAACTTGTAATGAAAGACTTGACATTATTACGAAAGAAAGTTCGTATAAGTGTGGAAATGTTTGTAAGTAGGTGAAAGCGTTTAATAAACCCTAGAAATCCCTATGATTCCTATTAGTATAGATGAAATATTCTACCAAGACCTAACTGTTTTGAAAGTAGTCCTCTACCAAGACCCGACTGTTTTGAAAGTAGTCTTCTACCAAGACCCGACTGTACGACTATTATTATTAATATAAGAAATTGTATCCTTTGGAACTAGGATACATAAATATAATTCACCTCGTCGGTTATGTGAATGACTCACAAGATAAAGGTAATAATAATATAAATAACTTAAGTATTATCCTTTTGTACTAGGATAACTAACAGTGTTAACTTAAGACATCCGTAGATGAACATTTACCTATGTAGCTAACAGCTGGGTGTAGGAATAGTTAGTCCCTTAAAGTATACCTATAATGGTATCAACCGAAGACATCCGTAGACGTGCATTTACCTATGTAGCTAACAGAGGTTCTAGGAATGGTTAATCCCGCGAAGTATCCTTTGGAACGAGGATATAAAGTCCAATCTATCTCGTCGATTATGTGATTGCATCACAAAATAAAGATAAGAAGGAGAATTATATAACAGTATCTACACATATAATATGTAATAGTAACTCATCATATAACATTTACGTAAAAGTATTCATGTAAAAGTATCCATGTAAACGTACTCATGTAAGCGTATTTATGTAAACGTACTCATGTATGCGTATCTATGTAAACGTATTCATGTAAGCGTATCTATGTAAACGTATTCATGTAAGCGTATCTATGTAAACGTATTCATGTAAGCGTATCTATGTAAACGTACTCATGGAACATGTAATGTACTAGTATAGACTCATGAATGAACTGACTCTTGTGTGATTCCCTGTACTTGGAATGGTAAGTGGTATCTCCTAACTATACCTATAATAGTTACTAACCATGTACGTGTATAACCTGAAGTATGCCTTTGCTACCCAAAGGTACTGAACTGACTGAGGAAACTTTCATGTCTCTATATGTATACATGATATATAACTCATAGTTAAACGACCTTCGGACAGATACCCGATACCCTACCAGACCACATCCCAACGTGGAAAAGGAAATAAAGCGGGTTAGCCTTCCTAAGTCCTTTAAACATTATTTATATAACTATACATATACAGTCATGCAATTGACAATATAAAAGCATATAAGTAGTTTTATAAAACCTTTGAAAAAGATTAATACCTAAGAGAAGATCGACTTGATGTCAGTTTATAAAACGGTCTTAAAGTATTTGTTTGACAAAACAGTTGTAGTATAAAAGGAACCTTTGTTTGAAACACAATGTAACAGGGTTTTGAAATGAACATATAGTGTTTAATAAACAGTTTAATGAAGTGTTTTAAACACCTAAAAACTTTTAAGATAAACACTTGAAGAAATCTGATTGGTAAAACAGTTAACGTAAAGTAAAGCCATTTGCATGTTAATTATTATAAATCACATGTGATTGATATAATAACTAAACATGATTCAACTTGTATTCCCCCCCCCATAAAGCATTTATAAACATTTAAAAACATTTAAAAGGTTAATTCAAGGGGTATGAACTCACACGTAGTTGGTGGTTTGGATGAACTGAAGATGTAGGATTGCTAGGTGTCAAGTGAAGACTTGAACACACTATATGATCCTAGTTAACATATAATATCACATATATGTATCCAATTAGTATTTAAACAACTAATAAACAAAGTTATGACACACTAGGACATGCTAAACACCTCATACAAGTGTTATAAGTCCCAAGGATTGCTTCTAAGTGTTGTAGGGAAAGGCTAGTGTGCTTGGGGTTCAAGGAAAACTCCATTAGAGAGTTTACGGTTTTGTGGTCACTAACAAAAGAGTTTACGATCATAAACTCTTGAGTTTACGGCCGTAAGCTCACACACTTATGACGATTTGTTGTTTTGAAGCCTAAAAAGTCATTTCATGCATTCCTACTTCATGTTTAAGCCTTAGGAAGTGTTTGTGGCATCAATACAATCCTAAATGGAGTTTACGGCCCATGGAGCATTTCTCCATGTGTTTGCTACCGTAAACTCCTATGGAACATGGTATTTTGATGTTTTCAAGTCTTAAATACTTCAAGGTAAAAGTCTAGGCTAGTTTCTAGGCATAAGGAAGGAATATGGTGCATTATAACACACTTTGGGGTGTTTACGGTTTTGGGAGATCCCCAAACCGTAAACACATATAAATGGGGTTTCTTGGTGATTTTTGAGTGCTAAACACATCAAGGGAAGGTTCCATACTCATTTCTAAGCATAAGGAAAGAGTTGAAAGCACTTTGGCACCCAAATTAGGGTTTACGGTCCAAGAAGATCTTGAGCCATAAACTCCTTTTTCTTTTGATTCATGAGTGTTTTCAATCATATCTAAGCATGGAATACACTTTAATACACTCTAGGGTTGAAGTACTTACAATTTGGGACAAAGGATTGAAGATCCTTGGTAGAGAATCGGGCTTTTCTCTAGTTGAAATTGAAGAAATGAACTAAAAATGGCTAAGTGCCTTTTATATAGTCCGTTGAGTTTTTGGTCCAAAAATATCATTTGAGCCGTAAACTTAAAACTCTTGGAGTTTTGAAACTTATTAGATGCACAAAATACTCTAGGGCATCCTCTCTCCTGATATTTTCTAAAGTATAAATCCTGAAATACTCAAACTTATTCTAAAAAGTTTGAAAATTAACAACAACTGCTCTGACTTCTATTGACCTGACATGTTTGTACAGAATAGAAATTTCGGGTTGTCACATCATCCCCCGGTTAGAAGGAATTTCGTCCCGAAATTAGAATTTAAGTAAGGAAGTAGGCATGAATAATCGAGATAAGGAGGTGGGACAACTTCCTAATCGATTGGTTCTCGTGCTCATAAGTGAAACCGGGTCCTCGGTTGGTATTCCAACGAACCATCACTAATGGGCGGCGGCGTTGCTTCGTCCGCTTGACCAGTCGGTCGAGGGTCACTACGGTTCTTCCACGAAGGCGAGGATCTCGTTGATCTCGATCTCGTCGAGTGGGATTACGAGAGTCCTGACGGAAAGGTACGTTTTTAATTTCGAGATGTGAAGGGTAAAATGTACGCTACTAAGTTCGTAGTGTAGGTTGGGTTTGTGAGTTACAGGACCGATTCTGGCAAGAATCTCGGAGGTCCTAACTATTTTGGATTTGGCTTACCACGCTTTCCGAAGCGTATCAAGCCTTCCCAGAGTGAGATTTCCAAAAGGGTTTGGCCTCTCACTTGAAATTCCAAGGTTTTCTTCCTCTTGCTTGTCTTCCCAGTCAAGGGCCACCCCCTTCTGAGTCACAGTCATAAGAGGTTTCGTAATTCGCGAGGAGTTCTGAATGAACTCTCGATAGTAGGTCAGCGAGACCTAACATTTGGCGAATTCTTGTCGGCGTCTTTGTGTTGGATTAATGTCTAAGTCCATAACTATATTTGGTATGTACTTGACCCAACCCGACATGGTCCATTTGGGTTGCACTTCACCGACACAATTTATATGGATAGTATTTTGAGAATAGTATATTTATGATTTATATTAATATATTATAAGTTCTAATATATTAATATGGAATCATATTATTTAATTAGTATTGATCAAGACTTAATTTAGAATTAATTAAGTAATCAAAATGAACTAATTAAATATGGACTCTTATATATATGGAATGGGCCAAGTTCATTTAGGTTGGGCTAAGCTTTCATGGATAGTCCATGGAGTGTTTAACCCATGGATCATATGAAATGAAAGGTCAAGGGTTTAACCCTAGTATCCATACTATATAAAGATGTCCTTGGTTGGTGAAATGGGCACTAGTGTGGGTACACTAAGAAGGGCTAGCTGATTTCACTAGAGAGAACCAAAGTATCCATATTCTCTAAAGTCTTCCAAGGTGTTTTGGTGATTTATGATTCCATTTGAGGCTTCCACACTATTGGGGCTAAGCTCTTAAAGCTTGAAGACATCAAGATACATCAAAAGGTATGTCATCTAACTAGTACTTTGTAGTATAAGAGCTTCATAATATGCTAGTTAGGATTAAAGCCTTGGAAAGTTCATATTTGCATGTATAATAGAGAAAACATAGATCCAAGGTTTATAGGGTTGCATGTACACCATAGGAGTGTTAGAATTCTCAAAACCCAACACTTTGGTGCTGACAAATTCTCAGCGGTTTTGATTTTTGG
Organism: Lactuca virosa; assembly: GCF_052849685.1. NCBI lineage: Eukaryota > Viridiplantae > Streptophyta > Magnoliopsida > Asterales > Asteraceae > Lactuca > Lactuca virosa. The sequence goes on from NC_136426.1 coordinate 198,813,869, forward strand.
CAGGGTCCTCAAGAATTCCCACATTACTGGTAATGTGTCTTAGGAATTCGACTCTTCAAATCTAAAACTCGCATTTAGAGAACTTCGCGTAAAGCTTCTCTGATCGAAATGTTTCTAGGGTTTGTTGTAGATGCTCTTTATGATTTCCTTCTTACTACGAGAGTAGATAAGTAAGTCATTTATAAAGACAATGACGAACTGATCCAAAATAAGAATGGCGTACCCTATTCATTAAGTTCATGAATACTACTGGCATATTAGTCCTATCCGAGGGGTATCACTACGGGTTCGTAGTGTCCGTATCGAGTTTGGAAGATTGTCCTCAGAACATCCTTCACTAACACTCGCAACTGCTGATATTCGGATCTTAGGTCCATTTCTGAAAGGTACATCGTTCCTTGCGGTTGGTCAACCGACTCATCTATGCGAGGCAGAGGGTAATGATTTCTAATGGAAGTCCTGTTGAGGTCTCTGAAGATGAGGTACTTCTGGCATGAGTACTTTGGAGCTCTGAAATGATGGCTTCGCTAAAAGGATGATTTCGGAGAAAGAGATGTATGCACGAAACTGACATTGTGAAGCTCGAATTGACTCAAGTTGCACGAAAATTTCGGAATAATATGGAAACTAAAGACATTAGATTTGAACATAAGGCGTTACAGAAAAAACACCACAGTGCAACCTTTAACAGAGTTACAGTACTTTAGAGTAACTACTGCGAACAAAGTATACTACTAAAGGCTAGTATAAGCAGCACGAGGGTCCCTTAACTGATGGGATCTCGCAAAAGATAAGACTCGAGTTGCACTAGTTTTAAACATGTTTTAAAGCATATGAAACACTGATGATTGGAAGTGAACCTATACTATAGTAGGGTCCTTCGTTGCCTCTTTCCATTCTGAGGTCAAACTCCTCCGGATTCGCCGTCGTTCTTCTCTGCTGGGCTGTAACATCCGGATATCCAGGTATGGGAATTTGAGTATTTTATATTGGGGAATGAGGAGACTCGGCGAGTTGACGCCTCAACTCGTCGAGTAGGATCACGTTTTGGGGACCAGTTTAATAAAGGGACTCGACGAGTCGGGTATTTGGACTCGCCGAGTCGGCGCTGTCAAGGAAAGCCCTAATTGTCCGGGTTTGGAACCTATTTAAAGGCCCTTATGGCCTTCAGTGGCGGCCACCTACACCTTTGAGAGACTCCTATCGAACCAGAGAGCTGAGAGAGTGAAGAAGAGCCATTTTGGAGCATTCTTGAGGTGGTTGTGCAATGGAGTAGTCATTTCCAGCAAAGGGAGGTCAAGGGGGGTGTCGATTCAGAGTTTCTGAGCTTGCATCTTCACCATAGAGGTATCAAATCGTTCTCCCTTTTCTGTTTTGGGTAAGATTGGTGATTTTAGGGTTTTCTAGCTTCTTTTATGGCTTGATTTGTGGAGTATAGTGTCCCATTGAGTGTGAAGCCATAGATCTGGACCCAAAGAGGTCCAGAGAGTCCCTTCCATCCTGCTTTATGCATTCTATTTGGAGTTTTGAGCTAGGGTTGTTATGTAATGAAGGGTTTCACCCAAATGAGCTTGTAGAACCTTGCATGAGTGCCCAAGGTTCGACCTTTTCGTGGTTATTGGCTTTTAGGGAGTCAGATCTATGGTTTGGTGAAGCAGATCTGACCTCAGAAGGTCAGATGAGGGTTGTCATGGGAGCAACTCGCCGAGTCCATAGGCAGACTCGACGACTCGAGTAGGGGTTGCCCAGCGATTCGTTGCTGAGTAACTCGACGAGTGGAGAGGGAACTCGTCGTGTCTAAGAGGTTTAAAAAGGGATTTAGAGAACCCGCATGGACTCGCCGAGTTACCCTTGTGTACTCGCCGAGTCTGGTCAGTGTTGACCGTTGACTTGAGTTGTCTTATGTCGACTTTGGGAGTTTTGGTCAACAGAGGTAATAGAGGTCAGGGAGGGGTAAAATGGTCTTTTACCCATTACCTGACTAGAGAGGGAAAGAGTAATCGCCGGTTAATTAGAGTTGGGACTTCGAGTATTAATTACAGATATTTGCCTTATGTGTTAGGCGGTGGCGAGTCCGAGGTTCGCATGTGCAGATAATTGCTTTCTGATTGCCAGGTGAGTCTTTTCACTATAGTTTACCTTGAGTAGGTAACTAGAGTTATGTGACAGAGTATTTGTATGTTATGTATGTTATGTGTTGTACTGCATTATTTCTATGTGATTTATGCTGTGCATGTTTACAGAGTTAGAACCGGAAGGTTCCCAGAGTTAGAACCGGAAGGTTCATAGAGTTAGAACCAGAAGGTTCACATAGTAGGGTCCACTGACCCACAGAGTTATTTCCTCGAGGGGCTAATATGTGTTATGTGTGGTATTTTGAGGAACTCACTAAGCTTCGTGCTTATAGTGTTTTGTGTTATGTGTTTCAGGTTTCTCTCAGGATCACGGGACGGTACCGGCTCGATTGCACACACCAGAGAAAGAGTCATGTTTTGAGGATCCTGGTTTACTATGCAAGTGAAAATGGAGTTATGTTTTGTAATTCGATTACGATTGGGATTTTAAGAAAAGTGTTTTTAAGAATTAAACGATTATTTTTAAATGAAAAATTGTTTTGAAATTTACAGTGTTACAAGTTGGTATCAGAGGCTTGGTTTGAGGGATTCGGATGCACCTTCGGGTAAATCTGGACTCAAACTGAGGATTTAAGACAATTTTTCAAAAAGAAATGTATTTTTATAAAGCGAATAAGAGTTTCAAAGAGAAAGCAAAAAGAGCAGTGTGTACAATTAGCCAGAGCCCGAACGGTGATTTCCCAAAACACCCTTATTTTGTGTTATGAGATATTTGTGATACATTTTATGAGATATTATGCATGCTAGAGGCAGGCTAGGCAATTCATATTTTAGGACTAGAGTGGCCTGATTTGTGATGCCTTAGCCTAGGGTTGCTGATATATGTGATGTGCTTTCGAGTATGTGCTGAGCGAGAGTATCCAGCAGGAAAATTTTTAGGGGATTCGAGTAGGGGAGTAATATGGAAGAGGTATCTATATGAGCATATGAGGAGCTTGCCGAGAGGGTAGCCAGATGCCCACGTGGGGCGGAGTTGTTAGAGTTCAGTGATATCCATCACGTATAAGGAAAGCGAGTGGATAATAACCTAAGGAGGTTTTTTCGTGCTGAAGGGGACGCTTCAATGCCCGAATGCTGCTTGCTTCGTGCTTTGTGGAGCTCTCAATGATGGGAGTCAGCTACTAAGTGAATATGACGATATTCAGGAGGTAGATGGTTGGCATCAATAGGAGCTCTTCAGCAGCTGATGGCAGAAAAGTGTGGGAATCTAGGAAGAGCCTAAGGAGTAACCTTAGCCAGATGAGTGCGCTGGCAGAGTAGAGAATTTCGCTGGAGAGCGAGCACGCGCGACGGGATTGGTGAACGAGAAGGTCGAGCAGCTACTTAGGAGCTCCGGGATAGTCCGTGTGGAAAGTATGGGTAGATGTGGCAGGTAGTATGGGCCCGTACTACTGAAAGCAGAGGACCCATACTTGATACAGGGAGTATTCTGAAGGTTCTAATGAGCGGATTGAGGAGTGATGTTATGGTTCGAGTACCATACATCGGAGCGGATTGAGGAGTGATGTTATGGTTCGAGTACCATACATCGAAGCGGATTGAGGAGTGATGTTATGGTTTGAGTACCATACATCGGAGCGGATTGAGGAGTAATGTTATGGTTCGAGTACCATACATCGGAGCGGATTGAGGAGTGATGTTATGGTTCGAGTACCATACATCGGAGCGGATTGAGGAGTGATGTTATGGTTCGAGTACCATACATCGGAGCGGATTGAGGAGTTATGTTATGGTTCGAGTACCATACATCGGAGCGGATTGAGGAGTGATGTTATGGTTCGAGTACCATACATCGGAGAAGATTGAGGAGTGATGTTATGGTTCGAGTACCATACATCGGAGCGGATTGAGGAGTTATCTTATGGTTCGAGTACCATACATCGGAGCGGATTGAGGAGTGATGTTATGGTTCGAGTACCATACATCGGAGCGGATTGAGGAGTGATGTTATGGTTCGGGTACCATACATCGGAGCGGATGGAGGAGTGATGTTATGGTTCGAGTACCATACATCGGAACAGATGGAGGAGTAATGCTATGGTTCGGGTACCATACACCGGAGCATATTGAGAAGAGATGTCATGGGATGAGTACCATGGTTCGTAGTGAATGATGCTTGTGGTTCTCCGGTTATCCGGTCAGGATTGAGTTCGAAGAGGCGTCCCTTGAGAGGGAGGTCGAGAGCCTTTCAGAGTATTTTGCTAAGGAGTCAGAGGGAGGGGAGAATTTCGGTCTGAGTTGAGCAATCAGTCGATAGAGAAGATGTCACCTTCTATGACCTGGGTGATTCTATTCATGTTTGTGTGCGAAACATTAGAAGCATGATGTTTAAGTTTTGGGTGTGGGGGTAAACCCTGCAGGTTGTCATTGATGATGATTTTCCACCAGAGTATCAGGTAGCATGTGTGCCGCGAGGCAGTGATTTATCATGAGCAGATAGTCAGTTGGGACTGAGATAGTCGAGGACTACGTTACACCTATTTGAGTATAGTAGGGCGTATTGTAGTGGTATTAGTGGGGAGTCCAGTCGAGTTTATCAGTGCAGTGTTTTTTCTATCTATGTTGGGAATTGAATATGGGAGTGGGTCCCTGTTCTTGGGATGATCCATGTGTTGGAACGTTGGTTGATGAGTCGAGGTGGGGGAGTATGATGATTTCGTGGTTCAGTCTATGAGCCAGTGATGTTTTTGGACAGTTGAGTTGTTTGGTATTGGATTGGTACGAGACTTGGAACGACTAGAGGCAGTCGTGACGAGAAGTTCTTGAGGATTTCATCTGAGGTTCAGAGTATATGAGATCGATTGATTTCCTTAAAGGGGATTATCGGGCGTTGCGTAGCACTTTCCAGGGGCAGGTGCGATTTTGCTGGTGAAAATAGTTTGTGGGATGGTTGTGTGCCAATTGGTGATGGTTCGAACCCTGAGTGGGGGAGAACCGGGTACCGTATGGAAGAAAGCAGAGATTTGTCAAGAACGGTTATAAGTGGGGTATAGAGATCTGCGGTAAGAATTCATGAGACCAGAGTTATTGGTGATCGAGGAAAGGGTCAGAGTGAGCTAATGCAGGAAGTACTTGTTTGAGAAGGATGAATGTCTCCACGGCAGGTGGTCAATGGTCAGGAACCTGGTAGTGGTCAGTGTCGTTGCAAGTAGGTAGAGAATGATTGAGCAGCCAACTCCCGGGTCGGTATGCGTATTCTTGCTTGGATTTTGAGTGGTAGGAAAAAGGGTTTCGGAGAATTATCAGCGTATTCCGTAGCGTTAGCGTTTTCTCGTGTTCCAATTGAGTAATTGGATACACCGAAGTTGCGCATTGGGAAAAATGAAGATCTAATTATGGGGTTAAGAGGAAATGTATTATTGTATCTATATGATGCTTGGGGCAGGAGATCAGTGGTTGTGGTAGGATCTTGTGATGTTCTGTTGGGGTGTTCCGAGGTATCCGGGTATGATATCTTGATTTCGGAGTTATTCGAGAATCTTGAGTTGAGACGACTTGTGGTGTATCAAGTATCTATGGTTCCAGTGGGAGCCTTGGGAGTTGTCATCAGGAAGGATTATTTAAGAATGTGGATTTTCTGAAGAAAGAGGTATTTTATTATGACGATTGTCGTCACAATTTATGATGCATAATTGGGGCAAGTGTGTGTAGATAACTATGATAGTCCGCGGAGCATGAGCTAGTGGACATAGTGTGGTGTGGTATGAGATTTAGATTATGGGGTAATGGGAGCGAGTGTTGTGATGCTACGGGGAGCTGTAGTATTCACTAGTCAGAGAGTGTTGTGATGCTACGGGGAGGTGTAGTATTCACTAGTCAGAGGATGTTGTGATGCTACGGGGAGGTGTAGTATTCACTAGTCAGAGGATGTTGTGATGCTACGGGGAGCTGTAGTATTCACTGGTTAGAGGATGTTGTGATGCTACGGGGAGCCGTAGTACTCACTGGTCAGAAGCTTTTGGTGATGTTGAGGAGCCGTAGTATTCTAGGCGGCAAGAGAGTGTGATGATGAAGTGTTCTCCGATCAGAGTATGATGCAGTGGAGTTTTAGGCTCGAGTAGCCTAGTATCGAGCTGTTGGAGCTTGGTGGTTAGGCGAGGGGCGAGACGGGGGTCTCCTTCTCCCTCGGGAATTATTATATTTTGAGTTGAGTTGAGTTGTGTTTGTCGCAGCATGAGGAATTGGGAAATGGTATTCGCGCGTGGCATAGGGTGAGTCATGAGACCAATGTTTTTTTTGGGACACGACGTTTCAACTTTGGGTCGGATCCAAACTCTCGAGTTGAGTTTGGGCTTTGATAGTGGGAGGATAACGAAATGAGATTCTAGACTTCTAAGGTAAATTCTCGGATGGGAGGTATTGTTATCGTCGGATAATTTTACCTGTATAGGTCAGTACTCGGGTGCAAGAGATATTGCGAGATGCATAGGAGATGTGCGCAACTAACATCCGAGGTCGGGGTTGAGTTGATCTTCGGTTGGGTTGCAGTCCTTGTATGAGTTAACGAGAATTTCGTGACTGGTGTGCCATTGGGCTGAGATAGTTGATGCGAGGAGGAATTCAGTGAGACATTTTGGATCATGATTATGGGTAACCGTGGAGGTTTAATTTTTTTAGTTGAGGTCAGACCTCGTGTGGTGTTAAAAGAGATATGGAATTTAGAGCGAAGGCTTATGAATGAGATGTTGAGGACACTTCTGAGCAAGCATGGTTATGCTACTGTGTCTGAGGGCAGAGTGTCGAGATTTCTGTTCGGACGGTTTCTGCTAGCAGTTTTAGAAGATGTGCCCCGATGGAGTGTGAACCCTTTTATTCGCAGGGGTGGGGTTCGTCAGTTAAGGCATGATCAGTTTGGAGGAGAGATAGTCGGTTGTTGGATATGGTCGTATGAGAATCGGAAAACCAGTGAGAAAGCAGGGTTGTTATTCGAGGAGCAATTATCATGGTGATCGCTCGAGTAGGCGGTCTGGAGGCGGTTCAGGCCACTAGAGTTTCCGGTTATTGGGAAGGCGTATTTCTAGCGGCGAAAGTGTTGGTTTAGACTTTGTTTTGGAGGTTCCATGTGATTTTGGATGTCTCTAGATAAAGATATCCGGGCGGTATGAGGATCATTTCGGTGGTGCCTTTCGGGTTAATGATTTAAGTTTTGGGCGGTTCAGGAGTGATTTCGGGGACGAAATCTAATTCAAGTGGGGGAGAATTGTAACATCCGGATATCCAGGTATGGGAATTTGAGTATTTTATATTGGGGAATGAGGAGACTCAGCGAGTTGACGCCTCAACTCGTCGAGTAGGATCGCGTTTTGGGGACCAGTTTAATAAAGGGACTCGACGAGTCGGGTATTTGGACTCGCCGAGTCGGCGCTGTCAAGGAAAACCCTAATTGTTCGGGTTTGGGACCTATTTAAAGGCCCTTATGGCCTTCAGTGGCGGCCACCTACACCTTTGAGAGACTCCTATCGAACCAGAGAGCTGAGAGAGTGAAGAAGAGCCATTTTGGAGCATTCTTGAGGTGGTTGTGCAATGGAGTAGTCATTTCCAGCAAAGGAAGGTCAAGGGGGGTGTCGATTCAGAGCTTCTGAGCTTGCATCTTCACCATAGAGGTATCAAATCGTTCTCCCTTTTCTGTTTTGGGTAAGATTGGTGATTTTAGGGTTTTCTAGCTTCTTTTATGGCTTGATTTGTGGAGTATAGTGTCCCATTGAGTGTGAAGCCATAGATCTGGACCCAAAGAGGTCCAGAGAGTCCCTTCCATCCTGCTTTATGCATTCTATTTGGAGTTTTGAGCTAGGGTTGTTATGTAATGAAGGGTTTCACCCAAATGAGCTTGTAGAACCTTGCATGAGTGCCCAAGGTTCGACATTTTCGTGGTTATTGGCTTTTAGGGAGTCAGATCTATGGTTTGGTGAAGCAGATCTGACCTCAGAAGGTCAGATGAGGGTTGTCATGGGAGCAACTCGCCGAGTCCATAGGCAGACTCGACGACTCGAGTAGGGGTTGCCCAGCGATTCGTTGCTGAGTAACTCGACGAGTGGAGAGGGAACTCGTCGTGTCTAAGAGGTTTAAAAAGGGATTTAGAGAACCCGCATGGACTCGCCGAGTTACCCTTGTGTACTCGCCGAGTCTGGTCAGTGTTGACCGTTGACTTGAGTTGTCTTATGTCGACTTTGGGAGTTTTGGTCAACAGAGGTAATAGAGGTCAGGGAGGGGTAAAATGGTCTTTTACCCATTACCTGACTAGAGAGGGAAAGAGTAATCGCCGGTTAATTAGAGTTGGGACTTCGAGTATTAATTACAGATATTTGCCTTATGTGTTAGGCGGTGGCGAGTCCGAGGTTCGCATGTGCAGATAATTGCTTTCTGATTGCCAGGTGAGTCTTTTCACTATAGTTTACCTTGAGTAGGTAACTAGAGTTATGTGACAGAGTATTTGTATGTTATGTATGTTATGTGTTGTACTGCATTATTTCTATGTGATTTATGCTGTGCATGTTTACAGAGTTAGAACCGGAAGGTTCCCAGAGTTAGAACCGGAAGGTTCATAGAGTTAGAACCAGAAGGTTCACATAGTAGGGTCCACTGACCCACAGAGTTATTTCCTCGAGGGGCTAATATGTGTTATGTGTGGTATTTTGAGGAACTCACTAAGCTTCGTGCTTATAGTGTTTTGTGTTATGTGTTTCAGGTTTCTCTCAGGATCACGGGACGGTACCGGCTCGATTGTACACACCAGAGAAAGAGTCATGTTTTGAGGATCCTGGTTTACTATGCAAGTGAAAATGGAGTTATGTTTTGTAATTCGATTACGATTGGGATTTTAAGAAAAGTGTTTTTAAGAATTAAACGATTATTTTTAAATGAAAAATTGTTTTGAAATTTACAGTGTTACAAGTTGGTATCAGAGGCTTGGTTTGAGGGATTCGGATGCACCTTCGGGTAAATCTGGACTCAAACTGAGGATTTAAGACAATTTTTCAAAAAGAAATGTATTTTTATAAAGCGAATAAGAGTTTCAAAGAGAAAGCAAAAAGAGCAGCGTGTACAATTAGCCAGAGCCCGAACGGTGATTTCCCAAAACACCCTTATTTTGTGTTATGAGATATTTGTGATACATTTTATGAGATATTATGCATGCTAGAGGCAGGCTAGGCAATTCATATTTTAGGACTAGAGTGGCCTGATTTGTGATGCCTTAGCCTAGGGTTGCTGATATATGTGATGTGCTTTCGAGTATGTGCTGAGCGAGAGTATCCATCAGGAAAATTTTTAGGGGATTCGAGTAGGGGAGTAATATGGAAGAGGTATCTATATGAGCATATGAGGAGCTTGCCGAGAGGGTAGCCAGATGCCCACGTGGGGCGGAGTTGTTAGAGTTCAGTGATATCCATCACGTATAAGGAAAGCGAGTGGATAATAACCTAAGGAGGTTTTTTCGTGCTGAAGGGGACGCTTCAATGCCCGAATGCTGCTTGCTTCGTGCTTTGTGGAGCTCTCAATGATGGGAGTCAGCTACTAAGTGAATATGACGATATTCAGGAGGTAGATGGTTGGCATCAATAGGAGCTCTTCAGCAGCTGATGGCAGAAAAGTGTGGGAATCTAGGAAGAGCCTAAGGGGTAACCTTAGCCAGATGAGTGCGCTGGCAGAGTAGAGAATTTCGCTGGGGAGCGAGCACGCGCGACGGGATTGGTGAACGAGAAGGTCGAGCAGCTACTTAGGAGCTCCGGGATAGTCCGTGTGGAAAGTATGGGTAGATGTGGCAGGTAGTATGGGCCCGTACTACTGAAAGCAGAGGACCCATACTTGATACAGGGAGTATTCTGAAGGTTCTAATGAGCGGATTGATGAGTGATGTTATGGTTCGAGTACCATACATCGGAGCGGATTGAGGAGTGATGTTATGGTTCGAGTACCATACATCGAAGCGGATTGAGGAGTGATGTTATGGTTTGAGTACCATACATCGGAGCGGATTGAGGAGTAATGTTATGGTTCGAGTACCATACATCGGAGCGGATTGAGGAGTGATGTTATGGTTCGAGTACCATACATCGGAGCGGATTGAGGAGTGATGTTATGGTTCGAGTACCATACATCGGAGCGGATTGAGGAGTTATGTTATGGTTCGAGTACCATACATCGGAGCGGATTGAGGAGTGATGTTATGGTTCGAGTACCATACATCGGAGAAGATTGAGGAGTGATGTTATGGTTCGAGTACCATACATCGGAGCGGATTGAGGAGTTATCTTATGGTTCGAGTACCATACATCGGAGCGGATTGAGGAGTGATGTTATGGTTCGAGTACCATACATCGGAGCGGATTGAGGAGTGATGTTATGGTTCGGGTACCATACATCGGAGCGGATGGAGGAGTGATGTTATGGTTCGAGTACCATACATCGGAACAGATGGAGGAGTAATGCTATGGTTCGGGTACCATACACCGGAGCATATTGAGAAGAGATGTCATGGGATGAGTACCATGGTTCGTAGTGAATGATGCTTGTGGTTCTCCGGTTATCCGGTCAGGATTGAGTTCGAAGAGGCGTCCCTTGAGAGGGAGGTCGAGAGCCTTTCAGAGTATTTTGCTAAGGAGTCATAGGGAGGGGAGAATTTCGGTCTGAGTTGAGCAATCAGTCGATAGAGAAGATGTCACCTTCTATGACCTGGGTGATTCTATTCATGTTTGTGTGCGAAACATTAGAAGCATGATGTTTAAGTTTTGGGTGTGGGGGTAAACCCTGCAGGTTGTCATTGATGATGATTTTCCACCAGAGTATCAGGTAGCATGTGTGCCGCGAGGCAGTGATTTATCATGAGCAGATAGTCAGTTGGGACTGAGATAGTCGAGGACTACGTTACACCTATTTGAGTATAGTAGGGCGTATTGTAGTGGTATCAGTGGGGAGTCCAGTCGAGTTTATCAGTGCAGTGTTTTTTCTATCTATGTTGGGTATTGAATATGGGAGTGGGTCCCTGTTCTTGGGATGATCCATGTGTTGGAACGTTGGTTGATGAGTCGAGGTGGGGGAGTATGATGATTTCGTGGTTCAATCTATGAGCCAGTGATGTTTTTGGACAGTTGAGTTGTTTGGTATTGGATTGGTACGAGACTTGGAACGACTAGAGGCAGTCGTGACGAGAAGTTCTTGAGGATTTCATCTGAGGTTCAGAGTATATGAGATCGATTGATTTCCTTAAAGGGGATTATCGGGCGTTGCGTAGCACTTTCCAGGGGCAGGTGCGATTTTGCTGGTGAAAATAGTTTGTGGGATGGTTGTGTGCCAATTGGTGATGGTTCGAACCCTGAGTGGGGGAGAACCGGGTACCGTATGGAAGAAAGCAGAGATTTGTCAAGAACGGTTATAAGTGGGGTATAGAGATCTGCGGTAAGAATTCATGAGACCAGAGTTATTGGTGATCGAGGAAAGGGTCAGAGTGAGCTAATGCAGGAAGTACTTGTTTGAGAAGGATGAATGTCTCCACGGCAGGTGGTCAATGGTCAGGAACCTGGTAGTGGTCAGTGTCGTTGCAAGTAGGTAGAGAATGATTGAGCAGCCAACTCCCGGGTCGGTATGCGTATTCTTGCTTGGATTTTGAGCGGTAGGAAAAAGGGTTTCGGAGAATTATCAGCGTATTCCGTAGCGTTAGCGTTTTCTCGTGTTCCAATTGAGTAATTGGATACACCGAAGTTGCGCATTGGGAAAAATGAAGATCTAATTATGGGGTTAAGAGGAAATGTATTATTGTATCTATATGATGCTTGGGGCAGGAGATCAGTGGTTGTGGTAGGATCTTGTGATGTTCTGTTGGGGTGTTCCGAGGTATCCGGGTATGATATCTTGATTTCGGAGTTATTCGAGAATCTTGAGTTGAGACGACTTGTGGTGTATCAAGTATCTATGGTTCCAGTGGGAGCCTTGGGAGTTGTCATCAGGAAGGATTATTTAAGAATGTGGATTTTCTGAAGAAAGAGGTATTTTATTATGACGATTGTCGTCACAATTTATGATGCATAATTGGGGCAAGTGTGTGTAGATAACTATGATAGTCCGCGGAGCATGAGCTAGTGGACATAGTGTGGTGTGGTATGAGATTTAGATTATGGGGTAATGGGAGCGAGTGTTGTGATGCTACGGGGAGCTGTAGTATTCACTAGTCAGAGAGTGTTGTGATGCTACGGGGAGGTGTAGTATTCACTAGTCAGAGGATGTTGTGATGCTACGGGGAGGTGTAGTATTCACTAGTCAGAGGATGTTGTGATGCTACGGGGAGCTGTAGTATTCACTGGTTAGAGGATGTTGTGATGCTACGGGGAGCCGTAGTACTCACTGGTCAGAAGCTTTTGGTGATGTTGAGGAGCCGTAGTATTCTAGGCGGCAAGAGAGTGTGATGATGAAGTGTTCTCCGATCAGAGTATGATGCAGTGGAGTTTTAGGCTCGAGTAGCCTAGTATCGAGCTGTTGGAGCTTGGTGGTTAGGCGAGGGGCGAGACGGGGGTCTCCTTCTCCCTCGGGAATTATTATATTTTGAGTTGAGTTGAGTTGTGTTTGTCGCAGCATGAGGAATTGGGAAATGGTATTCGCGCGTGGCATAGGGTGAGTCATGAGACCAATGTTTTTTTTGGGACACGAGGTTTCAACTTTGGGTCGGATCCAAACTCTCGAGTTGAGTTTGGGCTTTGATAGTGGGAGGATAACGAAATGAGATTCTAGACTTCTAAGGTAAATTCTCGGATGGGAGGTATTGTTATCGTCGGATAATTTTACCTGTATAGGTCAGTACTCGGGTGCAAGAGATATTGTGAGATGCATAGGAGATGTGCGCAACTAACATCTGAGGTCGGGGTTGAGTTGATCTTCGGTTGGGTTGCAGTCCTTGTATGAGTTAACGAGAATTTCGTGACTGGTGTGCCATTGGGCTGAGATAGTTGATGCGAGGAGGAATTCAGTGAGACATTTTGGATCATGATTATGGGTAACCGTGGAGGTTTAATTTTTTTAGTTGAGGTCAGACCTCGTGTGGTGTTAAAAGAGATATGGAATTTAGAGCGAAGGCTTATGAATGAGAGGTTGAGGACACTTCTGAGCAAGCATGGTTATGCTACTGTGTCTGAGGGCAGAGTGTCGAGATTTCTGTTCGGACGGTTTCTGCTAGCAGTTTTAGAAGATGTGCCCCGATGGAGTGTGAACCCTTTTATTCGCAGGGGTGGGGTTCGTCAGTTAAGGCATGATCAGTTTGGAGGAGAGATAGTCGGTTGTTGGATATGGTCGTATGAGAATCGGAAAACCAGTGAGAAAGCAGGGTTGTTATTCGAGGAGCAATTATCATGGTGATCGCTCGAGTAGGCGGTCTGGAGGCGGTTCAGGCCACTAGAGTTTCCGGTTATTGGGAAGGCGTATTTCTAGCGGCGAAAGTGTTGGTTTAGACTTTGTTTTGGAGGTTCCATGTGATTTTGGATGTCTCTAGATAAAGATATCCGGGCGGTATGAGGATCATTTCGGTGGTGCCTTTCGGGTTAATGATTTAAGTTTTGGGCGGTTCAGGAGTGATTTCGGGGACGAAAGCTAATTCAAGTGGGGGAGAATTGTAACATCCGGATATCCAGGTATGGGAATTTGAGTATTTTATATTGGGGAATGAGGAGACTCAGCGAGTTGACGCCTCAACTCGTCGAGTAGGATCGCGTTTTGGGGACCAGTTTAATAAAGGGACTCGACGAGTCGGGTATTTGGACTCGCCGAGTCGGCGCTGTCAAGGAAAACCCTAATTGTTCGGGTTTGGGACCTATTTAAAGGCCCTTATGGCCTTCAGTGGCGGCCACCTACACCTTTGAGAGACTCCTATCGAACCAGAGAGCTGAGAGAGTGAAGAAGAGCCATTTTGGAGCATTCTTGAGGTGGTTGTGCAATGGAGTAGTCATTTCCAGCAAAGGAAGGTCAAGGGGGGTGTCGATTCAGAGCTTCTGAGCTTGCATCTTCACCATAGAGGTATCAAATCGTTCTCCCTTTTCTGTTTTGGGTAAGATTGGTGATTTTAGGGTTTTCTAGCTTCTTTTATGGCTTGATTTGTGGAGTATAGTGTCCCATTGAGTGTGAAGCCATAGATCTGGACCCAAAGAGGTCCAGAGAGTCCCTTCCATCCTGCTTTATGCATTCTATTTGGAGTTTTGAGCTAGGGTTGTTATGTAATGAAGGGTTTCACCTAAATGAGCTTGTAGAACCTTGCATGAGTGCCCAAGGTTCGACCTTTTCGTGGTTATTGGCTTTGAGGGAGTCAGATCTATGGTTTGGTGAAGCAGATCTGACCTCAGAAGGTCAGATGAGGGTTGTCATGGGAGCAACTCGCCGAGTCCATAGGCAAACTCGACGAGTCGATTCGGGGTTTCACCGCGATTCGTTGCCGAGTAACTCGACGAGTGGAGAGGGAACTCGTCGTGTCTAAGAGGTTTAAAAAGGGATTTAGAGAACCCGCATGGGCTCGTCGAGTCACCCTTTTGTACTCGCCGAGTCTGGTCAGTGTTGACAGTTGACTTGAGTTGTCTTATGTCGACTTTGGGAGTTTTGGTCAACAGAGGTAACAGAGGTCAAGGAGGGGTAAAATGGTCTTTTACCCATTACCTGACTAGAGAGGGAAAGAGTAATCGCCGGTTAATTAGAGTTGGGACTTCGAGTATTAATTAGAGATATTTGCCTTATGTGTTAGGCGGTGGCGAGTCCGAGGTTCGCATGTGCAGATAATTGCTTTCTGATTGCCAGGTGAGTCTTTTCACTATAGTTTACCTTGAGTAGGTAAGTAGAGTTATGTGATAGAGTATTTGTATGTTATGTATGTTATGTGTTGTACTGCATTATTTCTATGTGATTTATGCTGTGCATGTTTACAGAGTTAGAACCGGAAGGTTCCCAGAGTTAGAACCGGAAGGTTCATAGAGTTAGAACCAGAAGGTTCACATAGTAGGGTCCACTGAACCACAGAGTTATTGCCTCGAGGGGCTAATATGTGTTATGTGTGGTATTTTGAGGAACTCACTAAGCTTCGTGCTTATAGTGTTTTGTGTTATGTGTTTCAGGTTTCTCTCAGGATCACGGGACGGTACCGGCTCGATTGTACACACCAGAGAAAGAGTCATGTTTTGAGGATCCTGGTTTACTATGTAAGTGAAAATGGAGTTATGTTTTGTAATTCGATTACGATTGGGATTTTAAGAAAAGTGTTTTTAAGAATTAAACGATTATTTTTAAATGAAAAATTGTTTTGAAATTTACAGTGTTACAAGTTGGTATCAGAGGCTTGGTTTGAGGGATTCGGATGCACCTTCGGGTAAATCTGGACTCAAACTGAGGATTTAAGACAATTTTTCAAAAAGAAATGTGTTTTTATAAAGCGAATAAGAGTTTCAAAGAGAAAGCAAAAAGAGCAGTGTGTACAATTAGCCAGAGCCCGAACGGTGATTTCCCAAAACACCCTTATTTTGTGTTATGAGATATTTGTGATACATTTTATGAGATATTATGCATGCTAGAGGCAGGCTAGGCAATTCATATTTTAGGACTAGAGTGGCCTGATTTGTGATGCCTTAGCCTAGGGTTGCTGATATATGTGATGTGCTTTCGAGTATGTGCTGAGCGAGAGTATCCAGCAGGAAAATTTTTAGGGGATTCGAGTAGGGGAGTAATATGGAAGAGGTATCTATATGAGCATATGAGGAGCTTGCCGAGAGGGTAGCCAGATGCCCACGTGGGGCGGAGTTGTTAGAGTTCAGTGATATCCATCACGTATGAGGAAAGCGAGTGGATAATAACCTAAGGAGGTTTTTTCGTGCTGAAGGGGACGCTTCAATGCCCGAATGCTGCTTGCTTCGTGCTTTGTGGAGCTCTCAATGATGGGAGTCAGCTACTAAGTGAATATGACGATATTCAGGAGGTAGATGGTTGGCATCAATAGGAGCTCTTCAGCAGCTGATGGCAGAAAAGTGTGGGAATCTAGGAAGAGCCTAAGGAGTAACCTTAGCCAGATGAGTGCGCTGGCAGAGTAGAGAATTTCGCTGGGGAGCGAGCACGCGCGACGAGATTGGTGAACGAGAAGGTCGAGCAGCTACTTAGGAGCTCCGGGATAGTCCGTGTGGAAAGTATGGGTAGATGTGGCAGGTAGTATGGGCCCGTACTACTGAAAGCAGAGGACCCATACTTGATACAGGGAGTATTCTGAAGGTTCTAATGAGCGGATTGAGGAGTGATGTTATGGTTCGAGTACCATACATCGGAGCGGATTGAGGAGTGATGTTATGGTTCGAGTACCATACATCGGAGCGGATTGAGGAGTGATGTTATGGTTCGAGTACCATACATCGAAGCGGATTGAGGAGTGATGTTATGGTTTGAGTACCATACATCGGAGCGGATTGAGGAGTAATGTTATGGTTCGAGTACCATACATCGGAGCGGATTGAGGAGTGATGTTATGGTTCGAGTACCATACATCGGAGCGGATTGAGGAGTGATGTTATGGTTCGAGTACCATACATCGGAGCGGATTGAGGAGTTATGTTATGGTTCGAGTACCATACATCGGAGCGGATTGAGGAGTGATGTTATGGTTCGAGTACCATACATCGGAGCAGATTGAGGAGTGATGTTATGGTTCGAGTACCATACATCGGAGCGGATTGAGGAGTTATCTTATGGTTCGAGTACCATACATCGGAGCGGATTGAGGAGTGATGTTATGGTTCGAGTACCATACATCGGAGCGGATTGAGGAGTGATGTTATGGTTCGGGTACCATACATCGGAGCGGATGGAGGAGTGATGTTATGGTTCGAGTACCATACATCGGAACAGATGGAGGAGTAATGCTATGGTTCGGGTACCATACACCGGAGCATATTGAGAAGAGATGTCATGGGATGAGTACCATGGTTCGTAGTGAATGATGCTTGTGGTTCTCCGGTTATCCGGTCAGGATTGAGTTCGAAGAGGCGTCCCTTGAGAGGGAGGTCGAGAGCCTTTTAGAGTATTTTGCTAAGGAGTCAGAGGGAGGGGAGAATTTCGGTCTGAGTTGA
The DNA here is from genome assembly GCF_052849685.1 of Lactuca virosa. Taxonomy (NCBI): domain Eukaryota; kingdom Viridiplantae; phylum Streptophyta; class Magnoliopsida; order Asterales; family Asteraceae; genus Lactuca; species Lactuca virosa. The sequence continues at coordinate 198,831,072 of NC_136426.1, forward strand.
GCAATCAGTCGATAGAGAAGATGTCACCTTCTATGACCTGGGTGATTCTATTCATGTTTGTGTGCGAAACATTAGAAGCATGATGTTTAAGTTTTGGGTGTGGGGGTAAACTCTGCAGGTTGTCATTGATGATGATTTTCCACCAGAGTATCAGGTAGCATGTGTGCCGCGAGGCAGTGATTTATCATGAGCAGATAGTCAGTTGGGACTGAGATAGTCGAGGACTACGTTACACCTATTTGAGTATAGTAGGGCGTATTGTAGTGGTATCAGTGGGGAGTCCAATCGAGTTTATCAGTGCAGTGTTTTTTCTATCTATGTTGGGTATTGAATATGGGAGTGGGTCCCTGTTCTTGGGATGATCCATGTGTTGGAACGTTGGTTGATGAGTCGAGGTGGGGGAGTATGATGATTTCGTGGTTCAGTCTATGAGCCAGTGATGTTTTTGGACAGTTGAGTTGTTTGGTATTGGATTGGTACGAGACTTGGAACGACTAGAGGCAGTCGTGACGAGAAGTTCTTGAGGATTTCATCTGAGGTTCAGAGTATATGAGATCGATTGATTTCCTTAAAGGGGATTATCGGGCGTTGCGTAGCACTTTCCAGGGGCAGGTGCGATTTTGCTGGTGAAAATAGTTTGTGGGATGGTTGTGTGCCAATTGGTGATGGTTCGAACCCTGAGTGGGGGAGAACCGGGTACCGTATGGAAGAAAGCAAAGATTTGTCAAGAACGGTTATAAGTGGGGTATAGAGATCTGCGGTAAGAATTCATGAGACCAGAGTTATTGGTGATCGAGGAAAGGGTCAGAGTGAGCTAATGAAGGAAGTACTTGTTTGAGAAGGATGAATGTCTCCACGGCAGGTGGTCAATGGTCAGGAACCTGGTAGTGGTCAGTGTCGTTGCAAGTAGGTAGAGAATGATTGAGCAGCCAACTCCCGGGTCGGTATGCGTATTCTTGCTTGGATTTTGAGCGGTAGGAAAAAGGGTTTCGGAGAATTATCAGCGTATTCCGTAGCGTTAGCGTTTTCTCATGTTCCAATTGAGTAATTGGATACACCGAAGTTGCGCATTGGGAAAAATGAAGATCTAATTATGGGGTTAAGAGGAAATGTATTATTGTATCTATATGATGCTTGGGGCAGGAGATCAGTGGTTGTGGTAGGATCTTGTGATGTTCTGTTGGGGTGTTCCGAGGTATCCGGGTATGATATCTTGATTTCGGAGTTATTCGAGAATCTTGAGTTGAGACGACTTGTGGTGTATCAAGTATCTATGGTTCCAGTGGGAGCCTTGGGAGTTGTCATCAGGAAGGATTATTTAAGAATGTGGATTTTCTGAAGAAAGAGGTATTTTATTATGACGATTGTCGTCACAATTTATGATGCATAATTGGGGCCAGTGTGTGTAGATAACTATGATAGTCCGCGGAGCATGAGCTAGTAGACATAGTGTGGTGTGGTATGAGATTTAGATTATGGGGTAATGGGAGCGAGTGTTGTGATGCTACGGGGAGCTGTAGTATTCACTAGTCAGAGAGTGTTGTGATGCTACGGGGAGGTGTAGTATTCACTAGTCAGAGGATGTTGTGATGCTACGGGGAGGTGTAGTATTCACTAGTCAGAGGATGTTGTGATGCTACGGGGAGCTGTAGTATTCACTGGTTAGAGGATGTTGTGATGCTACAGGGAGCCGTAGTACTCACTGGTCAGAAGCTTTTGGTGATGTTGAGGAGCCGTAGTATTCTAGGCGGCAAGAGAGTGTGATGATGAAGTGTTCTCCGATCAGAGTATGATGCAGTGGAGTTTTAGGCTCGAGTAGCCTAGTATCGAGCTGTTGGAGCTTGGTGGTTAGGCGAGGGGCGAGACGGGGGTCTCCTTCTCCCTCGGGAATTATTATATTTTGAGTTGAGTTGAGTTGTGTTTGTCGCAGCATGAGGAATTGGGAAATGGTATTCGCGCGTGGCATAGGGTGAGTCATGAGACCAATGTTTTTTTTGGGACACGAGGTTTCAACTTTGGGTCGGATCCAAACTCTCGAGTTGAGTTTGGGCTTTGATAGTGGGAGGATAACGAGATGAGATTCTAGACTTCTAAGGTAAATTCTCGGATGGGAGGTATTGTTATCGTCGGATAATTTTACCTGTATAGGTCAGTACTCGGGTGCAAGAGATATTGCGAGATGCATAGGAGATGTGCGCAGCTAACATCCGAGGTCGGGGTTGAGTTGATCTTCGGTTGGGTTGCAGTCCTTGTATGAGTTAACGAGAATTTCGTGACTGGTGTGCCATTGGGCTGAGATAGTTGATGCGAGGAGGAATTCAGTGAGACATTTTGGATCATGATTATGGGTAACCATGGAGGTTTAATTTTTTTAGTTGAGGTCAGACCTCGTGTGGTGTTAAAAGAGATATGGAATTTAGAGCGAAGGCTTATGAATGAGATGTTGAGGACACTTCTGAGCAAGCATGGTTATGCTACTGTGTCTGAGGGCAGAGTGTCGAGATTTCTGTTCGGACGGTTTCTGCTAGCAGTTTTAGAAGATGTGCCCCGATGGAGTGTGAACCCTTTTATTCGCAGGGGTGGGGTTCGTCAGTTAAGGCATGATCAGTTTGGAGGAGAGATAGTCGGTTGTTGGATATGGTCGTATGAGAATCGGAAAACCAGTGAGAAAGCAGGGTTGTTATTCGAGGAGCAATTATCATGGTGATCGCTCGAGTAGGCGGTCTGGAGGCGGTTCAGGCCACTAGAGTTTCCGGTTATTGGGAAGGCGTATTTCTAGCGGCGAAAGTGTTGGTTTAGACTTTGTTTTGGAGGTTCCATGTGATTTTGGATGTCTCTAGATAAAGATATCCGGGCGGTATGAGGATCATTTCGGTGGTGCCTTTCGGGTTAATGATTTAAGTTTTGGGCGGTTCAGGAGTGATTTCGGGGACGAAATCTAATTCAAGTGGGGGAGAATTGTAACATCCGGATATCCAGGTATGGGAATTTGAGTATTTTATATTGGGGAATGAGGAGACTCAGCGAGTTGACGCCTCAACTCGTCGAGTAGGATCGCGTTTTGGGGACCAGTTTAATAAAGGGACTCGACGAGTCGGGTATTTGGACTCGCCGAGTCGGCGCTGTCAAGGAAAACCCTAATTGTTCGGGTTTGGGACCTATTTAAAGGCCCTTATGGCCTTCAGTGGCGGCCACCTACACCTTTGAGAGACTCCTATCGAACCAAAGAGCTGAGAGAGTGAAGAAGAGCCATTTTGGAGCATTCTTGAGGCGGTTGTGCAATGGAGTAGTCATTTCCAGCAAAGGAAGGTCAAGGGGGGTGTCGATTCAGAGCTTCTGAGCTTGCATCTTCACCATAGAGGTATCAAATCGTTCTCCCTTTTCTGTTTTGGGTAAGATTGGTGATTTTAGGGTTTTCTAGCTTCTTTTATGGCTTGATTTGTGGAGTATAGTGTCCCATTGAGTGTGAAGCCATAGATCTGGACCCAAAGAGGTCCAGAGAGTCCCTTCCATCCTGCTTTATGCATTCTATTTGGAGTTTTGAGCTAGGGTTGTTATGTAATGAAGGGTTTCACCTAAATGAGCTTGTAGAACCTTGCATGAGTGCCCAAGGTTCGACCTTTTCGTGGTTATTGGCTTTGAGGGAGTCAGATCTATGGTTTGGTGAAGCAGATCTGACCTCATAAGGTCAGATGAGGGTTGTCATGGGAGCAACTCGCCGAGTCCATAGGCAAACTCGACGAGTCGATTCGGGGTTTCCCCGCGATTCGTTGCCGAGTAACTCGACGAGTGGAGAGGGAACTCGTCGTGTCTAAGAGGTTTAAAAAGGGATTTAGAGAACCCGCATGGACTCGTCGAGTCACCCTTGTGTACTCGCCGAGTCTGGTCAGTGTTGACAGTTGACTTGAGTTGTCTTATGTCGACTTTGGGAGTTTTGGTCAACAGAGGTAATAGAGGTCAAGGAGGGGTAAAATGGTCTTTTACCCATTACCTGACTAGAGAGGGAAAGAGTAATCGCCGGTTAATTAGAGTTGGGACTTCGAGTATTAATTAGAGATATTTGCCTTATGTGTTAGGCGGTGGCGAGTCCGAGGTTCGCATGTGCAGATAATTGCTTTCTGATTGCCAGGTGAGTCTTCTCACTATACTTTACCTTGAGTAGGTAACCAGAGTTATGTGACAAAGTATTTGTATGTTATGTATGTTATGTGTTGTACTGCATTATTTCTATGTGATTTATGCTGTGCATGTTTACAGAGTTAGAACCGGAAGGTTCCCAGAGTTAGAACCGGAAGGTTCATAGAGTTAGAACCAGAAGGTTCACAGAGTAGGGTCCACAGACCCACAGATTTATAGCCTCGAGGGGCTAATATGTGTTATGTGTGGTATTTTGGGGAACTCACTAAGCTTCGTGCTTATAGTGTTTTGTGTTATGTGTTTCAGGTTTCTCCCAGGATCACAGGACGACACCGGCTCGATTGTACACACCAGAGAAAGAGCCATGTTTTGAGGATCCTGGTTTACTATGCAAGTGAAAATGGAGTTATGTTTTGTAATTCGATTACGATTGGGATTTTAAGAAAAGTGTTTTTAAGAATTAAACGATTATTTTTAAATGAAAAATTGTTTTGAAATTTACGGTGTTACATGGGCAGTCCCTCTTGAAGTATCCCATGATGCCACATAGATGGCATATCCGAGAGGTTTGGACATTGGTTGTTGAAGAAATGTGTTGGATCTGGGTCCTGCAGCAGCTGGTAGTATGTCCATCCTTATTGCACTTAAAGCAGTGTAACGGACGACAACTACCCAGATGATGAAAGCCTCACTCATAGCATTTCGGTAGGTTTCCGGCATATTGCCAGGCTGGTGTAGGGACAATTGGGATACCAGAAGGAATGGTAGTAGGAGGTACAGATTTCGTGGCTGTGAAGGTCGTTACCGGTGGTTGTTTCTTGTTCGCCCCTCGAAGTGATTTGTCCTAAGATTTAGCCGAAAACTTCCATTTGTTACTCTTGGTCTTGGAACTCGGGGTGTCGTGGTAGTTTGTTGATCGTTGAGGTACTTGATTGTTACATGGATTGGAATTGTAGTTAACAATCCCGCTAACATTCGCGTTGTTAGCGTTAAGGTGGGTCAGAATAGCTGACACGGCAGCTGAGTCTGCAGCTTGAAAGGTAGCTGCATCAATCTGAATAGTTGGTGCTTGGCTGATAGGTTGATCGTTTTTCTTTGGCGACATGATTCTGTTTCACGGAAAGAAAATGAATTTGTGAGTGAGTATGTTTGGACCTAGACGTAGTTCGATCGTTCATGTAAAGAATAGAAGTATGTTCTCGTGGGTTCGACCTACATCCCTATGATGCAGTCCTAGCAAAGAGTGGAAGTAAGTTCGTACAATGGTCTTAAGACGTTTGTCGTTAAAGCCGAGGCATCATTGGTTGGTGAATAACATGATCCAACCCTTGAAAGAGGCTTGAAAATGATTCCGGAGTTAAATTACTATAGTCCAAAGACTTTGACTAAAGCAAGTTTCAGATAGACTCCAATGAAGGTTTGATGAAGGTTTTTGAACAGAGGGTGACACGAAAGTTAGCCGTCTATCAATATCATCGATGTTTAAGATGTAATAAGTTTAGCAAAATTTGACCTTATAGAAGGTCTTATATCATATCCTGAGTAGCAAAGTTTTGGCCGCATAAAGGCCTAACTAAGAGTACCTACAGTACAAGGCAGTTCCATAGAATATGCCACATAGGACATAGACAGGAACACGGTTCTTTAAAACAAGAAGGAAAATAAAGTAACGCATCTACTATTGGCGACGGTCATCCCTCTGGTGAACTCTTAGTTCAGCCAGTTGGCGTTCCACATCAAGTAGGTGTCTTTCGTACACCCTCTGGCGTACTAGGAGCTCTATGACTTCGGCTCGTGATTCAGCCAATGCTTGAAGCAGGGCTTCATGGTCTCTCTCAGATCTCTCACGAGCATCTTCCAGACGAATGGTGCGGAGGGTATGCATTCTCGCATTGGCGACCACTTCTGTGATCTGATGTAGTGATGTCCTGCCTTGAATCTCATTTCTAGCCACTCTGCGGGCCAGGATTGGCAAGATTCTGTCTGCTGAGCCCCTATTGCTCAGGTCATAAAAGCTTCGGTCACCATTAAATGGCATGGGCTAATCTTGTCCTTGGCTCCATGTTTCCAAGCATTCCACCCACGGAGGCGTCGGGCCATGAAAAGCCGGACGACGGTTAGGATTTGGAATGGGAGCTGCCTGGGGCAGGTTCTCAACTTCGGGTTCGGAGTTATCATCATCCGCGAGGTCTTCAGCGTGGTGATCATTCAAAGGGATAGGATGATCATTCTCTGGTCCTTCTCCAAACCATCCAGCAATGACTTCGTTCGGAAGGTACAGGTTGCCGTGGGGATGGAGTCCAACCATGTTATCTACGAGAGAATTGGGGTAAGGAAATAATTATTAGACGAACTATCTAGATAATTATTAGAAAATCTTCATTAGTTACATTGCTATTTGTAAAGTGCATACCAGTCATATGTAATCAACACAGGATAGGCTTTCGAATAAGTGACCTTAACTCCAAATTCACAAGGAATAGGGGTAAAGAAAAAATTTCACCGATTCTAAGTCTATAACATCCTAGTTACATATAGCCTTAGTGTATCCACTTAGAAACTATCAACTTAGTAATGAAGATCCTTTTTAGTTCTCAAGTAAGTAATTATGGTAACACAAAACACCCCTATGGTATTTTAGACTTAGGTTCTGTTATAATGTTCTCATTGTGGCAATGTTGGTAAGTTTTTAGACTTGTTGCCATATCACAACCATTCTTGGGCATATGCTAATCACTCCTCGGACCAGCATAGTTGTTCAGGCTATGCCACTCCCAAGACTGACCATACATCCCCAGGCTTACTTGTGATATTCAACAATCGTAATACTTTTGTTCTTGTCGTTGTGACACGAATTTTAGTATCAATGCAGGCACTTATACTTACTTAAATATCTTATTATTTAAAAGTATAAACTCTTAGACAGAGTGTTTTATTCCCAATGTATTTATAGTTAGTATATCTTTTATGGGTTGATATACTTAATTCACTATAAACAATGCTCTGATACCAATCTGTCACACCCCAAAACCGAGAACGGCGGAAACGTTCTGGGGCGGAGGACGTCATGTAATGTATCACAACAATGTAAAGTAGTAAACAAGCAACAACATCATCCATTGCATTAATAGTATAATTTTAATTACAAGTATGTTTTTTCATAATATAAGACAACATAATAAATCATCAAAATAAAAGACGAGTCTGAACTGCTCCGTCTTCACATAACCTGATCGTCGTACCTGTCTATTTGTGACCTGAGAATACAAGTTATTTTGAAAGCGAGTATCAGCCAAAAAGATGGTGAATTCATAAGTGTTAATGTGTCTTTGATTTGTAAAACTGGTAATGAAAGACTTGACATTGTTACGAAAGAAAGTTCGTATAAGTGTGGAAATGTTTGTAAGTAGGTGAAAGCGTTTGATAAACCCTAGAAATCCCTATGATTCCTATTAGTATAGATGAAATCTTCTACCAAGACCTAACTGTTTTGAAAGTAGTCTTCTACCAAGACCCGACTGTTTTGAAAGTAGTCTTCTACCAAGACCCGACTGTACGACTATTATTATTAATATAAGAAATTGTATCCTTTGGAACTAGGATACATAAATATAATTCACCTTGTCGGTTATGTGAATGACTCACAAGATAAAGGTAATAATAATATAAATAACTTAAGTATTATCCTTTTGTACTAGGATAACTAACAGTGTTAACTTAAGACATCCGTAGATGTACATTTACCTCTCTAGCTAACAGTTGGGTGTATGAATAGTTAGTCCCTTAAAGTATACCTATAATGGTATCAACCGAAGACATCCATAGACGTGCATTTACCTCTGTAGCTAACAGAGGTTCTAGGAATGGTTAATCCCGCAAAGTATCTATTGGAACGAGGATATAAAGTCCAATCTATCTCGTCGATTATGTGATTGCATCACAAAATAAAGATAAGAAGGAGAATTATATAACAGTATCTACACATATAATATGTAATAGTAACTCATCATATAACATTTACGTAAAAGTATTCATGTAAAAGTATCCATGTAAACGTACTCATGTAAGCGTACCTATGTAAACGTACTCATGTAAGCGTATCTATGTAAACGTATTCATGTAAGCGTATCTATGTAAATGTATTCATGTAAGCGTATCTACGTAAACGTACTCATGTAACATGTAATGTACTAGTATAGACTCATGAATGAACTGACTCTTGTGTGATTCCCTGTACTTGGAATGGTAAGTGGTATCTCCTAACTATACCTATAATAGTTACTAACCATGTACGTGTATAACCTGAAGTATACCTTTGCTAGCCAAAGGTACTGAACTGACTGAGAAAACTTCCATGTCTCTATATGTATACATGATATATAACTCATAGTTAAACGACCTTCGGACGGATACCCGATACCCTACCAGACCACATCCCAACGGGGAAAAGGAAATAAAGCGGGTTAGCCTTCCTAAGTCCTTTAAACATTATTTATATAACTATACATATACAGTCATGCAATTGACAATATAAAAGCATATAAGGAGTTTTATAAAACCTTTGAAAAAGATTAATACCTAAGAGAAGATCGACTTGATGTCAGTTTATAAAACGGTCTTAAAGTATTTGTTTGACAAAACAGTTTTAGTATAAAGGAACCTTTGTTTGAAACACAATGTAACAGGGTTTTGAAATGAACATACAGTGTTTAATAAACAGTTTAATGAAGTGTTTTAAACACCTAAAAACGTTTAAGATAAACACTTGAAGAAATCTGATTGGTAAAACAGTTGACGTAAAGTAAAGCCATTTACATGTTAATTATTATTAATCACATGTGATTGATATAATAACTAAACATGATTCAACTTGTATCCCCCCCATAAAGCATTTATAAACATTTAAAAACATTTAAAAGGTTAATTCAAGGGGTATGAACTCACACGTAGTTGGTGGTTTGGATGAACTGAAGATGTAGGATTGCTAGGTGTCAAGTGAAGACTTGAACACACTCTATGATCCTAGTTAACATATAATATCACATATATGTATCCAATTAGTATTTAAACAACTAGTAAACAAAGTTATGACACACTAGGACATGCTAAACACCTCATACAAGTGTTATAAGTCCCAAGGATTGCTTCTAAGTGTTGTAGGGAAAGGCTAGTGTGCTTGGGGTTCAAGGAAAACTCCATTAGAGAGTTTACGGTTTTGTGGTCACTAACAAAAGAGTTTACGGTTGTAAACTCTTGAGTTTACGGCCGTAAGCTCACACACTTATGCCCATTTGTTGTTTTGAAGCCTAAAAAGTCATTTCATGCATTCCTACTTCATGTTTAAGCCTTAGGAAGTGTTTGTGGCATCAATACACTCCTAAATGGAGTTTACAGCCCATGGACCATTTCTCCATGTGTTTGCTACTGTAAACTCCTATGGAACATGGTATTTTGATGTTTTCAAGTCTTAAACACTTCAAGGTAAAAGTCTAGGCTAGTTTCTAGGCATAAGGAAGGAATATGGTGTATTATAGCACACTTTGGGGTGTTTACGGTTTTGGGAGATCCCCAAACCGTAAACACATATAAATGGGGTTTCTTGGTGATTTTTGAGTGCTAAACATATCAAGGGAAGGTTCCATACTCATTTCTAAGCATAAGGAAAGAGTTGAAAGCACTTTGGCACCCAAATTAGGGTTTATGGTCCAAGAAGATCTTGGGTTGTAAACTCCTTTTTCTTTTGATTCATGAGTGTTTTCAATCATATCTAAGCATGTAATATACTTTAATACACTCTAGGGTTGAAGTACTTACAATTTGGGACAAAGTATTGAAGATCCTTGGGAGAGAATCGGGCTTTTCTCTAGTTGAAATTGAGAAATGAACTAAAAATGGCTAAGTGCCCTTTATATAGTCTGTTGAGTTTTTTGTCCAAAAATATCATTTGAGCCGTAAACTTCAAACTCTTGGAGTTTTGAAACTTATTAGATGCACAAAATACTCTAGGGCATCCTCTCTCCTGATATTTCCTAAAGTGTAAATCTTGAAATACTTAAACTTATTCTAAAAAGTCTGAAAATTAACAGCAACTGCTCTGACTTCTATTGACTTGACATGTTTGTACATAATAGAAATTTCAGGTTGTCACACGGTTCGATGTCGAGTGGTACCCGAGGAATGTTTATGCCTGTTTAGTTATACTTGTTGTCTGTGTGATACTTGTATGTGCCTGGTAAGGAGGTAAGTATGGGCAGGGGCCTGTATCTCATCATTATATCAGTATGGATGGGGTCCCGTATCTCACTATTAGCAGTGTAGGGGCGGGACCCATGATAGGCGAGGCCTACGGACTAGAACATATAGTACAATGTATGATTCTTTATGTGCTAGCATGATTATATGATATTGTTTGTTTGCGTATAGCAGGCGGGGCCAAGTGACATGCGGGGCCTGGAAAGAAACATATCTATATTCCGAGCGGGGCTCGATGCCAGGCGGGGCCTGATGCCGGACACTGCCCGATGCCGGGCGGGGCTCGAGGAAGGGGCGGGGCCCAATATGTGGTTATGTGTATGGTATGTGGTAGATTGGGGAACTCACTAAGCTTTGTGGTTACAGTTTTTCTGATATTTCTAGTTGCAAAGAGAAGAGCTCGGGATGACTGCATTTCACACACCAAGACATTTAGCGTGGGATATTTACTCTGATGTTTTGATTTGGAAGCTCTGATAATAATGTTTTGAAATACTTTGACTTATGTTTTGATGAAATAGTTTGAAAACTATGTTTTTATTTAATGATTAAAACGAAATTTTTGGACTGTATTTTTGGGATGTTTCAAGTTGGTATCAGAGCCTTGGTTTGAGGGATTCAGGCACACTCTCGGGTGTGTCTAAACTCAAACTGAGGATTTGGTATAAAATTTTTTAAATGAAAACCATTTTTATAAAAAGGATTTTGATAAGAGAAAAGGGTGTGGTGCATGCAATCATCCGAGCTCAAGTAAGTTCTCACAAATTAACCATACATGTTTGTTATGATATGATTATGAGAACTGCATTCCAGATTAGGGCTAAGGATCTAGGGAGAATACCTTGTATGCCTGTTGTATGTGTATGAGAATTGCATGCTAGATTAGGGATAAGGATCTAGGAAGGATGCCTTGTATGCCTGTTGTATGTGTATGAGAACTTCATGCTAGATTAGGGATAAGGATCTAGGAAGGATGCCTTGTATGCCTACTTTACGAGCTTATGAATTGCATGCTAGTACAGATTAGTTAGTGTCACACCCCCAAACCGAATTGGCGGAAAGATTTGGGGGTGGAGGACGTCATGTACAATATCATAACAATGCATAATAGTAAAAAAAAGCAACAACATCCATTGCATTAATATAATAGTTAAATACATGTGTGATCCTTTGTAAAGTTTAAATGACACCAAAAGTGTACAATCAAAAAAAAAGTAAATACGAGTCTTGGATCCACTTCGTCCTTCAAAAGCTGCATGGGTGTACCTGTCTTACTGGTTCCCTGAGAATACAAGTTATTTTGCAAGAGAGTATCAGCATAAAATGCTGGTGAGTTCATAAGTGTTTAGTGTCATAGATGTTGTAAAATGCATATTGAAAATGTTTATAATATAAATTTGTAGTAAAAGTTTGTAAGTGTTTACTTGTAGTAAAATGTTTGTTGTAAACGTTTGTAAACGATTTGTACAATATTCGTATCTTCCTAGAAAATCCCATATTTTCAACTAAACTGTAGCCTTCTACCAAGACCCAATGTTCGGTTTGTTTGTTTGTAAGAGTACGTACTTCCCAAGTCTAACTATCGTTGTCAAAATATAGTTTGTACATTTTCTTTTAATGAGATAACGTTTGTCACCCCTTGGCTTGGTCGGCCGGGGACTGTAGCTAACAGTCGGGGTGCGGGATAGTCTGTCCCGTATAGATCTATACACACAATGCCCGCTCTCCCTCCAGGAGACTCTAGTTACCAACATGACAATAGTGAAATCCGCATCATGTAGAAGTAATCTCATACTCTAATTTTTATGTTGGTGAATGTTCCTTCTGTTTACTTGTTAATGTATATGTATATGTTCATTTTTGTTCCTCATAATAGTAATTTATGTTTTTTTCTCATCATAGTATGCTCTTGTAATAGTAAGTAGTGATCTCCTAAACTATACCTATTATAGTTTACTTGAACTGTTATTTGTATGTTTTTAACATGTTTGCATATATTTGATACCCCAAAGGCATGGAACTGAAGTAAAAGTCTTTATATCTATACACATATACATAATATATATGAGGTTTCAACGACCTTCGGACAAATAATAGGGTACTCAAATCCACAACCAAACAAGGAACATGAAATAATTAAGCAAGTAAAGACACCCTAGGACATGGAAAAACACTTAGATTCAAGTGCTAGAAGTACAAAGAGTTGCATCTAAGGGTTGTAGGGCCTCACCTTGGAGTTTACGGCCCAAGTGTAAACACCCATGAGTTTAGGACCCATGGGGTAACGGCCCAATGAGTTTACGGGCGTAAACTCATGGTATCTTGTTACATTTTGTGTGCTTAAGGTCCTATAATCATCTTGGAAGTGTTTTAGGCTTAGTTTTCAAGGCTTAGGAAGGTGTTGTGGCAACTTTGCACCACAAGTTAGGGTTTACGACCAAGGGAGATTGCCTTGGCCGTAAACACCCTTTTTATCATGATTTCTTGAAGTTTTCTAGAAGTTTAACAAGCGATTCTAGTATACAACAAGTTAAGGATAGTGTACTTACGTTTTGAAAGAAAAATGGGGGTGTTTCCGGCCCAAAACACTTAAGTGTTCTTGGTGTTCTTGATGATCTTCAAGATCTAGACTCAATAAGATGAATTTGTGGATGACATCAAGAGTGAATCAAGGAGAAGTGATGTAATAACACATAGATGAACTGATTTACTTACATTTTTGAAGATTGGGAGCAAAAGTCTCAAGATCCTTGGGAGAGAATCCGATTTTTCTAGGCTTGGAATGGTAAAAATGAAGAAAAATGACTAAGGGCCATATATATATCATGGAGTTTACGGCCAACATGAGTTTACGGCCGTAAACTCATGGTACTTGGCCGTAAACTCCTCTTTGAGGGTTTATGGCTTGCTTGATAGGTTACAACTTTAGTTGGCACTTCCATCCACTTATTCCCTCTATGTAGTATGTTCAGAATGCTCAAACAGACTCTAAACAGTGTCAAAAGTGGGCAGGAACAAGTCTAAGTTTGATTGGATTGAATGGTTTGTACAAGATTGAAATTCCGGGTTGTCACATCGTCCCCCCGTTAGAGAGGATTTCGTCCTGAAATTAGAGTGTTAGCAAATAAATAGTTACAAATAACTAAGCGAAAAGATGAGGATATTTCAATTTCATTTGGTCCTCGCGCTCCCAAGTGAATTCCGGTCCTCGCTTGGCGTTACAGCAAACCTTCACTATCGAGATGCGGCTTTTCTTTGTTCGCTTGACCTCTCGGTCCATGATCTCTACAGGATCTTCCACGAATTTAAGGCTCTCATTGATCTCAATCTCGTCGAGTGGGATTACAAGAATCTCATCGGATAGACACTTTTTCAAGTTCGATACGTGGAAAATAGGATGTACGTTACTAATCTTGTGGGGTAGGTTGAGTTTGTAAACTACAGGGTCGATTCTAGCGAGAATCTCGAAAGGACCTATGTATCTTGGATTTAGCTTTCCGCGCTTTCCGAAACGTATCAAGCCCTTCCAGGGTGAGACTTTCAAAAGGACTCGGTCTCCCACCTGGAATTCCAAAGGTTTCCTTCATTTGTCTGCGTAGCTTTTCTGTCGGTCTCTAGAGGTTTTCAATCATTCACGAATCTGAACGATCTTCTCTGTCATTTCCTGAATGATCTCCGGACCTGTGAGAGTGCTGTCAGGAACTCGTCCTTTATCTAACTGAGTATCACCCACCTCAGCCCAGCACAGAGGGGATCTGCCCTTTCGGCCATAGAGGGCTTGAAATGGAGCGGCCTTTATGCTCTTGTGATAACTGTTGTTGTAGGAAAACTCGACAAGGGGTAAATGAGTATCCCATGCCTTCCCAAAGTCAATCTCATAGGCTCGCAACATATCTTCCAAGGTTTGGATAGTTCTCTCACTTTGTCCGTCGGTCTGTGGATGGTAGGATGTACTCATGTCCAACCTCGTTCCTAGGGAAATTTGTAGTGACTGCCAAAACCTCGAAGTGAATCTACTATCCCTATCGGAGATAATGGATATAGGGACACCATGCAGTTGTACGAGCTCCCGAATGTATGTTTTTATGAGCTTCTCCATCTTGTCAGTTTCTTTGATGGTCAGTAAGTGTGCGGACTTGGTAAACCTATCAACGATGACCCAAATGGTATCAAGTTGTCCCGTTGTCTTGGGAAACTTGGTTATGAAGTCCATAGTGATCCGCTCCCACTTCCATTCAGGTATCTCCGGTTGCTGTAGTAAACCTGAGGGTTTTTGGTATTCAACCTTGACCTTGGCGCAAGTAAGGCATTTACTCACGAAGTTAGCAATTTCCGCTTTCATGTTAGGCCACCAGTATAGCTTTATAAGATCCAGATACATCTTATCTAAACCTGGGTGGACGGAATATCGAGTGTTGTGTGCTTCGGTCATGACTAAGTCTCTGAAGCCACCGTGTTTCAGTGTCCAGATTTGGTCCATGAGATAATAGGCTCCGTCACCCTTGACTTCAAAGTTTTTATCCATTCCTCACAGGGATTCACCCGCCACATTTTCAGGTTTTAAGGCTTCGAGTTGAGCCTCCTTAATTTGTGTGGACATATGTGAATGGATAGTTATAGTAAATGGTTTGACTCTTCGACCAGAGTATTCTTTTCGACTAAGGGAGTCAGCTACTACGTTGGCTTTACCCGGATGATAACGAATTTCACATTCGTAGTCATTGAGTAGTTCGACCCACCGTCGTTGTCTCATATTGAGCTCCTTCTGGTTGAATATGTGTTCTAGGCTTTTGTGGTCTGTAAAGATAGTGCTTTTCGTACCATACAGGTAGTGTCTCCAAGTCTTCAGAGCAAACACAACTGCTCCTAATTCGAGATCGTGGGTGGTGTAGTTGACCTCATGCGTTTTCAGCTGCCTTGAGGCGTAGGCTATGACCTTACCTCGTTGCATGAGGACACAGCCGAGCCCTTAGTTGGATGCATTGGAATAGACCATGAAGTCTTCTATTCCTTCTGGGAGGGATAGTATCGGTGCGGTGCATAAGGCTCGCTTCAGCGTTTGGAACGCTTTCTCTTGCTTCTCTTCCCAGTCAAAGGCCACGCCCTTCTGGTTCAAAGTCGTAAGAGGTTTTGCAATTCGAGAGAAATTCTGAATAAACCTACGATAGTAGCCTGCGAGGCCTAGAAATTGGCGAATTTCTATAGGAGTCTTCGATGCTGACCAATTCTCAATGGTTTTAATTTTGGAAGGGTCCACGTGGATTCCTTCTTCGCTAACCACGTGTCCTAAGAATTCCACCCTTCGGATCCAAAATTTGCATTTAGAGAACTTTGCGTAGAGCTTCTCTATTCGTAGAGTTCCTAGGACTTGTCGTAGATGATCACTATGTTCCTCCTTACTTCAAGAGTAGATAAGTATGGCATCGAGGAAGACGATGACGAACTGATCCAAGTAAGGACGGTATACCATATTCATTAAGTCCATGAATACTGTGGGCGCATTGGTCAATCCGAATGGCATCACTATGGACTCGTAGTGTCCATAACAAGTTCGGAAGCCTGTCTTTGGAACATCCTCCTCTAACACTCGTAATTGGTGATACCTGGATCTCAGATCAATCTTTGAAAAATAGCTCGCCCCTTGCAGCTGGTCAAATAAATCATCTCTACGGGGTAGGGGATAACGATTCTTGACAGTCGGCTTGTTCAGTTCACTGTAATCAACACACATTCGGAACGAACCGTCTTTCTTTTTCACGAATAAGACTGATGCTCCCCAAGGCGAGAATCTTGGTCTTATAAAACCCTTGCTGAGCAGTTTGTTAAGTTGAAGAGATAATTCTTGCATCTCTGCTAGTGCTAGACGATATGGCGATTTGGCTATGGGAGTAGCCCCTGGAACTAAGTCGATCCTGAATTCGATTTTCCGTTGAGGTGTTAACCCTGGTAGTTCTTCTAGAAAGACGTAAGGGAAGTCGCATACTACGGGGATGTCTTTTAGGTCTTTTGTTTCCTGGTTCACATCGACTATATGAGCATGGAATGCATGATATTCCTTTCGTAGGTACTTCTGGGCTTGCATGCACGAGATAATACGAAGATTCGTACTAGGTTTGTCTCCGTAGATCAACAAGGTTTCGTTATTCGGTAGGTTTAGATGGACTGCTTTCTCGAAACACAGAATATCGGTATGATGGAGACTCAACCAGTCCATACCCACAATAACGTCGAAACTCTTGATTGACACTGGTATGAGGTCGATTGGAAATGAATAGTTATCTAACGTGAGGGTACAACCTATGTAAATTTAGTTAGAACTCTCTGTCTTTCCGTTAGCCATTTCTACGACGAAGGTTTCTTTTAGTGCTTGCAGTGCTTGATGAAGTAGGTGTTTAAATTTTTGGTTCATGAAGCTTCTTTCTACCCCACTATCCAATAGAACGCATGCATATGAGTTATTGAGGAGAAATGTAGCCGTGACCACCTTGGGGTATTCCACGGCTTCATTGTGACCAATAACAATTAGTCTCCCTGCTCCACTTGCATTCCTAGCTTTAGGGCAGTTTATTTTGAACTGCCCTGTCTCGCCACACCCGTAGAAGGCCTAGCTCACTCCTGTACCAGGGACCTGGGTGATGGGTTTTGGTGGTGCTTTGCAAAACCGGACAGTAAGGCCCTTCCGGTCGTAGTTGGTGCAGTGCATTTCCCGGCAGGGGCCGTTGTAATGGAAGTTGCACTTGGTGCACTTCGGTAGACTCCCTGTATATGGTTTTGCTGGTACAGGGGCAACGGGAGTTGTGGCAGCACGGATAGCCACAACCTGTTGGTTCTTGCCCTTCTTCCGGTCCCAGCGCTTCCTCTTATTGTCGGCCGCGTTGGCTGGTGTTGAGACGGTGGTTGTAATTGTTGTTAGAGGAGAAGGAACCTCATGATCGGTAAGCCTTTGGGCCAATTGCTTGGCACTATCAAAGGTTGCAGGGTTCGATGCTAGAATGTTTCCTCGATACGGGGGTACCAAACCCCAGATGTATCTCTGAATTTTCTTGCTTTTGGTGGGGGCGATGTTGGGACATGGAGTCACTAGGTCGCTGAATCTTGTTGTATAAGCCACTATGTCAGAACCTTTAATTTTAGGGTTCCACAGTTCTTCTTCGAGCTTCTGAACCTCGCCCCTCGGGCAGTACTCCTTCGCCATCAGATCCTTCAGAGTCTCCCAACCCATAGCGTTAGCCGCTACAAGTGAGAGTGATTTGACATGGCCATTCCACCATGTCAAGGACCTTTCTGTGAAGGTGTAGGCAGTAAATTTTATCTTGCTTCCTTCGGAGCAAGAGCACATCTCAAAGATTGATTTTGTTCTTTCGATCCATTGGGACAGTGCAATGATCCCTCCGGTTCCGTTGAAGAACACTGGTTTGCAGCTGATGAAGTCTTTATAGGTACACTCTCGTGTATGCGGTTGGCTTTCACCATGATTAGAGTTGGTGCCCATTCCAGCTCCACTAGAACTACCAGAGTTTACTTGAGTCATGGTTGCGGCCACAACTGCGGTCACAGCAGCCTGAAACATCACCGCATCGAACTGCGGAGGGGGTGGTGGTGGTGGAGTTCGATTTACAGGCATGCCTCTGGTCGGACGCTTGCAACACGGCATATCTTAACTGAATGTTTATAGAGATGATGATAAATAGTAAGAATCAATTGTAAGCATAATGAGAGTGTTTCATGGGCTAAATCTCCATAGCCCAACCGTTAGAATGAGTGTATGATTGAAATTGAGATACAACAATAGAGTAGGGAAACACAAGAGTAAGACTTTCCAATAGATTAGACAACTGCCAGTATTACTGGTATTAATGATGTAAATGAGTTCGGGAAAAATGACCTAATAATAGGTCTTACATCAAACCATATAGGGAAAATGTTGACAGCTTAGCAATCTAGTTAAAGTACTTGAAAGATGGGAATATTTTACAGACAAGTGCTTTGTAGAGCATAGAAAGAAAGGCTATTCCTTAAACCAAAAGAAAAGATGAGTCAACATCTTCTACTGACGACGGGTATCTCTCGGGCGAACCCTCAGATCTGCTAGTTGATGTACAACTTCTTGAAGATGTCGCTCATGCACCCTCAGATGCCCTCGGAGTTCCATGACTTCGGCTCGGGATGCAGCTAGCTGTTGCTGCAGAGCCTCATTGGTTCTCCTAGTCCTTTCCATAGCCTCTTCGAGTTGGCGAATGCGGACCATATTAATGCCTGAGTTGGCGTCAATTTCTATGACTCGGTTGATGGTTGCCCGACCTTGTTCGATGTTCCGAGCAATCCTGCAGACCATAATGGGCAAGACTCGGTCAGCCGAGCCCCCCTTGCATAGATTGTAAAAGCTTTAGTCTCCGTTGAAGGGTAAAGGCTGACCTTGCTCATCACTCCAACGGTTCAAGTTTGTCGCCCACAAGGGTGTGGGACCTTGAAATGTTGGTCGTGGGTTAAGGTTTGGGATTTGAGCCCCTTGATGTAGGTTGTTGACTTCAGGTTTGGAGTCAGAACTACCCGAAAAGCCTTCTGCGAGGTGATCATCCAAAGGGATTGGTTGATCATCTTCTGGCTCATCTTCAAGCCATTCTGCATTGCCTTGATTTAGGAAGTACGGGTCGCCAGGAGGATGGAATCCTCCCATGCTATCTACGCGTGAAAAGGGGTATAAGAATCTTATAAAAGTAGACGTACTACTTAAGATAATTATAAGATGATCCTAACCAGTTACTTCAATACCTGCATAGTGCATACTAGTTATATGAAATCAAAATAGGGTAGGCCTTCGAATAAGTGACCCTAATTTCAAATCCACAACCAAACAAGGAACATGAAGTAGAGAAAAGACCACAGATTCTAAGTCTATGACACCTTAGTCACATATAACCTTAGCGTATCCACTTAGCAACTATTGACTTACTAGTAAAGATCTTTTTAGTTCTCAAATAAGTAATTATAGTAACACAAAATACTCCTATAGTATTTTAGGTTAATGTTCTGTTTCAATGTTCTCATTGTAGTAGGGTTGGTAAGTTTTTAGACTTGTTTCCACCTCACAACCATTCTTAGGCACATGCTAGTCACTCCTCGGAACAATATAGTTGATCAGGCTATATCACTCCTAGATTTGACTATATGTCTCTAAGCCTAATTGTGCTGTTCAACAATCATAATACTTCTGTTCTGCTCTAATATGATACTGACCATGGTATGAATGTATGTATGTATACTTGGTTAAATATTTTATTATTTAAAAGTTTAAGCTCTTGGTCAGAGTAATTTATCCCGATGTGTTTAGAGTTTGTATATCTTTTATGGGTTGATATACTCAATTCACTATAAACAATGCTCTGATACCAATCTGTCACACCCCAAACCGAATTGGCGGAAAGATTCGTGGGTGGAGGACGTCATGTACAGTATCATAACAATGCATAATAGTAAAACAAGCAACAACATCCATTTCATTAATATGATAGTTAAATACATGTGTGTTCCTTTGTAAAGTTTAAATGACACCAAAAATGTACAATCAAAAATAGTAAGGACGAGTCTTGGATCCACCCCCTCCTTCAAAAGCTGCATGGGTGTACCTGTCTTACTGGTTCCCTGAGAATACAAGTTATTTTGCAAGAGAGTATCAACATAAAACGCTGGTGAGTTCATAAGTATTTAGTGTCATAGATGTTGTAAAATGTATATTGAAAATGTTCACAGTATAAATTTGTAGTAAAAGTTTGTAAGTGTTTACTTGTAGAAAAATGTTCGTTGTAAATGTTCGTAAACGGTTTGTATAATGTTCGTATCTTCCTAGAAAATCCCATATTTTCTACTAAACTGTAGCCTTCTACCAAGACCCAATGTTCGGTTTGTTTGTTTGTAAGAGTACGTATTTCCCAAGTCTGACTATCGTTGTCAAAATATAGTTTGTACATTATCGTTTAATGAGATAACGTTTCAGGGTAAATGTGTTAGGGAAAATGTTATAGTACTGTAGTTTTGTATGTAGAAACTACCATAGTACTAATTACCTTAAAACCAATGAATTATAAGGTAAGATGAGATTGGTAACCATATTGATTGACGGCTGTAGAACAAGACGACCTGTTGGAGTCGAAATAAATGTGACATTTGTCACCCTTTGGCTTAGTCGGCCGGGGACTGTAGCTAACAGTCGGGGTGCAGGATAGTCTGTCCCGTATAGATCTATAGACACAATGCCCGCTCTCCCTCCAGGAGACTCTGGTTACCAACATGACAACAGTGAAATCCGCGTCATGTAGAAGTAATCTCATACTCTAATTGTTATGTTGGTGTATGTCCTTCTGTTTACTTGTAAATGTATATGTATATGTTCTTTTTTGTTCCTCATAATAGTAAGATATGTTTGTTTCTCATCATAGTATGTTCTTGTAATAGTAAGTAGTGATCTTCTAAACTATACCTATTATAGTTTACTTGAACTGTTATTTGTATGTTTTTAACATGTTTGCATATCTTTGCTACCCCAAAGGCATGGAACTGAAGTAAAAGTCTTTATATCTATACACATATACATAATATATATAAGGTTTCAACGACCTTCGGAAAAATAACTGGGTACTCTAAGTCCACAACCAAACAAGGAACAAGAAAAATAAAGTGAGCTATCAGTCCTAAGTCCTTCAAATCTTACTTATATAACTATATATGTATAGACATGAGTTTTACAAGATATAAGTTTAGAAGATTTTGAATAAGATTTTAGTATTTAAAAGAGTTTGAAAAGATGTTTGAAAAATAGTTTGATTGATAACACAGCTTGAAAAGTATGAAAATCTATTTGGTTGACAATTATTAATCACGTGTGATTGATATAATATCTTAATAGTTCAACTTGTATTCCCCCCATAAAAGCATTTAAAATTATCTAAAAGATAGATTAAGGGGTATGAACTCACCTGTAGTAAGTGGTTTGGATGGAAGTGCTAGATAGGATGCTAAGTGTCAAGTGAGGACTTGAGCACACACAGATCCTATTTAACATATAGTGAAACATATATGTATCTAATTAGTGATTAAACAACTAATTAAGCAAGTAAAGACACCCTAGGACATGGAAAAACACTTAGATTCAAGTGCTAGAAGTACATAGGGTTGCATCTAAGGGTTGTAGGGCCTCACCTTGGAGTTTACGGCCCAAGTGTAAACCCCCATGAGTTTACGGCCCAATGAGTTTACGGCCGTAAACTCATGGTATCTTGTTCCATTTTGTGTGCTTAAGGTCCGATAATTATCTTGGAAGGGTTCTAGGCTTAGTTTTCAAGGCTTAGGAAGGTGTTGTGGCAACTTTCCACCACAAGTTAGAGTTTACGGCCAAGGGAGATTGCCTTGGCCGTAAACACCCTTTTCATCATGATTTCTTGAAGTTTTGTAGATATTTAACAAGTGATTGTAGTATACAACAAGTTAAGGATAGTGTACTTACGTTTTGAAGGAAAAATGTGGGTGTTTTCGGCCCAAAACACTTAAGTGTTCTTGGTGTTCTTGATGATCTTGAAGATCTAGACTCAATAAGATGAATTTGTAGATGAAATCAAGAGTGAATGAAGGAGAAGTGATGTAATAACACATAGATGAAGTGATTTACTTACATTTTTGAAGATTGGGAGCAAAAGTCTCAAGATCCTTGGAAGAGAATCTGATTTTTCTAGGCTTGGAATGGTAAAAATGAAGAAAAATGACTAAGGGTCATATATATATCATGGAGTTTATGGCCACCACGAGTTTACGGCCATAAACTCATGGTCCTTAGCCGTAAACTCCTCTTTTGAGGGTTTATGGCTTGCCTGATAGGTTACAACTTTAGTTGGCACTTCCATCCACTTATTCCCTTGATGTAGTATGTTCAGAATGCTCAAACAGACTCTAAACAGTGTCAAAAGTTGGCAGGAACAAGTCTAAGTTTGATTGGATTGAATGGTTTGTACAAGATTGAAATTCCAGGTTGTCACAGTTAGTTATATGATCGCTTGATTAGGATATGCTTGGTTTTGGTTACTCAATGCTCGAATGTTGCTTGCTTTGTGCTTTTAGAAGTTTTAGTTATCCTTAGCTAACTAGTGCACGAATATGTTAAGTTACTTATTATGAGGACTAAATAATTTCAGAAGGTCAAGTTTAGCCCTATTTTTCTGCTCTCGTTTGAGTCTAACCATTGTAGGGAGAGACCGCTCATTTTATGAATTATCTGGTCTTAGTAATAGGTAATGGTATTCGTGGGCTAGTTAGTGAGGGGTGTGAGGGACTTCTTATGCAGTTGATGGCGAAGAGTGGGTTGGTAATTACTCTAGGGCAAGACGAGGATGAGATTAGTGCTGGGATCAGTAGTAGTGAAAGGGACTTGGTGGAATTAAGGAAATCCTTAAGGAAAGTACAAATAGATATGGAATGTAGTATGGGCCCGTACTACTGAAAGCAGAGGATCCGTACTCGATTCAAGGAGGGCTGCGATGAGACCAAGAAACTTGTAGTGCATGTGTGATCACTCGATATTGATGTGTATTCTGAGGGTCGTTATGGTATTTTGTTCAGCATGGTGATGCTACGTGATAGGCCAGTTGGCAGTTCTGGTGTCGGCGAGGGATCAGGCTCGGGTTCTGGAGCCGGGTAGCTCGATGATCATATGAGGGATTTTATTCCAGCTGAGATTACGCTCAGTGTCATGGACCAGAGTCCTGTGATCTTCGGTACGGTCCAGGAGGGTATTTTGGAGATCCTTGATAAATGGATGGGCGCATTTCACTCTGAGGTGACGACTATGATGGGGACGTGTGCGATGACGTTCACGGAGTTCCGAGCTTGTAGAGTTCCATACTATCATGGGGTTAGGGACCCCATTCTCAGTAGAAGGTGGTTAACAGACATGGCTAACGCATTCTGGATGAGTTTCTAACTCGAGGAGGAGAAGGTTAGATATGCTTCCTACTTGTGGAAGAACCAGGTATGTGATTGGTGGGAAGATGTTGATAGTGAGTTGGGTGATGATGTGGTTGGTGTTATGTCATGGGATGATTTTTCGACTAGATTCTGAGCGAAGTTTCCCCGACAAGTGAGGTGCAAGAGTTGTTGGAGCTCCGCCAGACTACTGAGACTATGGAAGGGGTCACTGTTAGGTTTCAGTAGAGGTTTTAATTGATACCACATTATGCAGCAGATGAGGAAATGAAGAAGGTAAGATATCATGAAATACTACGGAATGATATCAGGGAGATCATGAGTATCTCAGGTTGCAAGACCTGGAATGGTATGATTTCTAGAGCCGAGAACGGGAGACTGATTTGGAGCACATTGGGAAGAGGGAACCAAATTAGGTGCATATATTGAAGGGTCCCGGTAAGAGACCCAAGATTTCGGACCAACATTTGAGAGGCAGTAGGGCTAGATTCAGTGCAGCACTGCGGAAACTGCACGATGATGTTTTTCTTCCCATGGATTTGGGTAAGTGTGTCTTAGGGTTTGTTTCCTTGTATGTTGATAGCTTCATTTTATTACTTCATTTCCTAGTTTATTTTAGTTCATCCCATCTCATTTTAGTTAATATTCATGCATATTTTCTCTTTGTGTTATTTTTCACCTTTATCAGGTACTTTCTAATCTTTTGAGCTTAACTGCAGAATTTATCGAAGACTATTCAACATGGAGGAATGGAGGGAATACAATACCTTTAGAAACTTGCATTTTGCTTGTGGACTTGAAGTGGTGTGATTGGGCTTGTTGACAACATAATCAAAGGAGCAAGTTGGGCTTAATTTTAGATGAAGAATGATGATGATGTGAAGAGAATTTTGAGCTATAGAAGATCAAGGAAGCAATGGCCCATCTTGGGAGAGTCAAGAAGACACAATTGGGCTATCAAGAACCTTTACATGTGGGTTGGACCAAGAAATAAAGGAGCAAAACTAGAAAGCCAATAAAATGGGCCAAATGGCCTAGAATCCACGCGGTCCGCGTGGATTTACAAATGGTTCGGGTGGATCGCACTATGAAGAATCCAGATTTTTGAATTTTTGACTCTATTTTGGGAAGGTTGGTGGAATGCTTTTGGGGGACATTAGGATCCGATTTTTGACCACATTTACTGGAGTTTTGAAAGGAGAAGGAGGAGGAACACATGGAAGAACAACACTTTTTCTCTCTAGAAGATTGGGAGATTTAGAAGGTTGGAGCAATTTTTCTTCCAACTTGCATCTTGAACCATGTTTGGTATCACTAATCTACTTTGCATTTATTTCATTTTGGTCATGCTTGGCTAGACTCATATTTGGTTGACTTGGATGTAATTGCTTGAATGTTTTGGTTATTTTGAAGAACTCCATGAACTTGTGTTCAATATCTATGATTATATTTTCTATGAAAACTTCCTTCAAGTTTATATATCTCTAGTCATGAATATTGATATGTGAATGTTACTTTTGTTGGTTAAATTCTTGGCTAAGTAATGGGTCTTCAATTTAACAAGCAAGAATTAGTTTAAATGTTTGTTTTCATTTCATTTAGACTAAGAAAATATTTTCTCCATAGAGGTAATGAAAGCAATAGATTACTCTTTGGATTTGGTGACTCTTAAAACTTAATGCTAATTAATTTTTACTAAATTACATTCTTCATTAGTTTTGTGACTTTCATTTAGGAAATGTGCTATGAGTTTCTCTAGTCATTTTAATACAAAAGAAGAGTTGAGGCAAGTTATGCTTATAAATTGCTATAGCCAAGTTAGATTATAAACACAAGTATTGCACCTTGGTATTCTCAAGATTATTTAACTATATGTTCAAGTAATGAAAGTCCAAAGTCAACCATCTTTATCTTATTGATTTTACATCAAACTTAGCTTTTGTTGAATTGTGTTTTTAAATCTTAGTGTAATTTTAGTTTTCTTTTAAACATCTCAAAAGATCAAAATCCCCCATTTTATTTTATTTTAGTTTTACAAGTGTTTGTACAACAAGATTTTCATAAGAGTAGCAAATTGAACCAATCTCCGTGGATACGATCTCTTTACCACTATGCACTACTTTAGTGTGTAATATTTAGGGTATTAATTTTATTGGCCTCGACAACCACCAAATTTTGGCGCCGTTTTTGGGGATTCGTTTATATTTAATCAGTTTGTTTCTCTATGCCTAGATGTCATTGTGCATGTACTCTAGTTTAAAACTCAAAAAAAATTGAAAAAAAAGTATGGTTTGGAAATGAACACTCCTTGCATTGAAGATAAACCTTTTGAGCTAGCTCAGTTAGTTATGATTATTGAAAGTGACCAAAGTCTGCAACCCATGCCTCTTATTTGTGATTGTTGTGCCCAAAATGGACATCATTCCGACATGTGTCCATATTTACAAGGAAGATGGGAAGAAGTACAAGAAAAAGGAAGCTACTATTGGTCCAACCAGTGGAGTTATGATCAACCTCAACATGATCAATGGTGGGACAACAACCAAGCTTGGGGATTCAACCTATACCAAAGCCCATACGAAGCTTGGAGAAGTCACCAATACCAACCAAATCCACAATTCCAACATCCATATCCTCCACCTCCTCAACAACCTGAAACACCAAGCATGTCCTTAGAGGAGATTGTGAAGAGCATTGCCATTTCTACCCATCATTTCCAGGAAACAACGCAAGCTAGCCTCTAAAGCTTGGAGCAACAAATAACACAACTTGCTCTAACAATACGTATAATAGAAGCTCAAGACAAACTACTATATGAAGAGATCCCATGGCATAGCACATGTGTCATTCCTTTAAAAGATGAGAAAAGTTTTGATGGCCCAAGATTGTTATATGAAGAAGAGGAAGAAGAAGTAAAAGTGGAAGAGGCTATCAAGGAGGAAGAAGAAATTGAGATAGATGTCAATGCAACTATAGAGTACGTGTTGGGGGTTAATGAAAGAGAGATTGAGCCACCCATTACCATTAAGAAACTAACTCCAGTGAGACCAACCACAAGAGCCGAAAACGCTAAATCTGTCAAACCCTTCAAAGGATACGTATCCCGAGAAAGAAAACGCCCAACCGGTCATCTACTCAACCACCATGTCAAAGAGGGAAAAGTTGGTCACCTTACTAAACAAGTACAAGAAATAATACGGTTGGATGATTGCTATTATCAAAGGTCTAAGTCCGATATGGTTCTCCCGTAAAAACAAAGTTAAATACAAGAAAAGAGTCATAATGGAGGTGTGGGAATTTAAAAATGTCGACATGGGGAAAATCATCAAAGTCAATGGGCATCGTTTGAAACCTTTTTATGAAGGTTTTAATGCAAATATCCTAGATGTCATCCACTTGGATGCCCCAGTATGCTGTAATTGAGAGGGAAGTACGTCTCGCCAAAGACGTTAAAGAAGGGAATTTTTGGAAAAAATTGTGTTTTCATCTTTTCTTATTCCGAATAAATGTTTTTAGATAAACCCTTTTTGCATTTCTCATTTCCTCTTCCTTCTTGCAGTGAAAGAGTGTTGAATTTTAAGCCCACGATGTTCATTTAAGTCAAGAGCGAAGATTTGAGATTTTTCACCGGTTAACAAATGGTCCGCGTGTACTCTAAGTTTTGCCCGTGTGAGCCACAAATGGTCCGCATGCACTCGCCCAAGTCGTCCGCGTCATTCTTTGAATTTAGCATCATTACAGAACTTTTCATGAGGATCGCGTGTACTCAAGGGACCGTCCGCGTGAATAAACAAACGGACCACGTCTACTCCAGAATTTGACTCTATTTTGGGAAGGTTGGTGGAATGCTTTTGGGGGACTTTAGGATCCGATTTTTGACCACATTTACTGGAGTTTTGAAAGGAGAAGGAGGAGGAACACATGGAAGAACAACAGTTTTGCTCTCTAGAAGATTGGGAGATTTAGAAGGTTGGAGCAATTTTTCTTCCAACTTGCATCTTGAACAATGTTTGGTATCACTAATCTACTTTGCATTTATTTCATTTTGGTCATGCTTGGCTAGACTCATATTTGGTTGACTTAGATGTAATTGCTTGAATGTTTTGGTTATTTTGAAGAACTCCATGAACTTCATGAATATTCACATGTGAATGTTACTTTTGTTGGTTAAATTCTTGGCTAAGTAATGGGTCTTCAATTTAACAAGCAACAATTAGTTTAAATGTTTGTTTTCATTTTATTTATACTAAGAAAATATTTTCTCCATAGTGGTAATGAAATAAATAGATTACTCTTTGGATTTGGTGACTCTTAAAACCTAATGCTAATTGATTTTTACAAAATTACATGCTTCATTAGTTTTGTGACTTTTATTTAGGAAATGTACTATGAGCTTCTCTAGTCATTTTAATACAAAAGAAGAGTTCATGCAAGTTATGCTTATAAATTGCTATAGCCAAGTCAGATTATAAACACAAGTATTGCACCTTGGTATTCTCATGATTATTTAACCAAATCTTCAAGTAATGAAAGTCCAAAGTCAACCATCTTTATCTTATTGATTTTACATCGAACTTTGCTTTTGTTGAATTGTGTTTTTAAATCTTAGTGTAATTTTAGTATTCTTTTAAACATCTCAAAAGATCAAAATCCCCCATTTTTATTTTATTTTAGTTTTACAAGTGTTTGTAGAACAAGATTTTCATAGGAGTAACAAATTGAACCAATCTCTGTGGATACGATCCCTTTACCACTATACTATATTTTAGTGTGTAATATTTAGGGTATAATTTTGTTGGCCTCGACAACCACCATTTGTGTTTGGGTTATATCCTCAAATAATGTCATATGCCATTTGCATATAGTGAGTCTCTAGTAGGTGGCACGAAGTCGTCTCTCGATAGATATAGCTAGTTCCCGGTGTTCGATTGGGATGTTGGACGTAGCCGTGTGTTAGAACCGCTGTCGTACACGATTTAAACAAATAAAGGTATCAGATAAACTACTTTAATGCACTAACAGGTAGTAAAGGTAAGCAGGGTCGAATCCTCAGGGACACGTCCTAATGTTTACACCTCTTTGCATAAGGTGTGAACTGATTCTTGATGAATGCAATAAACATAAAAAGGGGGTGGTTTTGTTTTTGAAAATTAAACTAACAGAGATTGAAAATAATGAGAAAAGGACTAAATTTAAAGTGATGAAAATTCAAATGAGAGAAAGCAATTTTAGTTTCGCGGTGACACCCCTAATCATATAATTAACCTTCAACACAATATTTGACTATGCACTTGTTTAAACTGGTACTAAGGTTCATTAACAAGCTCTAATGACCTTTATTACAAAAATCATTTAATCAAAATAAGTTCTTTGAATTAAACCTAACTTTTAACTAAATTAATCAAACAAGCTCTTGATCAACAAGGAAAAGTTGCATTAGACACAGTGTAATTTCCCAGTAAAGTTCAATACCTCTCATAAGCCCGGAGGCGTTAAAACTTGTTTGATCAATTCATATCAGATTTAACCCTAATCTAAGAATTAATCTAATACTTGTCACTTATTACTAATTAGTCTAGACAATTACGGATCTAAACAATTAGATGACTAGAATGATTCACAAACAATTTAAGTGGCCAACAGAAACTGAAATCAAAATCAGGCATTCAATTTAACACATAATTGATCAAACTAAACTGTAATCATAGTCAAACATAGTGCTTAATGATTAATCATACGAAAAGGTTACGTCTTGCGAAACTGAAATCTGAGTTTTTTAGTCGGACATGGCTAAAAACGGATTACAAACAGTAGAATTAGAGTCTAAACGATAAATCTTACTAAACTACGAATAAAAATCGAATTGTCTCCTTTAGATCTGCGTTCTTCACTTGGAAACCTCTGAAAATCGCCTCTGAATCGCCAGGAATCGTCAATTAGGGTTACTGGAAGAGTATCAGGCTGTATTTATATGTCTAGCTGTCAAAACACCGTACCTGCGATCGCAAGGGGCATACCTGCGATCGCATGTAACACCCAAAAGTGCGTCATGGGATTTTTTAATGAAGTACGTTGCTATTTTGACGCAAATTGACCAACCTGCGATCGCAAGGACTGTTCCTGCGATCGCAACTACCTCTTTTTCTATATTGACACATTTTTTTGGCTCGACAAATCCTCGAAGGCAAGTTGCGATCAAACCTGCGATCGCAAGGACATACCTGCGATGGCAAGGATAGGAGATATGATCGCAAGTTGCTTCTTTTGGCTATTTTGATCGTCGTTCCTCCTTCCAAGCAGTTCTTGATCATTTCCCGGTATCCTTCCTTGGTCTAGACTCCAATTAAGCTCCTAAGCATCCACGAACGCATCCCGAACTTGCGCAATCATCCATGTGCTCCAAATGGTCCTGAAAAATCATAACAAACGTGAGCAGTACGGGTATTCTTCAAAATAATCATGAAACACGAAATACACAAGAAAAATCGGGTATTAATTAACTTTTTATAATGAAATACGTAGGAAATTGTGCTAAAAGATGCATATAAAATGCATCTAACAAACCTCCCCAAGCTTACACCTTACTTGCCCTCTAGTAAGGAAACGATAACTTAGGAAACAGAATTGGGGCTAAAGGCAATAGCGGAACAACCTAGACACACGTTAACTAAAACAAAAACTTAAACAACAAGAACTACCAAAGCTAAACATAAAACATGCATGCAAAGATAAAGAAAATGAACAATGAACTAAAATGGTATGCAAATGAAAAACGAACAACTAAAATGAAACATGCTTCCCCCTTTTTTTAAATTTTTTTATTTTTATATTTTTTTTCTTTTACGATCAGACTTTACATCGATACTGGGCTCCAATCACTAACACCAAAGCAACCATCCTGCTATCTTTCATGTATCACAGACTCCCAAGGTAAGGAAGGCCACAAAACGATGTAACACAATAATCCAACCCTAGTTTTATTTAAATTTTGCACCTTAATTAGCTTTATGAGCGAAAATAACATAGTCCGGATCTCATGTCCTTAAGACTAGATGGCCAAGAATCAGAATCGACGCATCCTTAAGAACCCGCACGACCAAATCAGCTTTCGCCGAAGCAGCAAAGGCCAACCCCCGTAGGAGCCCGAGCTCTATGCTTTCACATTTTCGAGAGCCACAAATGTCATATCACACAGTTCTTTATTCGCCAGATGTAACTTTGGAACGACTTCTAACTTGATTGAACTTTGATTTATACTTCGTTTTGAACTTGATTTCTTCAATCTTTTTTTTTTGGAATTTCTTGAATTTTCTTCAATTGAGCGCTTGAAATTCTTTCATTTGGGTACTAGATATAACGTTGTACGCTTTCTTCATTTTGATTGTGTGGATCTGATACTTAAGCTCTCTGTTACCGCGAGGGGAACGCATGTCAACAAATAGGGTCATGTTCTGTGGATTCAGAGTTGCCGATAAAGATTCTTTTTAAACATTAATAAGCAAATCATCCTAGAGCTGTTATTACCGCCCAAAAAACGTTTCAGTACGCTATTTTTTTTATTATCTAAGGTCGGGGTCTCGAATCACAGTGTCTTGGGTCCCCTGGTTATGACAGCTGATTCTACACTTCTAATAACAATCAAGTAGCTTCGGATTTTTTTTCATTTTCAATTTTCAATATCCCACTTCATGGAGCTATCGTATGTAAGGATCGTCATCATCTCGTAATTTTTTTTTTTTGCTATGCAGAAAATAAAAAATAACTAGAAATAAAAATCTTTCTGGGTTTTTGATTTTAATTCAGAAAAGATAAAAACAGAAAATAAAATATTTTTTGGGTTTCCAAATTTTTAGTATGCAAATGCAATGCAGAAAATAAAATGAAAAAAAAAAAATTTTTGAAAAAATTAACTAGAAAAAGCTAAAAAATAAATAAATAAAAAAACTAAGAAGAAATAAGATGACAATTAAAAGAAACATAAATGAAATTTTTTTTTTTAAACAAAATAAAAACGTTTTACAAAAAGATAAGAAATCCCCTCCCCAAGCTTAAAATTAAGCAGTGCCCTCAATGCTTAGGGAGGAGTGGAAAACGACTACTCGGACGGTGGAGCATAGCGACGGAAGAACTGGTCGCGGAAATCGTCGAAATCGTCGCGCAGACCTAAGAGCTCGTCACGATAGTCGGTAACCTGAGTGCTATACTGCTGATAGTCAAGGCGAAGACCAGTCATCGTCTGTTGAAGGGAAGCAATATCCCCACGAAGGTCAAGGTAATGCTGGTAAGTGAAAGGAGAGTTGGGGTGCGGGTGAGATGGCTGAGTGGGTGGAGGCTGATCCGGAAAATCAGTCTGCATAGGATCAGGCTGGGTAAAGGATATAGGTGTGGCGTCTTCATAGTCTGGGTGTTGAGTGGATGAAGATGGTCGATCAGACGGTGCATGTGGTTCCCTACGTGGGCGAGGTGGTAATTGGATGTTCGAAGAGAGCACCCACTCAGTCTCGCTGATGGGTTCAGCGAGAGCTATGTCATCAGGTCTAGTGAACTTGAAATAAAGGGAGCGACCCAGCATCCAAACATACCCGCCTGGGGCAGGACGAAGCATATGCATAGACCTAAGGGTCTGCAGGGTCAGACGGAAAGAATCACCCGTGAAAAAGGTGTACCCCGGAGGAGATGGCACCGCGAGGACGCGGGCAATGACTGAAATCAAACCACCACAACGAATTGCACCGCGGGTGCGAAGGGAGATAACTCTATGAAAACGTTTGATGATAACATCACCAAAATGCGGGCGGTGCGACCCGGTGATCATGCACCACAAAAGAAAAAGCTCGGCTTTACCGGCTTTCGTAGTCTCAATTTGTGCATAAATAATATTGCATATAATTTTCAATGCAATTTTGAGAACAGGGTGCATAATACTGGTCTGTACGGATGAGGTCGCATCGTAAGACGGCAGACCGGTAATGGAGAACCAAAACTCACGGACGTTGAAAGGAGGCGTGGGCTGGGATAAACTGGTGATAGGGGTATGGAAAAAGGTACATAACTGGTCGACGTGAATAGTGTGAGGGGTGCTAAAGATACGAAAAGCTATGTTTCCCTCATGATTCACCTCACTAAGAGTAGCCAAAAACTCTCGGGCTAGGTAGAGGACAAGTGGCAAAATCCGCAGATAATAGGCGCTCTCAGCCAATATTGGCAAAAAGAGTGTGAACACCATCATAAATATGGAGTTCCGGCATGAGTGAGCGGCTAGGGGCCCAGGCATGTGGCATAATCTCGCGGTCAAGGAGCTGCTGGTAACAGTCAAGTGCGGCCTGTGAACCTAAGTCTAGAGTGACATTTTCCACCTGGATTGTGTATGACGACTGTGGAGCGTCAACCTGTCTGCGTGAACGAGATGGTCGAGGGGGCAATTTTCAAGGTGGATTTGGACAAGGTAGGCACAATTTCCAAGTAAAAATAAGAATAATATGAGAATAAGTATTTCTAACTACTCCCAAACGACCGGACGAATATATAAACAAAAAACAGAAATTCAGTGTCAGAACGAAAATACCTGACTGTGCGCTGAGCAACAGTATATTTGTCGTGCTGAAAATTTTTTTGATTTTTGAAATTCCTTTCGGATGAATCTCTTCTGAATTGCGTCGTGAGCAAACGTTTCTACCTTTCGTGGCCTACGGATAAGTAACGAAACGTAGATCTGAAAAAGAAATCGCAAAAATTCAAATTTCAAGATGAACAAAATAAGATTTTTGGAGAATTTCAACCGTGAAAACGTGATTTTACCGTAAAGATGTTGTAGGAGTAAAATAGAAGAGAATGATACCATTTTTTTCTTGATTTGGACGAAAAATGAACGATTTGGGTGTTTGTGATGAAAGAACTCGAAAAAAAAAGAAAGGATTTCAGAGAGTGTTTTTGAAATGTGGTGGTAACAAATGAGGCCTGCGACCATTATTTATAGGGAAATCGAAACCTGCGACCGCAAGGGGAGGACCTGCGATCGCAGGTTGGTCGAAGATAGCCGTTGTCCCTTTTCTCGATATTTGTAAAATCCGCAGATAATAGGCGCTCTCAGCCAATATTGGCAAAAAGAGTGTGAACACCATCATAAATATGGAGTTCCGGCATGAGTGAGCGGCTAGGGGCCCAGGCATGTGGCATAATCTCGCGGTCAAGGAGCTGCTGGTAACAGTCAAGTGCGGCCTGTGAACCTAAGTCTAGAGTGACATTTTCCACCTGGATTGTGTATGACGACTGTGGAGCGTCAACCTGTCTGCGTGAACGAGATGGTCGAGGGGGCAATTTTCAAGGTGGATTTGGACAAGGTAGGCACAATTTCCAAGTAAAAATAAGAATAATATGAGAATAAGTATTTCTAACTACTCCCAAACGACCGGACGAATATATAAACAAAAAACAGAAATTCAGTGTCAGAACGAAAATACCTGACTGTGCGCTGAGCAACAGTATATTTGTCGTGCTGAAAATTTTTTTGATTTTTGAAATTCCTTTCGGATGAATCTCTTCTGAATTGCGTCGTGAGCAAACGTTTCTACCTTTCGTGGCCTACGGATAAGTAACGAAACGTAGATCTGAAAAAGAAATCGCAAAAATTCAAATTTCAAGATGAACAAAATAAGATTTTTGGAGAATTTCAACCGTGAAAACGTGATTTTACCGTAAAGATGTTGTAGGAGTAAAATAGAAGAGAATGATACCATTTTTTTCTTGATTTGGACGAAAAATGAACGATTTGGGTGTTTGTGATGAAAGAACTCGAAAAAAAAAGAAAGGATTTCAGAGAGTGTTTTTGAAATGTGGTGGTAACAAATGAGGCCTGCGACCATTATTTATAGGGAAATCGAAACCTGCGACCGCAAGGGGAGGACCTGCGATCGCAGGTTGGTCGAAGATAGCCGTTGTCCCTTTTCTCGATATTTGTAACGGTCGAAAACGCAATAAAATGATACCTGTGATCGCAAGGGGAGTACATGCGATCGCATGTTTGGTAAATAGTGGTCGAATCATTTTTAAAAATATGCGAAACCGTCATGGGCAAAAAAACTGATACCTGCGACCTCAAGGGGAGAACCTGCGATCGCAGGTTTTGAGAAAATTGTTCCAATTGAGTTGTTTTGCCGTTTTTGAAAAAAATAAGTGAAAATTTGTATACCTGCGATCGCAAGGACTGTACCTGCGATTGCAGGTTTGGTATTTTCGTGAAAAAATTGTCCCAAAAAACTTCGATGACGTTCTGCGACCCAGATCTGCATCACCTGCGATCGCAGAGACTGGACTTGCGGTCGTAGGTTCCACCAAAACCTTATTTTTCAACTTTTTACAAAACCTCTCTGTTCCTTTTTAATTTAAAAAAAACGATTCAATTAAAAAGAAGCACCCTAAGAAGCTAAAAACACACCAAAAAAATAAAACAAGTTGCAGAACTAAAAGCAAAACAAGTGCTCGGGTTGCCTCCCGGAAAGCTGCCCGTTTTTACTGTCGTTGGCTCGACATTGTTACTTGGTTCCCTTAGTTGCGGTAAGTCGGGACCTTGACTATTTCCACTTCTTCATTTGTGACATGGAACCCTTCGTAAAATGGTTGGAGACGATGGCCATTCACCTTAAAGATTTTTCCGGTTTGTTCACTCTTAATTTCTATAGCACCATGATCGAACACGTTAGTAACAACAAAAGGCCCCACCAAACGAGACCTCCATTTGCCAGAAATAACGTTGAAACGAGAATGGTATAAGAGTACCTTTTGACTGGTAGTAAATACTTTTCGCGAGATCATCTTATCGTGGAACGCTTTCGTCTTTTCCTTATAGATTGCCTCGTTCTCGTAAGCATCATTCCTGATGTCTTTCAACTCTTGAATATCCAATCTTCTTTTCTTACCAAATTCATTCATGCTCATATTCAGATTCTTGACAGCCCAATATGCTCGATGCTCCAATTCGATTGGTAATCGACAAGGTTTGCCAAAAACTATTCGGTATGGTGACATACCGCTAGAAGTCTTGTATGCTGTCCGGTGAGCCCATAACGCATCGTCTAAACGAATACTCCAATCTTTCTTAACCGGATTGATGGTTTTCTCTATAATGCCCTTGATCTGTCTGTTTGAAGCTTCAGCATGTCCATTGGTTTGTGAGTGATATGTTGTGGATACCCGATCTGTGACACCATATTTCTTGAGGACGGCTTCGAGGGTGCGATTGCAGAAATGCGTACCCCGATCACTAATAATGGCTTTTGGTATCCCAATCCTAGCAAATATATTTGTCTTGACAAAATCAACCACAACCTTGGCATCATCGGTTCGTGTAGCTTTTGCCTCGACCCATTCGGACACGTAATCCACAGCAAGTAGGATGTACACAAACCCGAAAAAAGGCGGAAACGGACCCATGAAATCTATACCCCAAACGTCAAAGATTTCACATATTAAGATTGGAGTAAGTGGCATCTGATTACGAGATGTCAAAGACCTAGTCATTTGACATCTTTCACAAGTTTTGCAAAATAGGAAGGAGTCACGAAAAATATGAGGCCAATAAAGACCGCTGTCTAGGACCTTGCGTGCGGTTCGTTGCGGACCATAATGCCCTCCACAAGCTTCTGAATGGCATAAATTCAGGATTGACTTGACTTCATCTTGAGGTACACATCTTCTAATCACCTGATCAGCACAGTGCTTCCATAAATATGGCTCGTCCCAAACATATCTTTTCGCCTCCTTTTTGATTTTATCTTTATGGGCTCGGGTGAGATCTGAAGGGAGTTCTCTGGAGACCAAATAGTTCACAATATCAGCAAACCAAGGAGGATTCTGAACAGCGAATAGATACTCGTCAGGAAATGTTTCGCGCATCGGTGTCGGGTCTTCAGGTGGGGTGAGTCGGCTCAAGTGATCAGCTACCAAATTTTCTCTCCCACTTTTGTCCCTAATCTCTATATCAAATTCCTGTAGCAGCAAAATCCATCTAATCAACCTTGGCTTTGAGTCCTATTTGGCAAGAAGGTAACGAATGGCTGCGTGATCTAAAAAGATTAGGACTTTTGTACCCAACAAATACTGTCTGAATTTTTCCAGTGCAAAAACAATCGACACCAACTCTTTTTCAGTGGTGGAGTAGTTTGCTTGAGCGTTGTCCAAAGTCTTTGATGCATAATATATAACGTGGGGGACCCGGTCTTTTCTTTGTCCTAGAACAGCTCCAACAACAGTGTTACTGGCATCACACATTATCTCAAATGGTAAACTCCAATCTGGGGGCTGGATGATGGGGGCAGAAGTAAGAAGATTTTTCAGCACATCAAAAGCTTTCTTGCAATCTTCATTGAAGTCGAACTCAACATCTTTCTGCAATAACTGGCACATGGGAACTGATATCTTTGAAAAGTCTTTTATAAATCTCCCGTAAAACCCTGCATGGCCAAGAAAGGAACGCACTTCCCGAATATTCTTCAGGTAGGGTAAACTCTTTATAACATCTATTTTTGCTTTATCGACTTCCAAACCTCTTTTTGAAACAATATGTCCTAGAATCAGACCTTGGTCAACCATAAAGTGACATTTTTCAAAATTTAAGACCACGTCTGTTTCTATACATATTTGTAAAATTTTTGTGAGGTTTTTTACACAAATATCAAATGAGTCTCCATAGACCGTAAAATCATCCATGAAGACTTCTATGGTGTTTTCGACATACTCAGAAAATATACTAACCATACACCTTTGAAAGGTGGCAGGTGCGTTGCAGAGTCCAAATGGCATACGCCTATACGCGAATGTCCCGAAAGGGCAGGTGAAGGTTGTTTTCTCCTGGTCTTCTGGAGCAACCGGGATCTGATGGAAACCTGAAAATCCATCTAAGCAGCAGTAGTGGGATTTTCCAGCAAGTCTCTCTAGCATCTGATCTATGAATGGGAGAGGAAAATGATATTTCCGGGTGGCTGCGTTTAATTTTCTGTAGTCAATACAAACGCGCCATCCGTTCTGAACCCGAGTTGGAACCAGCTCTCCTTCTTTGTTCTCTACCACTGTCACTCCAGCTTTCTTAGGAACAACTTGAATTGGGCTGACCCACTTGCTGTCAGAAATTGGGTATATCATCCTAGCATCCAGTAACTTCATAACTTCTTTTTTAACCACCTCCATCATTGGTGGGTTTAATCTGCGTTGGGCTTCTCGTGATGGCTTATAATCTTCTTCCATCAAAATTTTGTGCATGCATAGAGATGGGCTGAGTCCTTTGATGTCTGCAATAGTCCACCCAATTGCACTTTTATACTCCTTTAAAGTTCTGATCAGTTCTAACTCTTCTTTTTCTGACAGCTTGTTAGATATGATAACTGGTAATGTTTCTTTTTCTCCCATATATGCGTATTTCAGATGTTCTGGAAGTGTCTTCAGCTCCAAGATGGAGGATTGCACTACAGAAGGGAAAATATTGGAGTTAGAAATTGGTAATTTAAGAGTTTGGGTACCATACCTCAACTTTCTTTACTGGTCCATATGAGCTGTCATTTCTTGAACCTCTCTATCAACCACATAATTTTCTTATATAACCTAAGCTGCATTAATAGACAAGTTTCTATGGAGCACTAGTGTTAGTGACTCACGGTTAGCAATCTCAAAATATTCTGCAGTTAGTGGTTCAATTACATCAATAAAATTAAGGGCTGTAACATCATCAGGATAACGCATGGCATCATAAATATTGAAGTTGATAACTTCACCATCAAATTCCATTGAAAGGGTACCATCATAAGCATCTATTTTGGTTCTGGCAGTTTTTAAAAATGGTCTCCCCAAAATAATGGAACCTGGATTTGGTGAGTTGTCATCTCCCATATCCAAAACATAGAAATCAGCTGGGAATATGAGTTCATTCACTTGAACCAAAACGTCTTCCAACACACCTTTTGGGTGCACCAGAGAACGATCAGCTAATTGAATGATAACCCCTGTTCTTTTTAAAGGCCCTACCCCGATAGTTCTAAAAAGTGAGTATGGCAACACATTTATAGAAGCTCCTAAGTCCAACATAGCTCGTGGAACTGAAAGGTTCCCCAACTTGCAAGGAACAGTAAATACTCCTGGATCCTTACACTTTGGGGGTAACCTTTTTTGTAAAACAGCTGAAACGTTCTCGCTTACTTTGACTGTTTCGTTGCCTTTTAATTTTCTTTTTCAAGTACACAACTCTTTTAAAAATTGAGCATATCGGGGTAGTTGTTTAATTGCATCTAGGAGGGGAATATTTACCTCAACCTTTCTGAAGAAATCCATAATCTCTTTATCTTCCTTTTCTTTTTTCGTGTTTTTCAGTCTTGAGGGAAAAGGAGGAGGGGTGATTTTCACTTCCGCTTCAGCAGGTCTATCCTTTTTCTGCATCTCTTCAGTTGCCTCAGATTCTTGCTCAACCACGATCTCTTCTTCCTCATCTTCTTTCTGATCTGGTCCTTTGTAGTTTTTACCACTTCTGAGGGTGACAGCACAATCATTGTGCTTCGGGTTCTTCTCAGTCTGAGATGGGAATTTTCCTTTGGTTTGTGCTTCTAGTTTGCTCATGGAATTCGCGAGTTGTGATACTTGCTGTTCCAGATTTTTGATGCTAGACTTTGTTTCATTCTGGAAAGCTTGGGTACTGGTTGCAAGACTTTTGACTATGTCTTCCAAAGACATGCTGGAACTACTAGCTTGTGACTGAACAGGTGGTTGCTGAAAATTGCTTTGGTGCTGATTCTGCTGAAAAGATTGCTGAAATCCAGGTGGAGCTTGGTATTGGTTTCTTTGCTGAAAGTTTTGTTGAGGTCTTGGCTGGAAATTGTTATTTTGGGGCCCTCCCCAAGCTTGGTTATTGCGATGTTGATCAAATGGCCTTTGCTGAAATCCTCCCATTGCCTGCACAGCTTCCGTATCTTCTTGAAGTAATTGGCACATATCAGTTGGGTGCCCGGTTTTGTAGCAAATCCCACAAGGTTTGACCTTTGGTTCGATACCCTTTTCTTTTGTCAACAAAAGGACAACTTTAGTCAATTCTGAAATCTGGGATTCTAAGTAGGCGTTGCTCATCTCTTTGACTCCTCTTGGATGGTCCGGGTACCACTCTTCCTCGGCTGTTGAATGTTTTGATTCATTTGCCAACTTCTCTATTAATGCCCTAATCTCCGTTGGTGTCATGTCTTAAAGTGACCCTCCACTAGATGCATTAATTAGTCGCCTCTCCATAAGTATCAATCCCTCGCAGAAACACTGATATAACTGATAATCACTAATGCCATGTTGTGGGCATCGGACTAACAGCTTCTTGAATCGCTCCCAATAAGTATGGAGAGCTTCTCTTTTGCCTTGCTTTATACCCAAAATCTCCCTGCGTAGATTTGACACTTTTGCCTCGGGAAAATATTTTTCCAAGAAGAGTTTGGCAAGTTCATTCCAGCTTGTTATTGAACCAGATGGAAGGTCATACAACCACTCCTTTGCTGCATCTTGAACAGAAAAAGGAAACGCCCTTAGTTTGATCTGGTCTTCAGTAACTCCATGGGGTTTCATTCCAGAGCAGACAACATGGAATTCCTTGAGAAATTTATGAGGATCATCATTCTCAAGGCCTCGAAACGGGGGTAGCAGATGGACTAAACCGTATTTGAGCTCAAAGTTTTGAGCTTCTGGAAAGGTGATACACAAGGGCTGTTGGGTAACCTCTTGTGTCGCCCACTCACGGAGAGTTTTTTCAGCTTCGTCTCCGTTTTCGCTCATGATGTATTCTGATTCGGTTTCAGAAGAATCTGTGACTTCGGGTTTGTCTGAAGATGATGAAGAGTAGGTTTTGAACGGGCTGTTAACGGGTGAGGTAGGTGGTGCTTTTGGAAAAGGTTGAAATGGGTGTTCCGGTTCGTTCCACAAGGGAGTGCCTTGTGGTATGGGTGAGGTTGAGGTTCCTGTTTGTTGCTCTCGAAGTTTTGCCTCCTTCTTAAGCTTCCTAGCAGTCTTCTCAATCTATGGATCAAAAATCAGATTACCTGTACGTGAAGATCTTGGCATAAAACTATTAGTGTTTTACCGTGTCCCCGGCAACGGCGCCAATTTGTTAGAACCGCTGTCGTACACGATTTAAACAAATAAAAGTATAAGATAAACTGCTTTAATGCACTAACAGGTAGTAAAGGTAAGCAGGGTCGAATCCTCAGGGACACGTCCTAATGTTTACACCTCTTTGCGTAAGGTGTGAACTGATTCTTGATGAATGCAATAAACATAAAAGGGGGTGGTTTTGTTTTTGAAAATTAAACTAACAGGGATTGAAAATAACGAGAAAAGGACTAAATTTAAAGTGATGAAAATTCAAATGAGAGAAAGCAATTTCAGTTTCGCAGTTACACCCCTAATCATATAATTAACCTTTAACACAATATTTGACTATGCACTTGTTTAAACTGGTACTAAGGTTCATTAAGAAGCTCTAATGACCTTTATTACAAAAATCATTTAATCAAAATAAGTTCTTTGAATTAAACCTAACTTTTAACTAAATTAATCAAACAAGCTCTTGATCAACAAGGAAAAGTTGCATTAGACACAGTGTAATTTCCTAGTAAAGTTCAATACCTCTCATAAGCTCGGAGGCGTTAAAACTTGTTTGATCAATTCATATCTGATTTAACCCTAATCTAAGAATTAATCTAATACTTGTCACTTATTACTAATTAGTCTAGACAATTACGGATCTAAAAAATTAGATGACTAGAATGATTCACAAACAATTTAAGTGGCCAACAGAAACTGAAATCAAAATCAGGCATTCAATTTAACACAGAATCGATCAAACTAAACTTTAATCATAGTCAAACATAGTGCTTAATGACTAATCATACGAAAAGGTTATGTCTTGCGAAACTGAAATCTGAGTTTTTTAGCCGGACATGGCTAAAAACGGATTACAAACAGTAGAATTAGAGTCTAAACGATAAATCTTACTAAACTACGAATAAAA
Source organism: Lactuca virosa (assembly GCF_052849685.1). Classification (NCBI taxonomy): domain Eukaryota; kingdom Viridiplantae; phylum Streptophyta; class Magnoliopsida; order Asterales; family Asteraceae; genus Lactuca; species Lactuca virosa. The sequence continues at coordinate 198,872,452 of NC_136426.1, forward strand.
ATCGAATCGTCTCCTTTAGATCTGCGTTCTTCACTTGGAAACCTCTGAAAATCGCCTCTGAATCGCCAGGAATCGCCAATTAGGGTTATTGGAAGAGTATCAGGCTGTATTTATACGTCTAGCTGTCAAAACACTGTACCTACGATCGCAAGGGGCATACGTGCGATCACATGTATCACCCAAAAGTGCGTCACAGGATTTTTTAATGAAGTACGTTGCTATTTCGACGCAAATTGACCAACCTGCGATCGCAAGGACTGTACCTGCGATCGCAAATACCTATTTTTCTATATTGATGCATATTTTTGGCTCAACAAATCCTCGAAGGCAACTTGCGATCAAACCTGCGATCGCAAGGACATACCTACGATCGCAAGGATAGGAGATATGATCGCAAGTTGCTTCTTTTGGCTATTTTGATCGTCGTTCCTCCTTCCAAGCAGTTCTTGATCATTTCCCGGTATCCTTCCTTGGTCTAGACTCCAATTAAGCTCCTAAACATCCACAAACGCATCCCGAACTTGCACAATCATCCATGTGCTCCAAATGGTCCTGAAAAATCATAACAAACGTGAGCAGTACGGGCATTCTTCAAAATAATCATGAAACACGAAATACATAAGAAAAATCGGGAATTAATTAACTTTTTATAATGAAATACGTAGGAAATTGTGCTAAAAGATGCATATAAAATGCATCTAACACCGTGATTGGTCCAGGAGCTTGGTACGAAGGGATTATGGTTAGGATTCATCAGACTAGTTTCCCCAGTATTGCCAGGATTTAATGGCCGTAGTATTTGTGCTTGGAATAACTTTTGGGATTGCCGGAGAGAATGGTACAGCTTGTATCAGGGACTGTGAATCTTGGAATTGTTTAATTTAGTTGAATCAAAGTGGGGGAGAATCGTTCAGGTATCCAGGAATAGAAATAGATGTGAATCTAGGGTAAGTTCGCATTCCCATCAGAAAGGAAGGCGGACCAGGTGGCTGTTGGGATTGAGAAGTGTGTGACTAGGGAGTTTGGGAAACTTCCCAATGATGGGTTCACGTATTCTTGGTGTCTGATAGCTGGTTTTGGAATATCAGGTTGAGAATTCCTGTCAAGATGTGAGTTCAGTCAGGATGCTAGACCGTATGAGTGCTCGACTTGGGATGTATTCGGGTTGGTGATCAACAATAAAACAATGGACATTGGTTGGTTTTGCGTGGGAAGTGTTGTAAGACTACGAGATAGTCGTAGCATTCACCACCAGCCAGGTAGCATGGAAGTATGGTACGACTGCGGGGCACCCGTAACATTCTTCATGCAATCAGATAGTGTGGGAAAGTGTTGTTAGACTGCGAAATGAGTTGTAGCGTTCCCAGATTCATTCAGATAAGCTAGGCTAGGGTGGGTCAGATTGTAAGGTCGTGGACAAACCGTGGTAGGAGCGGAAGCAGGAAGGGATAGGTCGATGGGATTCAAGGTGGAGTTGGGCCTATGTAGCCCTAGATAGGTGAGACATGTGGGCTAGGCTTCTCTGTGATATAATTTGGGTGGGACCCGTGGGCGAGGCCTATGTGCTTATAGCAATGCAGGTGGGACCTGACAGAGACCATTAGGTCGAGGTAAGGGATCGGAGATCCCATGATTTATAGAACCAAGAGTGGCAATATGGATAGGGCAGTTTTGATAGTCAAAGTTTTCTTTGGAATTCGCGGGGAGCGACTAAGAGAGTGTTCATGGACTCAGTAATCGGGTGGGAACCCGGTATTCCATATAGTTGACAGATAAGTTGGGATCTGGGAGGTCTTGGTTCATTCGGAAAGTGGATAAGTGGCAGCATGATGTTCGGGCAGAAGTAGCGATGTGAGGGTTCTTGTGTGTGGAATAGCTTGATGATCGAAGGTACTAAGTCACTTACAGTTGGATTAAATAATCCCAGAGTAATTGATTTGATCCTGCTGCGCAGCTCTTGTCTGAGTCTAACCATTGCAAGGATGAATCTTTTACTCGAAGGATTATCTGAGGCTTCTATCAAGTATAATTTTCTTGCAGATGGTTATGCATGGGTAGTCTGTCAGGGGGATAGACCAGTATGGGATTCAAACTCTGGGGAGGAAGAAGTCGCTTGCAGAAGCTTGGTGTTGTTTCACTCGGGATGAGAGTTCGGTTTAAGTTTCGGTGGTCTTGAGAAGGTTAAAGTATGCGTGGAATCATCAATAATGTCCCTCAGATCGTTTGTTAGATATGGGTGTTAGTAAGGAATGATTTCGAGGACGAAAGCTAGTTGAAGTGGGGGAGAGTTGTAACACCCGGAATCTAGAAGGCTAATTTAAGGAAAAATAAGTTGCATTTAAGGAGTCAACTCGTCGAGTTTAATGGTGAGAATATAAGTCCCAAATCTTCTTGTGTATCAATCAGATTCGCTTGATGGTGCAGAATCCCAATCAAGGGTATGATGCCAGATCAAAATAAAGAAGAAGGAGAAGAAGAATAATATGAATCATGTTTGAATTGATGATGAGAATGAAGTTCCCTTACACAAGATTCACACACTTACACACACTTATGCTCCTTTCTCTCTCTCTCTCTCTCTCTCTCTCTCTCTCTCTCTCTCTCTCTCTCTCTCTCTCTCTCTCTCTCTCTCTCTCTCTCTCTCTCTCTCTCTCTCTCTCTTTTTCTTCTCTCTGTTAGCCGTGAACTCCCCTCTCCTTATGACCTCACCACTAACACTTATATATATGGCATATGGGCCATGAATGGCTTCACGGCCGTGAACCAGTTCACGGCCGTAAACACAACCGCAAACACCTATTACATGACTGAAAAATACATTTTGCTAGAAAAGTAAAATGGAAACCAATATTTTTGACCCAACAATCTCCCCCTTTGTTTATAGCTTTCTTTTCTAATTGACCCAACAAGCCCCCCCTAAAAAGTAGCTGGCTTTTCTTGCCAATCTTCATTTGGAGCTTGGGTTCAGCGTTTATCTACGATTTCTTCTCAGCTTCAAGATGAACATGATAAATCTTCAATAAATGACTTCATCTTGAGCAGTTGGGCTTTTCTTCAGAATTTGACATTGAATGTACATTGGGTGAGAAGGCTTTATGTACTGATTGTTGATAGATAGCGCTTTCAGCTTGAGAATCTTCAGAAAGAATATCAGAGAAGATGAATCTTCTGGATCACATTAACAGGTTCAAAGATAGCAGCAACTTGATTGAGGAGGCTTCAATACAACTTGTCACATAATCTTCAAGTCAGCTTCACCTTGTTTCTGGGGTTGAAAGATTGAAAGTTGAAAGAATAATCTTCATTTCTTGCTCCTTCGAATGAGAATTCTTCGATGATCACAGACGAAGCCTTGGCTCAGAAATTTTCGATATAGTCTCCATGAGTCTAATCTACATCTAAATTCACTTTCAAGAAAAAAAATTGATATAAATACAAAACTAAAAACAAAGTTAGCACACAATATTTTGGGGTTTTTGATTCTTTTGAACAAGAAATAAAACAAAAATAACACTATTTTTTGATTTTTTAAATTTTCTGATTTTTGTTAGATTTTTGAATTTTCTGATTTTTGTTTGATTTTTGAATTTTATGATTTTTGTTTGGTTTAAAAAAAAAATTAATTCTCCCCCTAAATTTGTGCATAAAGAAAAACTATGAACAAATTTAACAAAAACAAAAATATGGGATCAAAGTTGTGAGACAGTCTTAACTTTGTTTATCAGTACCTTCACCTTCATGAATAGATCTGGTCAATTGCTGGTATTGTGATCCACTAAAACACGAAGGATATCGACAAAATTTTCTAAATAAACCATTTAGCTGACAACGACCATGGGTATTGTTGTCCACTTAAATTAAGCAGTGACATCTACAGACAACCTCTTCAATGGTTCAATTTTAGGTGCACTAGAACATGTTGCCCACTTCCCGATATACCCTGCTTATCAAGCACTTCCTAAGGACTCCTTACTTTAGGTGAGTAAACAATTATTAAGGAGGAAGTCAGATTTAGAAATAGATTCATATGTTGTGTCCCAGGTCGGATATCTTTCAATCACGCAGAGAGGACAACATATGACTAACAAAGATAGAGGGATTGAGAGATAGAATGTTGCATATGATGTGTCCCAGGTCGGATCTTCTAATCACGCAGAGGGGACATCATATGGCTAACAGATAGAAAGAAAATTTCATAGATACGAAGGTGCGTAGAATTAGAGTTGCATATGTTGCAATCCAGGTCGGATCTTTTCCAATCACGCAGAGGACGCAACATATGACTGACAGATAGAAAGCAAGAAAATAATTTCCTACAGACCTACTTTATCAGAACCCCCCAGTCGCCCTATCAGAACAAGAATTAAGGACATAAGTCCGTACATCAAGGAAAAGTTGAACAACTGTTCTAGATGTATATTAATTTAATGTGTCCTGTGGGTTCCTGTGTTTATCTCACTGCTCAATCTACCCGAGCGTCGTATGGTCAGTCCAAACAATCCTATCTAAATCCACACTGTCAAATCCTTCGTGCCTACCAGCACATTGAACACAGAGTCTAGACAATTCAACTTTGGTACCTTACATAGATTTAAATTGCCTGTTATCACATACTTATATCACTTCCCAAAACAACACCTACAAACAAAAAACTATAAGAAAGAAAAGATTGTCTTTGAAAACGAATCATTGTAAGATAAACTCAGGAATATCGAAAAGAAAACTCAACCTGTAAGTCACCGATTGAATTTCTATCCAGAAGGTCTAAGAACAGCACACATAAACTCAGAACAGATCTGAAAATTCTTCATGCCATTAAGCATAAACCCCATGTGTGATCCTTTCCTTTCTTCCCTTCCCGAATTCGCTTGACGTATCAATCAGATCTGCTTGATGGTGCGGAATCCCGATCAAGCGGATAATCCAAGATTAGATGAAGAAGAAGGAGAAGAATAATAATATGAATCCCAATGTATTGATGAATAGAATGATGCTTCTTTACATGAGATTCACACACAATAACACACACTTAAGCTCCTTTCTCTCTCTCTCTCTCTCTCTCTCTCTCTCTCTCTCTCTCTCTCTTCTCTCTCTTAGCCGTGAACTCTCATAACACCTTATTGTTGGATTAATGTCTAACTCTATAACTATAATTGGTAAGACGTGACCCGACCCGGCATGGTCCATTTGGGTTGCATGGCGTCATGCACTTGGATAGACTAAATGAGAGAAATAAGACACTTATGGTTATTAATATATTATAAGTTCTAGTATATTAATAATAAGAATAATAATATTTAATTAGTATTGATCAAGAATTAATTATGTGATCAAAAGAAGACTAATTAAATATATGGGTTGATTGTGCAAATCATCCATAACTTATATAGGGGGCCAAAGCTCCATGGATAATCAAGTTGGGTTAAACCCATAGGATGCGCCATGGAGGTTACATAACCCATGGGTCATGGAAATGAAAGGTCATGACAATGAGGGTTTACATGGTGTAACCCTAATTGTAACACACTATATAAGCATCATATTATTCACCAAAATCGGACACTAGTGTATGTAAAAGAAGGGCTAGCCGATTTCATGAGTTGTGGATTTCTCTCAAGTCATTCCAAGTGTATTTGGTGTTGTGTGAACCATTTGAGGTGTCACACTTGAGGCACTAGGCACTCAAGCTTCATGAAGACATTCTACATCAAAGAGGTATGTATTCTATCCTGTTATATTCATTGTTTTGTATGCTAGATTAGGATAATACCTTGGATGTTCATATTTGTATGTATAATAGAGAAAACATAGATCCAAGGTATTTAGGGTTGCATGTAAACTTAGGAGTGTTAGAATGCTCAAAACCCAACAGTGGTATCAGAGCCTAGGCTTGTTTTCTTGTTATACTTGCAAAACTGCTTAAAAAATCGATGTTCTTTGCTGTCTGGTCAGGAGACTCGGCGAGTCCATGCCTAAAAAGTGATCAAAACGATCCAACTTGCCGAGTTGGTTCATGCACTCGACGAGTTGGACCCCCAGACAGCATAAATTCGACTTTTTTGGCTGGAATTGGACTAGGAACAGTACCCTAAGATGTTTTTGGACTTATAAACTTGTTTTTGATGTGGTAATGTTCATGCTAATCCAATTTCAAAGATAATTGTCAATAGATTCATGTTTTGTATTAGTTTAAGGTTTAGACTAATTACATGAAAAAGTTTGATTTGAATTTTCTTGTTCTTATGAGTTGCTTAGATTAATAGGAAGTTATGTGAAATTGTTGTTTTCAATCCATTTTAATCTAAGAGTTGATTCTAAAATGTGTTTTTGTAACTTGTCCTCAAGTTATATGAAAAGTCACATTTAAGTTTCATAAAACTCATAAAAGTTGGCAATGGTTACAAAAAATGAAGACTCTTGTCCTCAAGTTATGGAGGTTCAAGAGTCACTTCATTAAGTAATAAAACATGTAACCTTAATTAATTCCATAAGTTACAAAATAAAGAAAAAGTTACATTCTTTAATAATTTAAAGCCGTCCATAACTTGTCCTCAAGTTATGGAACTTGAAGAGTTTTTTAATTAAAACTACTTTAAACACATAAGTTATGGAATTAATTAGTTTTGAATAGTTTCAAAACTTGCCCTCAAGTTTTGGAATTTGAAAAGTTTTCACATATGAATACTTTAATTCCAAGTTAGCCCTTAGAATTTTAAAAGTTAAAATTCAACCCTTATACTTTATAATATTATAAGTTAATAATATTTATATATATGTATAAGAGTAAAGTCAGTCTTACCGTTAGTAGGCCTCATTCACGAAGCCGGTCTATAAGGGGGGTATAAGGTTACTGCCTATAAAATGGTAGTTTAATGGGTGTCCACTCTCACCCACCGCTTCCTTGACTGGTGGAGGGTCGTTAGCCGAACGGGTAGGATAAGGACTATAATTCTCCCTTCATTAAAAGTATTAATGATAAATACTAAGTAACTAAACCTTTTATAAATACCCAATCTTAGTTACTTAGGAAAATGTGAATAAGGTGCTAATCCATGAAATTACACTTTGCACTTTGTTTAAGTCGGTTAGTGGAGCGTATGTGGTTAACCGGCACACTAACTCGTATTTAACAAGGTAGGCAAAGGGTAACTTAATGTTTATCATAGTATCGATGGAGCGTGTGTGGTTAACCGGCACATCGATTGAGGGGTAAACACTTAAGGGTACCAAGTAATTTGCATGATTACTTCACACCTTGTTTTGTGATCCTCGGCATCCCAGTCACAAAACCTGAAGGGCACAATTGAGATTGAAACATGCCATTGAACAGTTCAATGAATCTCAAAAGATCTAGGAGTTTCAAATCCAATTAAAACCTAATAATACATTTCGTTTATCTTGGTTGAAATTGGTGAATCGTCATTCACCTACCTTCAAATATTTTATAGCTTGGATTACGGCATCCCTCTTCCAAGTTATAAAAGTATTGTGTTGGGTCCTCGCCTTAATATTTCATATTGGGTGTTATATTAAGGACTTTAAATCAACTATCTTGAATATCTCCTAAAAAGATGTCTGGTTTGGACATTTATGATCTTCCCAAATCTCTTGAAACAAGCTTTCCTAAATGAAGATGATGTCCCATGGAAATCATACTTCTTTCACCTCCTCCAATTATTCTCCCTAACCCACAAGTTCTTGAAAAGTTTAAGGTCACTCAAGCGCTATTGGCAAGTAAAGGTCTATGTGTGGTCACATCTTGAAGATGTAGTCACATATTGACAAGCTGGGAGAGTTGGGTGTCAAAGTCTTGAGAAAGTTGGTGGTTCAATCACTTTCTAAGTCGCATAGTGAGCTCCTTTGGTACTCCTATGAAACAGACTATGACAAGACCCTTAATGATCTTATCTATTTGCTAAGATCAACTTCCTAAAACTTTATGGACATTGACAACGATGACATTGGATATCCAGTAAAGCTCTCTCTTCCCAATGGAAAGGGATCGGCCATAGTCAACTCGGTTGACCAAATGGTAAAGAGAAAAGCTAAGTCTGTGATAGTCCCGTGTACGATTACCAAAGGGTCCATATGTTTATATTGCCAAAGGAAGGGGCATTGGTTGCGAAGCTGCCAATTTACCCAAGGGTATTAAAGTCAATAAGTTTGACTCTACTTCAGGTAAAGTCCACTATCTAACTCTGCTAAGTTTCTATTCTGAGATTCTTGATACATGATGTGACTGGGTCACATGTTGATGTTTTAAGAATCAAAGAAAAGTAAAGAAACTTAAAGAAAGAATATGATGAATCTGATCGCGTAGATGGATTTCTATCGCATAGTTTGAAGATTGGATTCTTGAGCTACTTCTTAGGAGTTATGATATATTGCTTAGGAATATATAACAACAAAGTTTTCATGCTCTTTTGCATTGTAAGGAAAGTTTTTCCGCAAAGTTTTTAAAATAAAAGGAAAAATGATGATTTTATTTATTTTAAAATATCCTTACAATGGCATTTGAGGAAAAATTGTTGCTTATATGATTCCATTAAAAGCAAGAGTGGAAATATGAAATTGATTCTTTCATTTGTGGTAATGTCTAAATTTACCAAATAAGGAAAGATCCTCATCACCCAAGTTTGAATTGGACTGGAACTTGGAATCATGCAAGTTGTATAGCATGATGGATGAGAATTTTTTCATCTTTGGAAAATTAAGACTAGTTCCTTGTTCACATGTATATGTGAGTCAAGTGAAGGACTAAGGGATCGAGTACACATTCTTGTGCACTGGTCAAGTCCACCACAAAAGATCGATAAGATTATTCGTCATAATTTACTAAAGCTCAGTAAATATGGTTATACTTACAAGCTTAAGTGTAATTCTGAGACATTGGAAAAGGTTCCAATGTAAGGCAGAACGAATAAGAATAGTCAAATTAGGCAGAAAGATAAAAGTTTCTCAAATATGAAAAGGTGGGAGAGTACTTTAGTATCAGTTTTTGTGATCATCTTAATGATTAAGAAACCATATCACAATTAGTTCTCTAAGGAAGAGGAATCTTGAATTGTTGAAATAGTTAAATCAAGAAGATGAGTCATACTTCGTACCAATACAAGTCTTAGAGTCATACTCCAAGATTGTAACTTAAGTGACATGTCTTAGAGAAGGTTTAAAACACATGTCAAACGTAAGAGTAAAAGTTTTCTACTCTTGTACATTTGAAATTGGTAAGTTGTGATGATTTGGATAAAACAAAGACCAACTAAGGCCAATTGTGTGAAACGTTTCTCTTGATTAGAATACACACTATCTCTTGAATATCTGACAAGAAAGTATTATATGTCAAGAGGACAGTGGGAGTCTTAAAGGTCTTGAAAGTCTCGAGAACTAATCAAGAATAAAACTTGAAGTTCTTCACTAGCACACGACTTGAGGTTCATAACCTATCGTGTTGACATATTCTGTGCCCATTCCAATTAAAGTTGGCTTTGCATATGAGTTCTTAGAGTTCTCAATTGGTTGCACAACAACTTGGAAGCAATGGCAGGCCCTTGTGCTGCCAGGTGGCAAGAATTTAAGATTACACAAGTTCAATCCATATGAGTTTGGATTTGTCATTATCCTTGTCTTGTGACTATGGTTTTGACAATTCACATGGATAAGAACACATACACCATTAAATCTAAGTGTCATAAGGTTTCTCTTCGATTCATGAAAATGATGGCGAGGAAACACTTTCACTAAGTAGATTTTAGCTAGATAGCAATTGTGATATTTGCATTCTCAAAGTCGTTAGTGGAGCGTGTGTGGTTTACCGGCACACTAACCTGGACTTGTGAGAAGTGGCAAAGGTCTAAACAATTGAGACTATGATTACGGCATCGCTTTTCATAGTTCTTAAAATTGTTTAGACACACCTGTGAGCTATCTATGATAAGGTGTATGATTATGATAAAGTTTTATCAAAGCAATCTAGTATCAGAAATCTGAACTTTGGTAAGAAAGTCAATAAAGTATTGATTTCTAGAAGTCCAGTTGATTTCTGAGTACATGTCAAAGCTAGTGGGAGCATAAGTGTTATGCTAATAATCATCATGTTAGTGGGAGCATGATAATTATGATAAAAGTTGCAAGTTGGCCATGTTAATTATAGAAAACAAAAGTTTCAATTGGGAAAGAGTTGTTTTGCTATAATTAAGGGAGAGGAAATTATACTTCATCTCAAATCTAAAAGCTTAGATTGAGGTTTTAATGGTATTTAGTCAAGGATATATATATATATATATATATATATATATATATATATATATATATATATATATATATATATATATATATATATATATATATATATATATATATATATATATATATATATATATATATATATATATATATGAATTTCATGTTGGAATGGCTCAACATAAGGAAATTCTGTATATGGGTCCATTATTTGCGTTCTAAAATTTGATTATGATTACGGAATCCCTTTTCATAATCTGAATTATGAGAACTTGGCAAATTGAAATGGAAATATTATAGCAAAAGACTGGTTTAGTCTTTATGTGAGACATCATGAATCGTGTCACATATGCTTCGGATATAGGATCGATTACATGTGCTATATTAATCCTTTCTAAAATTTTCCTAATACCCGGGGCATTAAGAAGGGAAAAGGTATAGAATTGGATATGAATAAAAGCATTAAACAATTGTCGAGGACAATCTAAGGTTTACCAAAGATTGGTTGCTCAAGGACAGTTGAAAGTATAGTGATAATTCTGGAAGGACCATATTGACATAATCTGTAAGGAGGCAACTCTTGTTCAGAAGTGATAGTGAAAATGGAATATGAAAATGTTTCAAAGTTAGAAATTATTCAATCTGTGTAAGGTTAAGAAACTTAGTGCAAGAAGGATGTTTCCAAGGAGCTAATCTCCTTTGGAATGCTCTGTAATGGTTGTTGTCAAGTCTTTCTGACTTTGTGCATAATCATTACAAGAGGATCAATGCATATAAGTTTAGAATCTAACAGATTTCAGTAAATGGCATGAATTTGGAATTCTTGCATTTGCAGTAAGGATTTGGGACTGTGAAAGAGGATCATTGAAGTTATGTTCAATTGATCTAATTCACAAAGTGAAGATCATAGACAAACATAGCATGCATACTTGGTGTATGTCATGACTAGTGTTTAGAAAACATAGTGTACATGCTTGGAGCATGGGACAACTATTGTTTTAAATTCAAGAATAAAGTTGATAGCTGAAACAGTATACAATGAATAATGTGTAATCACATGGTGATAAATAAAAGGTGTTTTATTTATGTTCATAGGTTTTGATACCATATTGGATTCAATTATTCTTGTGTTTCATTTTGCATGTTTTGACTTCCAGAATAAACTAGGTTATTCTTCCGGAATGACTAAGTTATTCAAACCATCCACAGTCGCTCATTTGTTGGAAGTAGATATGAATTAAGACTGTCATGGGTTGGCTTGTAGAGGTCTAAGATGTTGGACAAAGGGCTACAACACTCATGAGTGCTCATAAGTTCTAAGTATTGGATTCAACCCGCGCTCATTGGAATCACTTCATGGATTTTATCACGAGTGATCATGAGACGATAATATCTTATATTCTTCAAACCTAGAGATATGAGTTGTTACTATGAGTTGGTTGTACATTGATTGCACGAAAACGCATTCGGTAACTCGGTGTTATAAGACGTGTGTTTGTGTATGATTGAACAAATAGTAGAACAAGCCATATGAGTCAAAGTTTATCCATTCCTTTTACCTTCGGGATAAAAGAGATATATGTGGGCCCTCGATGATTTGATGATGACAAATGGAAGTGCTCGGCCGGGCCAGGACTGATTTGATTTGTTCAATTAGTCAGTCGTCATAAATCGGAAATCGGGAAACAAAAAATGGACAGAGAGAATGATTATAATCCATGTCTTAGTCCATATGATATATGCAATTGAGGAATATATGATCCGTTATCTAATGGACAAGTCATTGACAAAGGTCAGAGTTCATCTACAAGGTCAGAGTTCGGCAGAAGCTTTTGAGAGCTACGATTGCCAGTCGGTTCTTGAATTCATACTTGCAATAATAGTTTTAGACTTATCCAAGTGGGAGACTATTGGATTAATGTCTAAGTCCATAACTATAATTGGTAAGACTTGACCCGACCTGGCATGGTCCATTTGGGTTGCATGGCATCATGCACTTGGATAGACTAAATGAGAGAAATAAGACACTTATGGTTATTAATATATTATAAGTTCTAGTATATTAATAATAAGAATAATAATATTTAATTAGTATTGATCAAGAATTAATTTAGAATTAATTATGTAATCAAAAGTAGACTAATTAAATATATGGGTTGATTGTGCAAATCGTCCATAACTTATATAGGGGGCCAAAGCTCCAAGGATAATCAAGTTGGGTTAAACCCATAGGATGCTCCATGGAGGTTACATAACCCATGGGTCATGGAAATGAAAGGTCAAGACAATTAGGGTTTACATGGTGTAACCCTAATTGTAACACACTATATAAGCATCATATTATTCACCAAAATCGGACACTAGTGTGTGTAAAAGAAGGGCTAGCCGATTTCATGAGTTGTGGATTTCTCTCAAGTCATTCCAAGTGTATTTGGTGTTGTGTGAACCATTTGAGGTGTCACACTTGAGGCACTAGGCACTCAAGCTTCATGAAGACATTCTACATCAAAGAGGTATATATTCTATCTTGTTATATTCATTGTTTTGTATGCTAGATTAGGATAATACCTTGGATGTTCATATTTGTATGTATAATAGAGAACATATTACATGACCAAAAACTATTAACGCCTACAAAATTAAAGTATAAACCATATTTTGACCCAACAATTGTTGGATTAATGTCTAAGTCCATAACTATATTTGGTATGTACTTGACCCGACCCGACATGGTCCATTTGGGTTGCACTTCACCGACACAATTTATATGGATAGTCTTTTGAGAATAGTATATTTATGATTAATATTAATATATTATAAGTTCTAATATATTAATAAGGAATCATATTATTTAATTAGTATTGACCAAGAATTAATTTAGAATTAATCAAGGGATCAAAAGTAACTAATTAAATATGGACTCTTATATATATGGAATGGGCCAAGTTCATTTAGGTTGGGCTAAGCTTTTATGGATAGTCCATGGAGCTTTTAACCCATGGATCTTATGTAAATGAAAGGTCATGGGTATTAGGGTTTACATGGATATAACCCTAATCCTCCATAATATATAAAGGGGTCCTTGGCTCACAAAATTGGCACAAGTGTGTGAAAATAAGAGTGGGCCAATTTTAGTGTGCATACATTTTCTCTCAAGTTCTTCGAAGGTGTTTTGGTGATTTGTGATTCCATTTGAGGCTTCCACACTATTGGGGCTAAGCTCTTAAAGCTTGAAGACATCAAGCTACATCAAAAGGTTTATAGGGTTGCATGTACACCATAGGAGTGTTAGAATGCTCAAAACCCAACAGTGGTATCAAAGCCTAGGCTTGTTTTCTTGTTATCCTTGCAAAACTGCTTAAAAATCGAAGTTTTTTGCTGTCTGGGCATCAGACTCGGCGATTCCATCACGAGACTCGGCGAGTCCATGCCTAAAAAATGATCAAAACGATCCAACTCGCCGAGTTGGTTGATGCACTCGGCGAGTTGGACCCCCAGACAGCTTAAATTCGACTGTTTTTGCTGGAATTGGACTAGGAACATTACCCTAAGATGTTTTTGGACTTATAAACTTGTTTTTGATGTGGTAATGTTCATGCTAATCCAATTTCAAAGATAATTGTCAATAGATTCATGTTTTTTTTTAGTTTAAAAGTTATGCTAATTACATGAAAAAGTTTGATGTGTATTCTCTTTGTTCATATGAGTTGCTTAAGATTAATAGAAAAGTTAATTGAATAGTTGTTTTCAATCCATTTTAATCTAAAAGTTGATTCTAAAATGTGTTTGTGTAACTTGTCCTCAAGTTACATGAAAAATCACATTTAAGATTCTTAAAACTCATGAAGGATGACAAAGGTTACAAAAATGAAGAGTCTTGTCTCATTGAATGATTTTATGACTCCATAACTTGTCCTCAAGTTATGGAAGTTCAAGAGTCACTTCATTAAGTAATAAAATGTGTAACCTTAATTAATTCCATAAGTTATAAAATAAAGAAAAGTTAATTCTTTTATTAGTTTAAAGTCTTCCATAACTTGTCCTCAAGTTATGGAACTTCAAGAGTTTTTTTTTAATTAAAACTACTTTAAACACATAAGTTATGGAATTAATTAGTTTTGAATAGTTTCAAAACTTGCCCTCAAGTTTTGGAATTTGAAAAGTTTTCTCTTATGAATACTTTAATTCCAAGTTTAGCCCTTAGAATTTTAAAAGTTAAAATTCAACCCTTATACTTTATAATATTATAAGTTAATAATATATATGTATAAGAGCAAGTCAGTCTTACCGTTAGTAGGCCTCATTAACAAAGCCGGTCTATAAGGGGGTATAAGGTTACTGCCTATAAAATGGCAGTTTAATGGGTGTCCACTCTCACCCACCGCTTCCTTGACCGGTGGAGGGTCTTTATCCGAACGGGCAAGACAAGGACTATAATTCTCCCTTCATTAAAAGTATTAATGATAAATACTAAGTAACTAAACCTTTTATAAATACCCAATCTTAGTTACTTAGGAAAATGTGAATAAGGTGCTAATCCATGAAATTACACTTTGCATTTTGTTTAAGTCGGTTAGTGGAGCGTGTGTGGTTAACCAACACACTAACTCGTATTTAACAAGGTAGGCAAAGGGTAACTTAATGTTTATCATAGTATCGATGGAGGGTGTGTGGTTAACCGGCACATCGATTGAGGGGTAAACACTTAAGGGTACCAAGTAATTTGCATGGTTACTTCACACCTTTTTTTGTGATCCTCGGCATCCCAGTCACAAAACCTGAAGGGCACACTCGAGATTGAAACATGCCATTGAAAGTTCAATGAATCTCAAAGATCTAGGAGTTTCAAATCCAATTAAAACCTAATAAATTATTTCGTTTTTCATGGTGGAAATTGGTGAATCGTCATTCACTTACCTTCAAATATTCTATAACTTGGATTACGACATCCCTCTTCCAAGTTATAAAATAGTTTGTTGGGTCCTAGCCTTAATATTTCATATTGGGTGTTATATTAAGTACTTTAAATCAACTATCTTGAATATCTCCCAAAAGATGTCTAGTTCAGACATCTATGATCTTCCCAAATATCTTGGAACTTCACTTCCTCCACCTCCTCCAATTATTCTCCCTAACCCACAAGTTCAAGGTCACTCAAGCCCTATTGGCAAGGCAAGGTCTAGGTGTGATCACATCTTGGAGATGAAGTCACATACTGTCAAGCCGGGAGAATTGGGTGTCAAAGTCTTGAGAAAGTTAGTGGTTCAATCACTTTCTAAGTCACATAGTGAGTTCCTTTGGGACTCCTATGAAATAGACTATGACAAGACCCTTAATGATCTTATCTATTTGCTTGGTGCTGCTAAATCAGAAATGATTTAGTGTACTAGTAAATCAAATTTGATTAGGAGATCAACTTCCCAAAAACTTTATGGACAGGGACAATAGTGACACAGGAAATCCATAAATGCATTCTATTCCCAATGCAAAGGGATTGGCAATAGTCAACTTGGTTGACCAAATGGTAAAGAGAAAGGCTAAGTCTGAGATAGTCCCATGTACTATTACCTAAGGGTCCATATGTTTCTATTGCCAAAGGAAGGGGCTTTGGTTACGAAGCTGCCAAACTTACCTAAGGATGGTAAAGTCAATAAGTTTGACTTTATTTCATGTAAAGTCCATTGTCTAACTCTATTAAGTTCGTACTTGGAGATTCTTATTACATGATGTGGCCGGGTCACATGTTAATGTTTTAAGAATCAAAGAAAAGTAAAGAAACTTAAAGGAAGTATATGCTGATTCTGATCGCGAAGATGGATTTCAATCGCATGGTTCGGTGATCAGAATTTTGAGCAGGTGCTTAAGAGTTATGATAGATTGCTTAGGAATAGATGACAACAAGTTTTCATATACATTTGCATTGTAAGGATTAGTTTTTCTGCAAAGTTTTAAAATAAAAGAAAAGTTTTTAATTTTATTTATTTTAAAATATCCTTACAATGGCATTTGGGAAAAAAAAATGTTGCTTATATGATTCCATTGATAGCAATATTGCAAATATGAATTTGATTCCTTCATTTTTGGTAGTGTCTAAATTTACCAAATAAGGAAAGATTCTCATCACCCAAGTTTCAGTTGGATAGAAACTTGGAATCATGCAAGTTGTATAGTATGATGAATGAGAACTTTCGAGCATTGGAAAATTAAGACTAACTGCTTGATCACATGGATGTGTGAGTCAAGAGAAGGACTAAGGGATCAAGTACACTTTCTTGTGCACTTGTCAAAGTCCACCACAAAAGATGGATAAGACTATTCGTCATGATTTACTAAGGTTTAGTAAATATGATTATACTTACAAGCTTAAGTATAATTCTGAAGCATTGGAAAATTTTCAATGTATGACAGAACGAATAAGAAGAACCAAATTAGGCAGAAAGATAAAAGTTTCTAAAATCTGAAAAGATGGGAGAGTACTTTAGTATCATGTTTTAAGATCATCTTAATGATTTTGAGAACATATCACAATTCATCCTCTAAGTACATTCTGATAGTTAAGAAGAGGAGTTATGAATTGTTGAAGTGGTCAAATCAAGAAGATGAGTCATACTTCGTTTCAAAACAAGTCTTAGAGTCATACTCCAAGACTGTAAGTTGAGTGACATATCTTAAAGAAAGGTTTAAAACACTTGTCAAATGTAAGAGTAAAAGTTCTCTACTCTTGTACATTTAAAATTGGTAAGTTGTGATGTTTTAGATAAAACAAAGACCAACTAAGGCTAATTGTGTTAAGTGTCTGTCTTGATTAGAATCCACACATTATCTCTTGAATATTTGGCTAGAAAGTCTTATAGGTCAAGGATACAGTGGGAGTCTAAAAGATCCTGAAAGGGTTTCAAGAAGTAATCAAGAACAAAAAACTTGTATTTCATCACTAGCACACAACTAGAGGTTTATAACCTATCGTGTTGACATTTCTGTGCCCATTCCAGTTAAGTTGGCTATACATTTGAGTTCTACATGTTCTCAATTGTTTTCATAACTACTTGGAAGCAATGGCAGGCCCTTGAGCTGCCAGGTGGCAAGAAGTTAAGATTGCACAAGTTCAATCCATATGAGTTAGGATTTGTCACTAACCTAGTCCGGTGATTATGGTTTTGACAAATTCACATGGATAGGAACACTTACACCATAAAATCTAAGTGTCATAAGGTTTCTTTTCGATTCATGAAAATGATGGTAAGGAAACTCTTTCACTAAGTAGATTTTGAGTAGATAGCAATTGTGAGAAATGGCAAAAGGTCTAAACAATTTAGACTATGATTACGGCATCACTTTTCATAGTTCTGAAATTGTTTAGACACACTTGTGAGCTATCTAAGAGAGGTGTATAATTTTGATAAAGTCTTATCAAGGCAATCTAGTATCAGAAATCTGAACTTTGGTAAGAAAGTCAATAAAGTATTGATTTCTAGAAGTCCAGTTGATTTCTGGGTACATGTCAAAGCTAGTGGGAGCATAAGTGTTATGCTAATAATCATCATGTTAGTCGGAGCATGATAATTATGGTAAGTATTGCAAGTTAGCAATGTTAATTATAGAAAACAAAAGTTTCAATTCGTGAGGTTGCAGGGGTTGAAAAAGTTGTTTTGCTATAATTAAGGAAGAGGAAATTATACTTCATTTAAATTCAAAAAAGCTTAGATTGAGTTTATAATCATTCTAAAGAGCTTATATTGAGGTTTTAATCACATTTAGTCAAGAATATATATATATATATATATATATATATATATATATATATATATGAATTTCATGTTGGAATGGTTCAACATAAGGAAATTCTATATATGGGTTCATTATTTGCGTTCTAAAATTCGATTATGATTACAACATCCCTTTTCATAGTCAAATTTTGAGAATATGGCAAACAAAAATTATTATGGCAAAAGACTGGTCTAGAACCATGTCTTTATGTGAAACATCATGAATCGTGTCCCATTTACTTTGGGTACAAGATCGATTATATGTGCTATAATATTTATCCTTTCTGAATTTTCCAAATGCCTTAGGGCATTAAGGAGGAAAATGTCTAGAATTGGATATGACTAAAGTGATTAAGCAATTGTCGAGGACAATCTAAGGTTTACCAAAGATTGGTTGCTCAAGGACAGTTGGAAGTATACTGTTAATTTTGGAAGGACCATATTGACATATTCTGAAAAGAGGCATCTCTTGTTCAGAAGTGATAGTCAAAATGGGAATATAGAGTTGTCTTCATAGTTGGAAGCAATATGTGTAACGTTAAAGAAACTTAATGCAAGAAGCATGTTCAAAGCAATGCGCTTTGAATCTGAGACATCGTTTCCATGGAATTGCTCTCCATTGGGATACTCTGTAATGATTGTTGCCAAGCCTTTGTGGCTTTGTGCATAATCATTACAAGAGGAACAATGCATATAAGTTTAAAATCTAAACAGATTTCGATAAATGATAGGAATTTGGAATTCTTACATTTAAGACAAGGAATTGGGAGTGTGAAAAGAGAATCAATGAAATTATGTTAAGTTGATCTAATTCACAAAGAAAAGGATCATAGACAAACATAGAATTCATACTTGGTGTATGGCAAAGCTATTGTTTAGAAAACATAGTGTACATGCTTGGAGCATGGGACACCTAGTGTTTTTAATTCAAGAATAAAGTTGATAAAACTGAAACAATGAATAATGTGTAATCAGTATGGTGATAAATAGAAAGTGTTTTATTTATATTCATATGTTTTGATGCCATATTAGATTCATTTATTCTTGTGTTTCACTTTGCATGTTTTGACTTCCATAATAACTAGGTTATTCTTTCGGAATGACTAAGTTATTCAAACCATCCACAGTCGGTCATAT
Organism: Lactuca virosa; assembly: GCF_052849685.1. Taxonomy (NCBI): domain Eukaryota; kingdom Viridiplantae; phylum Streptophyta; class Magnoliopsida; order Asterales; family Asteraceae; genus Lactuca; species Lactuca virosa. Next base: position 198,891,597 of record NC_136426.1, read on the forward strand.
GTTGGAAGTAGATATGAATCAAGACTGTCTTGGGTTCGCTTGTAGAGGTCCAAGTTGGTGGACATAGGTGTGCTACAACACTCATAAGTGCTCATAAGTCCTGATTATTGGATTCAACCCGCGCTCATTTGAATCACTTCATGGATTTTATCACGAGTGATCATGAGACGATAATATCTTATATTCTTCAAACCTAGAGATATGAGTTGTTACTATGAGTTGATAGTACATTGATTGCACGAAAACGCATTGGTAACTTGATGTTATAAAACGTGCCTTTGTGTATGATTCAACAAGTAGCAGAACAAGCCATATGAGTCGAAGTTTATGCATTCCTTTTACCTCCGGGATAAAAGTGGTATCTGTGGGCCCCTCGATGATTTAATGATGACACATGTGAGTGCTTGGCCAAGCCAGGACTGATTTGATTTGTTCAATCAGTCAGTCGTCATGAATCGGAAATCAGGAAACAACAAATGGAGAGAGAGAATGATTATAATCCATGTCTCAGTCCATATGATATCTAGAATGGAGGAATATATGATCCCTTATATAATGGACAAGTCATTGACAAGGTCATAGTTCGACAGCGGCTTTAAGAGCTACGATTGCCAGTTAGGTTTTGAAGTCATACTCAATAATAGTTTTAGACTTATCTAAGTGAGAGACTGTTGGATTAATGTCTAAGTCCATAACTATATTTGGTATGTACTTGACCCGACCCGGCATGGTCCATTTGGGTTGCACTTCACCGGCACAATTTATATGGATAGTCTTTTGAGAATAGTATAATAATGATTAATATTAATATATTATAAGTTCTAATATATTAATAAGGAATCATATTATTTAATTAGTATTGACCAAGAATTAATTTAGAATTAATCAAGAGATCAAAATTAACTAATTAAATATGGACTCTTATATATATGGAATGGGCCAAGTTTATTTAGGTTGGGCTAAGCTTTTATGGATAGTCCATGGAGGTTTTAACCCATGGATCCTATGTAAATGAAAGGTCATGGGTATTAGGGTTTACATGGATGTAACCCTAATCCTCCATAATATATAAAGGGGTCCTTGGCTCACAAAATTGGCATAAGTGTGTGAAAATAAGAGTGGGCCAATTTTAGTGTGCATACATTTTCTCTCAAGTTCTTCCAAGGTGTTTTGGTGATTTGTGATTCCATTTGAGGCTTCCACACTATTGGGGCTAAGCTCTTAAAGCTTGAAGACATCAAGCTACATCAAAAGGTATGTCATCTAACTAGTCTTTGTAGTATAGGTGCTTCATAATATGCTAGTTATGATGAAACCTTGGAATAGTTAATATTTGCATGTATAATAGAGAAAGCATAGATCCAAGGTTTATAGGGTTGCATGTACACCATAGGAGTGTTAGAATGCTTAAAACCCAACAACAATATCCCCCATGGTTTATAGCTTTCTTTTCTAACTAACCCACAAAACTCCCCCTGAAAAGGTAGCTGGCTTTTCTTGTTAATCTTCATTGGGAGCTTGGCTTCAGCATTAATCTTCAAATTCTTCACAACTTCAAGATGAACTTGATGAATCTTCAATGAATGACTTCATCTTGAGCAGTTGGGCTTTTCTTCAAAATTTGACTCTGAACGCACATTGGGTGAGGAGGCTTCTTCATAAGGTTCTTGAAAGATAGCGCTTTCAGCTTGAGAATCTTCTGAGAGAATAACAGATAGATCTAATCTTCTGGATCACTTCAGCAGGTTCATAGATAGCAGCAAATTGATTGAGGAGGCTTCAATGCAATCTGTCACATAATCTTCAAGTCAGCTTCACCTTGTTTCTGGGTTGGAAGATTGAATGTTGAAAGAATAGTCTTCATTTCTTGTTCCTTCGAATGAGAATTCTTCAATGATCACGGATGAAGCCTTGGCTCAAAAAATCTCGATACAGTCTCGATGAGTCTCATCTACATCTGAATTCACTTTTCAAGAAATAACAAAACTAAAAGAAAACTTAGCACACAATATTTTTTTGGATTTTTCATATTTTCTGAAAAAGTAAAACAGAAACAAAAATATTTTTGGATTTTATTTGATTTTTCTGAAAAAGAAATAAAAAAGAAATAATAGTATTTTTGGATTTTTTTTAATTTTCTGATTTTTGTTTGATTTTTAAATTTTCTGATTTTTTTATTTTTTTTTTTAATTCTCCACCTAAATTTGTGCATATAAGAAAATATGAACAAATTTAACCAAAAACAAAAGTAAGATACAAAATGTAAAAAAAAAATTTAATTTTTGATTTTTCTAATTTTTTTTTTTTTTGTATTTTGATTTCTCCCCCTTAGATAGAGCACAGGGAAGAAATAAAATAAATGCGCAAAATTAAAAGAAATTTATCTTTTAAACTAATCATTTTAAGAAAAACTCAGGAGCATCGAAAGAATTCAAACCGAAAGTCAGCAATTGAAGACGCAAGCAGCAACGAATTCAGCCTTTGTTGTGTTTCAATCTCGGAACAGATCCAAAAATTCTTCACATCATTCAGCACAAACCCCATTTGTGATCCTCTCCTTTCTCCCCTTTCCCGCAAAGGACACATACTCTCACTTAAAGTTATGAATGTTGTACATATCCTGTTTATCACACACAGAAGATGTAGAAATATTAGAATCATTAGAAGATTTGGGAGATTAAACCTTTGGTACCCATTTGTAGTTGGGTTTAACCTATTTCTTATTCGATCTGATGGGTGCCTTATCACTTGCTTTTGAGCTTGATGTCGTCCGTTGAGATGACTTTAACCTAGCTGGTCTTGGATTCGTTGGAGCATCTCTTGAATTGGCGTTTTTGGCCGACATTCCCTTTTTTTTTGGAGTTGATTTCTTGGCCTTGTGGGCGTTCCAGTTGCCATTGTCTGAACGTGACCTTGAGGGGTTTCTTTTGGAAAATCTCCCTCTTGGCGCATTTTTCCATCCTTGTGGATAGTAGGGAATATATGCGCGATTTGAACAGTTTCGGGCAATGTGTCCAGGTGTTCCACAGTGAAAACATGTCTTTTTCTTCATGTAGCTATTGTCTCTTCCTACCCCTGGTGGTGTACCCTTGTCATGTCTCTTAATGTTCCCACAAGCACATACACAGCAGGCACTCTGATTCGCTTATTTTGGTGGCCTGTATTTACCAATAGCATGTTGATTAGAAGCAACAGATTCAGAGTTCAAGGAGTCACTGGTTTGTTCAATAGTGTTATCCTTGTTCTCATCATCTACTACTTTACCTGCACATGAAGTAGAAACATTAGTATCTTTCATCTCAGCACCCTCAGTTGGCCTTGATTGTTCAGTCTGAACTGAAGCTAGTGTATGGGTTGGTCATACTGAGCAGGTGTCTCTACCTTATTAGTTTCAAGGGGTGGGTTATAGTTGTCATTGAAGGGAGGTGGAACACTGTGGTACCCCAGACCCTTAGTTTTATTATCTTAGAATTTTAGTTGTTTTTCAATCATTGATGCAACTACCTCACTTGACCCATCATATTTTCTAAAATTAAAATCTGCATTTTTAAACTTATTTTTCAAAGAGTTAAACTCGGCAGTCATGTTAGCAAGCTGTTCCTTAACATATTTATAATTCGCACATTTGTTGGTATATTCTTCTTGAAGTTTTCGGAAATCCTTTGTTTTGGCCTCTAATTGTTCTTTCAGGGGTGTCCAACCTTCCGTAAGAATATAGCCTTCATATTTAAGGTCCTTATTTTCCCTTTTTAGCAAATCGATTTGTTCACGAAGAAATTTAATCGTAGCTTTACATGATGGAGTACATGAAACTTCATTAATCGGGATGCTTAAAGAACTCATTTTTTTTAAATTGCCCTTTGACTCAACATATCAATAACTACCAAGATATCAATACAATGGGCCGGCCTTGGTGCCTTAGACCCCTTAGTATAGTGAGAATAACTCACCTCGTAGATGTTAGCTCGGTAAATAATCACAGCTTTCTGATCACTCGTCAAAGACTCCACCACCTATTACCATAATACGAAAATACTCATGAATCTTCAAAGTATTCCATAACCCACTAGTTAACCCTGGTCAAAGTCAAAGTCCTTAGTCAAGGTCAATAGTCCATGTTGACCTCAACTCGCCGAGTCTATTCGACTAGTCGCCGAGTCCCTTGAAGCACATTCCAACTCGCCGAGTCATCGGGGTGATTCGTCGAGTTCCTTCGAATCTCGATCAAACCTCGAGGCCACCCGTCGAGTTCCCCCCCCCCTTGAAACCCGACGGATATACATGCAACATATCCGGGTTAAAACTCATCCGACTCGCCGAGTTGTTCTTCAACTCGTCGAATCTTATGGCAATCTTCATCGGACTCGTCGAGTTGTTCTTCCAACTCGTCGAGTTCACGGCTTCATTCAAACGACTCGCCGAGTCGCCCTTGCGACTCGCCGAGTTCCTTCAGTCCTTAAGCCATACAGACCCATTTTAAGCCATGCAACGACTCCAAACTACAGATCCAAGCTCCTAGGGCATGAATTTCACGTAAAGTTGCAAACTTTACGTGCATGCAGGGCTAAAAAGGTTCTTAATGCCCAAAACGAAGCTCTTAATGGGTTTTATGCACAAGGGAGGCCTCATTCACGTCCAAAGCAGGGACTTTATGGATCTACAACCCATAGAGAGTCCAGATCGGAAGTTACAACTTCAGATCTTGGCTCATATTTTAGAAAATGACTTTACAACCCAACCAAGAACACTAATCTCCAACCAAGGAGGTCTAGAACGAAATAGAAAGGGGATAACAGCTTGATACCTTCCCAAGAGATGACAACCGGAGTAGATCCGGATTTCCCCCAAGCTCCTTGCTTCCAACCACTTGCTTCCCAAGCTCCTTTCACCAAAATCCTCTTCCGAGGCTTCAAACACACAATGGGCACACACACATATATTAGGGTTTGGTAAAAGACTACAAAGAGGCTGAAGGAGGTTTGTGTTCCCTTAAATAGGGTGCACAACTCCGGGATTTAGGGTTTCAGCTGCCAGCTCCTACTCTCCGAGTCCTAATATGGACTCGTCGAGTAGGTCACTTAACCCACGATCCTTCCCGCTGCTACTCGATGAGTAGGTCAACCAACTCGTCTAGTAGAGCTTAACCCAATAACTCATATTTAAACAATACCTGAGAATCGGGGCGTTACAACTCTGCCCCACTTGATCTAGACTTCACCCTTGAAGTCTGGTGGAATAAACAATGTCGGGTAATGCTCGTGCATCTCCGCCTCCGGCTCCCATGTCCACTCGGATCCCTTCCGATGATCCCACTGTACCTTTACCAAAGGTATTAGCTTGTTCCGCAGAATCTTCTTCTTTCTTTCCAAAATAGCCACAGGCCTCTCCACATAGTTCAGGCGCTCATCGACCTGGATGTCATCCAACGGTACCACTGCCTCCTGGTCCATAACGCATTTTCGCAATTGCGAAACATGAAACGTGTTGTAGATCCGGCTGAGCTCTTCCGGAAGCTCTAGCCTATAAGCCACCCTGCCAACCCTGGCATCAATCCGAAATGGTCCAATGTAACGGGGACCCAATTTTCCCCTCTTCCTAAAGCGGATCACACCCTTCCAGGGTGACACCTTCAGGAGAACCATGTCTCCCACCTGAAATTCTAGCTCAGATCGACGTCGGTCCGCATAACTTTTCTGCCGGCTCTGAGCGGTCTGCAGTCGCTGTCTAATATGTTGTATCATCTCGGTAGTTTGCAGAACTACCTCTGTCCGGCCCATTACCCTGTGACCCACCTCGCCCCAACAAACCGGGGTGCGACACCTCCGCCCGTACAACAGCTGTTGTTGTAGGCGAACTCCGCAAGCGGTAGGTGAGAGTCCCAAATCCCACCGATATCGATGACACACGCCCTCAACATGTCCTCGAGGGTATGAATCGTCCGCTCGCTCTGGCCGTCTGTCTACGAGTGGAATGTTGTGCTGAAGTGCAATCGCGTGCCTAGCTCCTCATGAAACTTTTGCCAGAAACGGGAGGTAAACCTAACATCTCGATCAGAGATGATGGAAACAGGAATCCCATGGCGAGATACGATCTCGCAAACGTACACTTCGGCCAACTTCTCGGCCGACGAACTCTCCCGTATGGCCAAGAAATGGGCACTCTTGGTCAATCGGTCCACGATGACCCAAATGGCATCAAGCCCCTTTGCCGTCCTTGGCAGCTTTGTGATAAAGTCCATCGTGATCTGTTCCCATTTCCACATGGGAATCTCCAGGGGCTGCAGCTTGCCATGTGGCCTCTAATGTTCGGCCTTGACCATCCTGCAGGTCAAGCACCTCTCGATGTACCAAGCGATCTCGTGCTTCATACCCGGCCACCAATAGCTCAAGCTCAAATCCCGGTACATCTTGGTGGCCCCCGGGTGAATAGAGAAGTGGGACTCATGAGCCTCCTCCATAACCATCTGCCTAATCCCGCCAGACATCGGAACCCAAACTCGACTTTGTTTGGTCAGTAATCCCCGGCTATCTTGCATGAACCTGGTGTTTTCACCCTTGATCCTCTCCCGCTTTAAATTCTCCGGTCGCATGCCCTCAACCTGGGCATCTCTGATCAAGCTCACAAGAGGGGAATCCACAGCTATTTTCATACATATTGCGGGGGTGGAAGACCCAGCCGATTTGCGGCTCAAAGCATCTGCAACCACGAGGGGGATTTCGGAACCTCCAACTACATAACCGCCTCGATCTTGGCCGGATCGACCAAAATCCCTTCTTGGTTAACGAGATGTCCAAGGAACTGGACCTCTCATAACCAAAACTCACACTCCGAGAACTTGGTGTACAGTCGTTCCCGCCTCAGGACCCCCAACAGCTCTCGCACATGCTCCTCATGCTGTTCGTGGGTCTTGGAATACACCAAGATATCATCTATAAATACTATGACCAAGCGGTCAAGCATCGTTCTGCAGACCCGCTTCATCAAATCCATGAACACTGTCGGCGCGTTGGTGAGCCCAAACGGCATCACCACGAACTCGTAATGACCATATCGAGTCCGAAATGCGGTCTTCTCCAGGTCTTCCTCCCTCACCCTGACCTGGTGATATCCTGATCTCAAATCAATCTTGGAAAACCAAGATGCACCCTGCAGTTGATCGAACAAATCGTCTATCCTTGGGAGTGGATAACGGTTCTTCACCATCAACTTGTTCAGCTCCCTATAGTCAATACACATCCTGTGCGAACCGTCCTTCTTCCTAACGAAAAGGATTGGTGCTCCCCAGGGTGAACTACTCGGACGAATAAACTGCTTACCCAGCAGCTCCTGTAGCTGAGATGATAGCTCTTGCATCTCGGGCGGTGCCAAACGGTACGGCGCCTTAGCGATAGGGGCTGCACCTGGCACTAGATCAATCCTAAACTCAACCTGCCTCTCCGGAGGCACTCCGGGCAATTCCTCCGGAAACACATCTGTAAACTCCCTGACCACTGGTACATCGGAAACCGAGGTCTAGTCCTTGACCCGCGTGTCTACCACATATGCTAGATAACCCATACACCCATGCTGAATGTACTGTCGAGCCCTGGCAGCTGAACAAAACCCTGATCCTACTCTGGTGCCGTCCCCATATATAACCAGTTCTCCCCCACTTGGGGTTCGAACTACCACTCGTTGGCTCTCGCAATCAATCATAGCACCGAACCGACTGAGCCAATCCATGCCCACAATCACGCACACCTCCCCCATGGGGATCAGAATCAGATCTATCGGAAAAGACACCCCGAAAATCTCCAAGTCACATCCTCGATAAACTGAAGAAGCAGAAACCCCGTGTTCGTTGGCGATAGACAATCGCAACGGACGCTCTAGCTCGCCTACTGGCGCACCGAACTCTCTACTAAAAGATTGAGACACGAAGGACGACTCGCCCCCGAGTCAAATAAGACCAAAGCAGGAAAAGAGTTCATCAAAAACGTACCTAATTACAGGTACAACAGATAAGCATACAATAGATAAATAAAACGAGATGAGGATAGAAACGTACCAGTAACCACATCTGGTGCCGCTCTGGCCTCCTCCACCATAAGCTGGAAAGCACGACCCTGAGCCTTCGGAGGCTCTGCCCTGACTGGTCTCCCATCCGTGATCCTCAAAGTAGCCGGCGCTGCAGCCTGCACCGGCTGGGCCGCTAGTAGTGGGCAGTTGGCCCTCATGTGACCAACCTGGTTACAGTGATAACATAACCTCACACCCTGAGCTGGGGCGGCCTGGCGACAATCCTTCGCGTAATGCCCCTCCTTGACACACTTGTGGCACCCACTACCAGCCCGACATACACCAGAATGACCCTTGCCACACTTCCCACAAGTGCGGCCCTGCTGACCCCCGATCCTAACATCGGCGGTCTTAGACCGCTTCGGCGCTGGCTGTGACAGCACCGGGGCCGGCTGCTGCTCCCTTAGCTGCAGCTCAATCTTCAACTCCCGCCATCTGGCGGCCTCCTGCAACTCTAGAAGAGTATCGCATCGCTGGGTAGATACGAACTGTCGGATATCAGTCTTGAGCATACTCAGATAACGGGTCATCTGAGACTGCTCGGAAGCAAACTCTGGGCAGAACATCGCCCGCTCAGTGAACATACGGGTGATATCTGTCACCAACTCTCCATCCTGTCTCAAACTCAGAAACTCATGTGCCAAACGTTCCCGCTCAACCCGCGGAATGTAACCAGCGCGGAACATATCCCGGAACTGCTCCCAAGTAACAACAGCTCTCTGATCATCAGTGTAAGCCCCACCAGTCCTTGGCTCCGGACCTAAGCAGGTTCAGAGCGCACCTGACCTTTTGGTCAGTAGGACACGAGCAGGTGAAGAAACACGCCTCCACATCTGAAATCCATCTCATAGCCTTGATGGGATCCTGCGTCCCATCAAAAGTAGGGGACTTCGTGTTGTCGAAGTCTCGGTACTGAAAACCCCTACCTACTCCTCCCCCTGCCGTAGATACTGCTGATGCAGCTGCTGCGGCGGCTGTCTCTGCGAGGGTTGCGTAGCGCTCATCTAAATACTCGACCATGGCAGTCTTGATCGACCCGAACAATTTTGGCAGCTCGGCCCGGAACAACGCAACAACCTGGTCATGCAGGATCGCTCAGATCCTGTCATCCATCTCATCTGGCCTCATCTGGCCGATCGTCTCGGGTGCCGTCGGCTCCCCCTGTCCGCCCTCTCCTGATCCCTCTCCTGATCCCGACCCAGATCCAGTCACAAAGGGCCTGGTCATCACCATTCTGAAACACAACACAAGGTATCATATAGCTCATACAACAACTGGGGACCAACCCCCAACAAACCCTAGGAGTTGTGACTTCCTTGTCACGCGTATGGGACCTGTGCTTTCATTAGTACGGGCCCATACTAACTTCCACAGCTACCCATATTTGTTCCAAGTATCACCACAACGCCCTAACAATACATATAATCATATCGAGCACTCGATCCTCAATCCTAAAGGAAGGCTAAACGCCTCGAAGTCGGCGAACTCATCCCAACAACCTACCCCACTCACAAAACTTCCAGCAACCCTGCAACACTAGTGTATGCTAGCCATACATAATGCTGGACTCGATAGACTTTCGAATATTCAATTCTACCCTAAGCTCCTAATCAAACAAGAACAGAACATAAGGCTAAATCAAACATTCTCAGGCTATAAGATCTTAATTATGTATAACCGTGATGCATACACTAAATCACTACAGTAATGATGTTAATTTCATATAACGGTAACCCTAGGCTAGCAGGCACCACGTAATCAGGCAATTCTATGATGCAATTCCTGAAGATCCCTAGCCTAGTACTAGCATGTTGTTCTAACATATCACATAATCAAATAACTATATGGTATTTTGGGGTTTACTTACTGTCTCCAGCTGATCGTACACCCTGCCTCCTCCTATATTTATTTTGAAAATCAATTCCTTAAAACATTTTTTTTAAAAAACCCTTCCTTGATTTGAGACTAACATCCAAAATTTCAAACAAATTTAAACTTGTAAAAACATGTCAAATTCATCAAAACATTACAACTTTGTTTTCAAAATATTAATTATCAGAGTATTTCCGAGAAACATGACATAAAAGGAGGAGCTGTACGATCACGCATTTGCCTTTACGCGGTCCCCTGATGTACCTGAAATAATAAACTGAAATTGTAAGCCCGAAAGCTTAGTGAGTTACCCCCAAAATATCGATACACATACAGTCCACATAGCAATATCAACATTAGCATATCATATCAATCAAGAACAGAACAGCATGCACTGGGTCCACAGCTTTACAATCTGGACTACCCCTGGGCCCTCAGTACGAATCTGGAATGCCTACCGGGCCCTCAGCTCATATCTGGAATGCCATCGAGCCCCCAGTACGAGTCTGGAATGCCTACCGGACCCTCAGCTCGCACCTGGAATGCTCCCGAGTCCTCAGCATGAGTTTGGAATGCCTACCGGGCCCTCAACTCATATCTCGAATACTCTCTGGTTCGTTGGCTACCACACGGAGCATTACAACCTGAACCCACCCCACATAACATGTCGATATGTAACAGATAATTGCACATACAGGTAATCAATCAGTATCACAGGCAGTCCTACAGACCTACCCAACTAGCATATATTACTAACTCAAATTTAACATATCAATAACTACTAAGATATCAATCCAATGGGCCGGCCTTGGTGCCTTAGACCCCTTAGTACAATGAGAATAACTCACCTCGTAGATGTTAGCTCGGTAAATAATCACAGCTCTCTGATCACTCGTCAAAGACTCCACCACCTATTACCATAATACGAACATACTCATGAATCTTCAGAGAATTCCATAAACCACTAGTTAACCCTGGTCAAAGTCAAAGTCCTTAGTCAAGGTCAACAGTCCATGTTGACCTTAACTCGCCGAGTCTACCCGGCTACTCGTCGAGTCCCTTGAAGCACATTCCAACTCGTCGAGTCATCAGGGTGACTCGTCGAGTTCCTTTGAATCTCGATCAAACCTCGAGGCCACCCGTTGAGTTCTCCCCATGAAACTCGACGGATATACATGCAACATATCCGGGTTAAAACTCATCTGACTCGCCGAGTTGTTCTTCAACTCGTCAAGTCTTATTGCAATCTTCATGGGACTCGCCGAGTTGTTCTTCCAACTCGTCGAGTTCACGGCTTTATTCAAATGACTCGCTGAGTCGCCCTTGCGACTCGATGAGTTCCTTCAGTCCTTAAGCCATACAGACCCATTTTAAGCCATGCAACGACTCCAAACTATAGATCCAAGCTCCTAGGGCATGACTTTCACGTAAAGTTGCAAACTTTACGTGCATGCATGGCTAAAAAGGTTCTTAATGCCCAAAACTAAGCTCTTAATGGGTTTTATGCACAAGGGAGGCCTCATTAACGTCCAAAGCAGGGACTTTATGGATCTACAATCCATAGAGAGTCCAAATCTGAAGTTACAACTTCAGATCTTGGCTCATATTTTAGAAAATGACTTTACAACCCAACCAAGAACCCTAATCTCCAACCAAGGAGGTCTAGAATGAAATAGAAAGGGGGATAACAGCTTGATACCTTCCCAAGAGATGACAGTTGGAGTAGCTCCGGATTTCCCCCAAGCTCCTTGCTTCCAACCACTTGCTTCCCAAGCTCTTTTCACCAAAATCCTCTTCCAAGGCTTCAAACACACAATCGGCACACACACACGTATTAGGGTTTGGTAAGAGACTGCAAAGAGGCTGAAGTAGGTTTGTGTTCCCTTAAATAGGGTGCACAACCCCGGGATTTAGTGTTTCAGCTGCAAGCTCCTACTCGCCGAGTCCTAATATGGACTCGTCGAGTAGGTCACTTAACCCGCGATCCTTCCCGCTGCTACTCGACGAGTAGGTCAACCAACTCTTCGAGTAGGGCTTAACCCAATAACTCATATTTAAACAATACCTGAGAATCGGGGCGTTACACGATGCGTGCGATGACCGACCGAACACGTGCTGGAGCCGAGAACGAGGTGGACCGGGAACGAGGCGAAGAACCGTGAACATGCGAGGACCGTGAACTTTGAGGACCGCAAATGAGTTGGGCCGTGAAAGCTTCTTCGGACTCGGGGTCGTGAACCCTTCTTCCGATGACCGTGAAACCTTCTTCAGATGACGTGAAAAACAACGTTTTTCACCTCTTTTTGCTCCAAACTCGATCAAAACTCGTTTTTATCAAAAATACAAAGAACAAACCCCCTATTTTTCCAAGAACTATCCAAAAACACAAAACTCCTTCGAAAATAAGATCAAATACGCTCCAGATCTACTAAAAATGATTGATACAATCCAAGCTCTAATACCATTTGTAAGTCCCAAATCTGCTTGTGTATCAATTAGATCCGCTTGATGGTGCGGAATCCCAATCAAGCAGATGATGCCAGATCAAAATGAAGAAGAAGGAGAAGAAGAAGAATAATATGAATCTTGTTTGAATTGATGATGAGAATGAAATTCTCGTACACAAGATTCACACACTTAAGCTCCTTTCTCTCTCTCTTCTCTCTCTTAGCCATGAACTCCCTTCTCCTTATGTCCTCACCACTAACACTATTATATATGGCACATGGGCCGTGAATGGGTTCATAGCCGTGAACCAGTTCACGGCCGTAACACAACCGCAAACACCTATTACATGACTGAAAAATACATTTTGCTAGAAAAGTAAAACATAAACCAATATTTTTGACCCAACAGAGAACTCGACAAGTAGGAATGTTGTCACTCGTGTTTTCGAAGACCAACTCGACAAGTTAGAAGGGACCAACTCGACGAGTTGGATGGGGTTTAGGAAACCCTAGATTCAAGACTCTGCACCCTATTTAAACACTTTATGAATTAGGGTTTCACCTAATTTCTAGCTTCCATTGTCCAAACCCTAGATCTCAAAACCTAATGCTATTGTGAGCCATTTTGAGTGTTCTTGTGGGTGCTTGAAGTTCTTGGATGGAAGGAAAGCTTGAAGGAACAAGGAAGAGTTGCTAGATCCAGAAACCTCACTCCATTTTTCATCACATACTGGTAATCAAGTCTCAAACTTGCCAAGTAGTTGAGTACATCTCCTTTTTAGCACTTTTATGTGGTTTTTGGTCCAAATGATACGATTCTTCGGATCTGAACGTCCCAAGTGAAGAACACTTCAAATCTAGTGTATTGAGGGGCTCTCATGGCATAAAGGTGCCAACTTTATGGCCATCGAAGTCCCATGCAACCTTTAAGCCTCTATTTTGGCCTTTGTAGCTCCAAATGGCCATGCATGTGGATAAAACTTGAAGCTTTACGTAATCTTTATGTCCCTAGAGTCCAGATCTCAGTTCGTATGCCTTAGCTTGAAGTATTAAGGGCTTTTAGGTTCAAGATCTAGGTCTTATGGAGTTAGGGTTTGAGCTAAAACACTTAAGGAAGGGTAGTAACGGGTAAAGTTGGAAACTTTACACTTAAAATGACATTTTCGGTATTTAGGTGAAGTATTGAGCTTAGATCTAAAGAATGAGGGCTTAATCCCTTAAGAAAGGCTTAACAGACTGAAGAATTCGACAATTTCATAGAGGAACTCGACGAGTTGGGACGATTTGTCCCGATCTCGTAAAGGGCAGAAGTCGACAACTCTGAGGAAGGACTCGGCGAGTTGACTCGTTTTATCACGGTTCTGAGAAGCATGGAAAGTCAACGAGTTAGAAGATGACTCGATGAGTTGAGTCAACTTGTGGTTGACTTGGACTTGACTTTGACTAAGGTTGACCCAAGAGGATTACGAAGTATTAAATGACTACTATGGGTGGTTCCATGAGGGGTTGGGCCCAATTTAGAAAATTTGGGCTATTAGTGGGCCACTAGTAGGCTTGGGAAGTCTACCTTGTGTTGGGCCTCTCACGTTATGATTTTGGGCTTTAGACATGGACCTATTTAGATCACGGGTAAAATGGTCATTTTACCCTAAGAAGGATTATTGGGTCTTGACTAAGTGTTATTTTGGTACTGATAGCTCGAGGAGTCGAAGGATCAGCAGTTCGAGGAATTGCCATTTAGCAGCCAGAGGATTATCTGGGGGACTTCGACAGTGCGGGGTGAGTTTCCCTTTGTGTGAACGGGTCTAAGGCACCATTGTCGGCCTGTATATGTTATGTGTTGTATATGTTATGTGTCTTGACTAGTAGCTAAGTGTGGGCAGGGCCCGTATCTTAGCATTATTTGAGTATGGATGTAGATTGATAGATTTGATTATACTTGTATGTGCCTGGTACGTATCTCATCATTAGCAAAATAGGGGACGGGCCCACTACTGGCGAGGCCTATGGACTAGAACATGTAGTACCGGTTCGATGTCGAGTGGTGCCCGAGGAATGTTTATGTCTGTTTAGTTATACTTGTTGTCTGTGTGATACTTGTATGTGCCTGGTAGGGAGGTGAGTGTGGGAGGGGGCCCGTATCTCATCACTAGCTGAGTATGGACGGGGTCCCATATCTCATTATTAGCAGCGTTGGGTCGGGGCCCATGATAGGCAAGACCTACGGACTAGAACATATAGTACAGTGTATGATTCTTAATGTGCTAGCATGATTATATGGTATTGTTTGTATGTGTATAGCGGGCGGAGCCCAGTGATGGGCGAGGCCTAGAAAGAAACATATATGTATACCAAGTGGGGCTCGATGTTAGATGGGCCTGATGTCGGACATTTTCCGATGCCGGGTGGGGCCTGTGGAAGGGGCGGGGCCCAGTATGTTGTTATGTGTATGGGATGTGGTAGGTTAGGGAACTCACTAAGCTTTGTGCTTACGGTTTTCAGTTTTGGTTTCAGGTATTTCCGGTTGCAAAGAGAAGGGCTCGGGATGACTGCATTGCACACACCAAGACGTTTAGCCTGGCATGTTTATTCTGATGTTTTGATTTATAAACTCTGATAATAATGTTTTGAAATACTTTGACTTATGTTTTGATGAAATAGTTTGAATACTATGTTTTTATTTAATGATTAAAATGGAATTTTTGGACTGTATTTTGGGATGTTTCACTTCTAGTTCAAAAGAAAAGGGTCTGACGTAATGGCACATCATCCTCCCCGTATGATTTCCACACTTGATATAT
Organism: Lactuca virosa; assembly: GCF_052849685.1. NCBI lineage: Eukaryota > Viridiplantae > Streptophyta > Magnoliopsida > Asterales > Asteraceae > Lactuca > Lactuca virosa. Next base: position 198,906,775 of record NC_136426.1, read on the forward strand.
TTGTACTCTGATGTTGTGGAATATTGTAATGGTTGATGGTTTTTGGCACAATCAATGAATGAAATTATTAGTCTTTACATGAAAATTTTTAGTATTGTTTTTTGGTCATTACAAATTTCTACTCTTCATCTTGGTACTTTTGACCTTTTAGGAGGATTGTTATAATCATAAGAAATTTTGATTTTTTTTTTTTTTTGCAGTGATTATGAACATGCTATCAAAATACGTGTTTGTGTGTTATATATATATATATATATATATATATATATATATATATATATATATATATATATATATATATATATATATATATCAAAAGAAATAAGTTACTAACTCAACATAAATGAAAATACTAAACTAACCTTTGGTGATAACTAACTCTAAAAACTTTGCGCTAGCTTGGCATCACCCTCCCCCCCACCCCCCCCCCCCCCCTCTCCAAGATTTTAGGAATTTAAGAAAAATAAGCTTGGATGTGGCTTCTACATGAAGTTGTTTGGTGAATACAACAACTCAACGATCAATGGTAGGTTCATAAAATAAACGAATAAAACCAATATGAACTTTGTCTATTAAAAATATCACACTTTAAGGGGATAGGGAAATGTGTAAAACACTTAATTCGTTAAATAAACAACATAACCAAGCACGTTATACCCACATATGACTCATGGTTCAACTTTTGATCACACTGAGACTATACTGAGACTATAACATGTTTTCTTTTTATTTCCATGAAATGGGTGTGCCTCTAAACCTTTTATAATGACCACTAACAGATCTTCGGGTGACAAGACAAGAAATCCAATATGTTACACATTAAACTTCGATCCTAAACTGGGGCTTATCAATGATGAATGACCATGCTTTATTGGAAAACTAAATTCCAAGAAAGAAATACAGTAAGCCCAAATCTTGTACTTGAAATTGGTCAATCAAAATGGTTTTAACATTTTTGATATTATCAAAGATCGTTTCCACTGACAAAGATATCATCTACATAAATGGTTGCAATGATTATGGAATGTGTTGTTTTAAGTAAAAAGAGAATGGTCATTTGGCGAATATGAGTATCCTTCAAAGTGTAGGGTTGTAGATAGTTTGACAAACCACTTGCTAGAAGCCTGCCTTAAACCATAAAATAATTTTATAATTCAAAAGCTAAGAGTTGGAAAAGAGACTTTATCACATGGTGGGAGACGCATGTGAACCTCTTCATGCAAAACTCAATGTAGGAAGGTATTATTAAGATTGAACTAATATATATCCCACTTTTTTTAACAACAATAACAACAATGCTTCGAACGATTGTAATTCTCCTAGTGGAAGACACATATCCTTCTCTTTTTGTCAATCCCTTAGCAATGTCACAAGCTTTATACCAATCAATAGAACAATATGCACAATACTTCACCTTATAAACCCATCTGTACCCAATTGGTTTCTTTACTATAGGAAGTTTGACAATGTCCCAGGCACCATTGTCAATTTAAGCACTAAGCTTAGCTCGTATAGAAGCTTTCTATTCATGAGTACCTTTTTCTTGATGATAAAAGGATGGTTCAGACTGATTATCCTTCACATGAAAAGCATAAAATTATTGACATCATAAATGAAAAAGTAAGGATTGTAAACCTCAATAATAAACAGATTTCTTATTGTATGATTACATGAGTCATAAGCATCTGATTAGATAATGTAGGGAATATATTATATAGGTTTGATGATGATGTACTTGTACATAGTGTTATAGCTATATTACTCATTGTTAACATTCAATTTTGTCTAAGTAAATGTGAATCTTACAATCTGGACAAGATAAATTATCAAGGGAGGTGGTATGTTTATTCTATATTGTAATGTTGAAGCTGACAAAGATTAAAGTAGATATGAGCTGCCTGAGATGATCATATCTTAAGATATTAAACAACCATCAAAATTGAAAATGCTCATATTTAAACGGGTTATTCAGGAACCGATAGTTTTTCATCATGTAACATCCTTGATGTGTTATCATGCAACTAAAGATTTATCAGGCAATTACCTTAGTTGTTGTTTACCAGGAAGTTGGTCTTTCTAAGTGAAGTTGTTGTCCATACTTGAAGTTAATCTGATCTCAAGTGTTATTTCTAGAGATATTGAGGTTTACAATCCTTACTTTTTCATTTATGATGTCAATAATTTTATGCTTTTCATGTGAAGGATAATATATATATATATATATATATATATATATATATATATATATATATATATATATATATATATATATATATGTTAAAACGCACAAGACAAATTTCCCAACATCACCATTTCTCATATCAATTTAGGATCAAGAAACAGGTGGTTTTCCAAGTTACTTACAACTCAAAACTCACTACATAAACTCTCAATCTGTCACTCAACCTAAGCAACTTCTAAACAATACAATTTGATAAAGAACTAGTTACAAAACTCTTATAGACGAACACACAACCAACAAAATAGATGCAGACAACTATCTAACATCAAAGAACCCTTAAGAGAGAAAACCCTAGATCTGATCACTTCAACTGGACGAATGAGTCCCAACACCTTCTCTCTCTTTATTTATATTCTGGATCCAAAATATGGATATAACCCGAACCAACTCGACCCAGATTACAATCCGCGTGTTTCTATAATAGCCTGCATACACTTAACACCCTTATAGAATACAATCTTTACACAATACATCCTTTATAATAAACTACCTCATAATAAATATGAGATTGTAAAAAATAACATCATATTTTCAACAATATATATATAGATAAAAAATCATGTTGTTTCACATTTAAATATTTTGTGAGTATATCAGCATTTTGTTCAAAAGAATCAATTTTTACCAATTTTAAAACACCACTAGAAATTTTTTCTCTAACAAAATGCAGATCTATCTCAAAATGTTTTGTCCTTTCATGAAACACACGATTAAAAGCCAACTTAATTGTGGAACTATTATCACAAAAAACAAAAGCAGGGATAAGATTTTTAACTTCAAGTTCAAACAGAATTATTAAGATCCAAATTATTTCACATGTGATAGAACCAAGAGCCCTATATTCTAATTCAGTGGAAGACCTAGAAACAGTAGACTGCTTCTTACTTTTCCAAGAAATAAGACAATTATTAAGATATACCATATACCCAGATACAGACCTTCTTGTGGCTAAACACTTAGCCCAATCTGAATCCACAAAACCTTTCAATTCCAACACACTAGACCTAGTTAAAGCAACTCCTTTTCCATGACTATTTTTTAAATACCTTAACAACCTGAAAGCAATATTTAAATGTGATTTTCTAGGACTATGCATATACTGACTAAGAACCTGAACTGCATAAGAAATGTCAGGCCTTGTAACTGTAAGATAGATAAGTTTACCTATCTATTTTTGAAATTCAGTTTTATTTTCCAACAATTCATTTTTTCCATCATGATTATCAGAATTTATAACAAAATTTGTTTCCAAAGGTGTGTTCACAGGTTTACAACCGAGCATACCATATTCATGTAACAACTCAAGACAATATTTCCTTTGGTTTAAACATAAACCACTGTCAAATTTAACTACTTCACAGCCTAAAAAATATTAAGAGTTCCAAGATCTTTGATTAAAAATTGACTATTCATAAAACACTTCACCTTTTGTAACTCTATTTCACTATTTCCAGTTAAAATAATATCATCAACATATACTAATAACATAGTTATTGAACCTTCAACTTTCCTAATAAACAATGAATAATCACTTATACTCTGTCGAAAACCAAACATAAACAATGAAGCACAGTTTTTCATTCCATTTCCTAGGAGCTTGCTTTAGTCCATACAAAGATTTAGTAAGTTTACATACTCTAGTATCATTACTAGAATAGTAACCAGGTGGAAGTGACATATAAACATCTTCAGTAATATCACCATATAAAAAAGCATTGTTAATATCCAACTGATATAAAGGCCAAGAATGATGAACAGAAAGAGAAATAACAATACGAACTGTTACAATTTTTGCAACAGGGGAGAAAGTCTTTTCAAAATCAATCCCCTCTCTTTGATTATAGCCTTTAGCAACTAAACGAGCTTTATATCTCTCAATTTCACAATTTGACTTGTATTTAATCTTATAGACCCATTTACATCCAATTGGTTTTCTGTTTTTAGGTAAATCAGTTATTTCCCACGTATTATTTCGATGAAATGCTTCCATTTCATCATTCATAGCTTTAATCCAATTTGGATCAGAAAAGGCTTCATTATAACTCTTAGGTTCAACAGTTTTATTTAGATTAGAAACAAAACATTTAGTTTCCAATCAAGAAAAGAATAGTTAACAGATCTCTCAATACCATATTTATACTTACCTTCAACAACATAATCAGCAAACTTAACAGGCATATGAGACTCACGCCTAGACCTAGAGACACCTACAGACTGATCCATAGAAGGGGTTAAGACAGACTAACTATTTTCCTCTGATGCACTCGAAGAAGAAGGAACTGATGAACTAGTAGGAGGCACAGTTGCCTCGCCACCAGGGTTGATAGAATTACTAAAATCAACATCATCCACACCAATGGCTGCATCAGCACCATCCAACTGGGACTCTACTCTCAGCTCATCAAGATTAATATAATCATTTATATATTTATTATTATCAAATTCATCATAGGAAAAGAGATCACTAGGGCCAAAATTGTTTGAAACCTTATCAACAGAAGTTGATTTCAACTTGTATGGAAAAACAGATTCAAAGAATTTCACATCCCTGGACACAAAAGAAGAATTAGTATCCAAACTAAGAAGCTTATAAGCCTTTTTATCAGAACAATATCCAAAAAAAAATACATTTTTCAGCACGTTCAGACAATTTATCATAAACATTTGGCTTAACAGCAAAACATAGACAACCAAAAACCCTTAAATAATCATAACTAGGAATTCTTTGAAAAACAAGTTCATAAGGTGATTTACCATTTAAAACAGAGGTAGGCATTCTATTTATTAGAAAAACAGAAGTTAAAACAGTATCTCCCTAATATTTAGTAGGAACTCCTGATTGAAATAAAAGAGATCGAGCTACATTGAGAATATGCCTATGCTTTCTCTCCACAACACCATTTTGTTGTGAAGTATAAGCACATGATGTTTGATGTATTATACCCTTTTCAAAACAAAAAAAACTTCATTTGATTATTAACAAACTCAGTACCATTGTCTGAACGTACAATTTTAACATTAACATTAAACTGATTTAGAAGAATATTAACAAAGGATTTAAAACAATCAAAAACCTCAATCTTAGATTTCAAAAGAAAAACCCAAGTGGTCCTAGTAAAATCATCCACAATAGTCATGAAATACTTAAACCACTCAACAGAAGCAAGTCTATAAGGACCCCAGACATCTATGTGAACCAATTCACCTAACTTAGTTGAAGTATGTTGACTATGTGGAAAGGACTCTCTGGTCTGTTTTGATTTGTGACAAACATCACAAGGAGGAAGAGACTCATTTCCAAGTTTTAGAACATTTTTTAAAGATGTCAAAGCTTTGTCTGCTGGATGACCAAGTCTACTATGCCAAGTTAGTTTAGAGACACAACACTTAGACAAAATATTTGTTGAAATACCTGAGGGAACATAATCAAGATAGTATAATCCCCCAGACTTTCTACCATTCTCCACCATCTCCTTTGACAGTGAATCCTGGATTTTACAAGTATGTTCAGAAAAAACAACCTCACAACCACTATCCTTACAAAGTTTATGGACAGACAAAAGATTAACATTAAAATCAGGAACAGCAAAAACATCAAATAAAGTAAGATGTGAGGACAATTGAAGATTCCCTATTTTATTTATAGAAGCTGAGGAACCATTAAGATGTTTAACAGAAAGATTAAGTTTAGACACATCTACAACATCTCTAAGTTGTGACTCAGAAGCTATCATATGTTGATTGGCTCCTGAGTCAACAATCCATCTTTGAGAATCATTTGAACTAACAAAAGAATTACAGCATTGAAACACAGATATACCTGCCATATTTGTAGTAGCAGACACATCATCACTAGCAGAATTCTCACTAATGAGATGAAGAAACTTAGAATATTGTTCACCAGTGAGAAAATGAGCATCACTTCCAAGACCAGACTCAGAAGGAACAGACTTGCTATTGTTAGAACCAACAGAAGAAGAATTCACTGAAAAAGATTTGTTTTGATTATTATTATTATCATTTCTAAATTTAAAATCCTTTGGATAACCAATTAGTTTATAACATATTTCTATTGTGTGACCTTTAAGATTGCAATGTTTACATTGTAAACCTTGATTCTTAGACCTAACTTGATTTTGTCCCCGTTTAAAATCATTAACTTTACCATTAAACACCGAGACTTGTGGTTTTGAAGAAACAGTAGACCCAAGAGACCCATTCTTTTGAAGAGATTCTTCTCTAGAAAGAATAGAGAAGGCAGATTTAACATTGGGTAAAGGCTCCATCAAAAGAATGTGACTCTTAACTTGATTATAAACATCATCAAGGCCACTAAGAAATTGCATTAAATTCATCAATTTAGAATAATCATTAAGTTTTGTAGTTGCCTCACACACACATTCAGTTAAACTAGTTAAACCATCAAACTCCTTCCACAAGGAATCTAGTTTATTGTAATAATCAGAAAGAGAAAAACCATTTTGCTTTAAAGTGTTAATCTGCTGATGAATATTAAAAATTACTGACCCATCAGCTTTGTTATATGTATCAAATAATTCATCCCAAATATCTTTAGCTTTATCTGAATACACATGACTAGCATATATAGTTTCAGAAATTGACCCTAGAATCCAATTACAAACAACAGTATTTACACATTCCCATTTAGAAGCTTTAGTTTCCTCAGTATTCTCAAGAGTAATGGAACCATCCACAAAGCCCAAGTTATTCCTAGCCTTAAGACCTCTAGACATAGCACTACGCCAAAACCGATAATTCTCATTACCAGTCAGTTTAACTGTTATAATAGAGGTTACAGCATTATCAGAAGGATGGACATATAAAGGATCATCAAAGTCAACAGGAATTTCCTTAGGAACACCACTCCCTCCAGGAGTTTCACCAGCCATAGTAAATCACAGAAGACAAACCAAAGAAATCAAATAACAATCCAGATCAAGAATAGAAACAAGAATTCAACAAACAAGTAACACTCGTGTTGACTTAAAGTCCAGATGGTCACCACAGTATGTCGGGGCCCAACACAATCAACACAGTGTAAAAAACAGAACAACTTCAAGAAACAATCAACAATTAACTGATGTACTCAAAACATCAGGATCTCCCACATCTACAGCTAGAAAAGGAGAAAGAAAGGAACGAGAAACCCTCACAGTGCAATAGGTAACCGAGATTATCGAGATCGACTCCCCGAATCCGTTTCCTACAAGGGTTTATCAGTGATGAAACCTGACCCCAAGAGGATTATTTCAGATTAACAGGGATTGGTCGATTATGTTGCAGAGTTTTAATCTTCAACACAGCAATGCTCAGTCAGAACCCGATTCACATTACACCTGAGAGATTAAACAAAAATCTCGCAGTACCAGGATCTCAAGAACCAGATTCAAGTTTTTAGGGAAATAAAAGACAGAAACCCTAAACTGAACTTGTTCAATCACACGAACAAAAAACAAAATGAAAAGGAAGATATACCTTTCACAGATCGTCAAGCGCAGAAACACCAGATGACGAACAACCAAGAAGCGACCGTCAGGATCAAAGAACACGAGCCTTATAGCTCTGATACCATGTTAAAA